>NC_134083.1:94597998-94905230 GCF_000715075.1 Nicotiana tabacum | reverse complement strand
GGTCTTGGAACAATGTGATTTCATATTAGGATCACTTGGGATAAGTGTTTGGGGGTCCATAGTATACTGGAAAAGAGAAGTGTTATCTTGAAGACAAGTCAAGAGGAATTTGAAGAAGTTGGGTCAACTTAACAATGCATTGGATCAACATAGTAATAGAAATTATCGGTTCCTTTGGTATGATAGGGCTTTACAGGAGTTTTATAGCAATACTTTTGGTTTGATAGTCTGCGTGACTTGGCTGATTTAGAGGGGTTCAGTTCTGATAACTTGGTTATGTGTAATGGGTTTCGAAGAGTCCACGATGATTTCGACCACGGCTTGAGACTGGTGTCTTCTACGAGTATGGAAGGTTTGTTGCATGTTGCGATATTTACCTGGATTGAGTTAATTGGAAGGTTCCTAGTTGATGGAATGCTATCCTACTTATGATTCAAGGTTGATACCCGAGTTCTTGTATTTTCACATAATAGCGTTATGGATGCGTTAAGTTGTATGGGACTAGGATTGAATGATCAAGGTTGCGGTCCATTTTCGAAAGGAAGGTCACGAGTTCTAGACAACATGTAATATTTTCCAAATCGTATAGTTGATAGCCGTTGATATTCGGATTCGCTACTCGATGCGGAGGATTTAGAGGAGTATTTCTCATGAGGTGATTATGTATGCATGAAGTGATAGTTATTTAGGTGAAAGAATTTGGATAAGGTATGGAGATTCTTATATTCATGAGATTTAGAGATTGGATCGTCCGAGAGGCGGACTATCCCTTTGGTTGTGGACTGTGAATGTGTATTAAGGGTTAGACAACTAATTAAATATGTTATGTATAGGTCATCGTGGACCTTTGGGAGTCTATTCACCTAATTGGAATGATTTGAATCGGTTTGAGGGCATATTGGCAGGCCTAGTAGGAATGTGTATTCTGCACTGGATTGGATTGGTTTGTTCAACACAATATTTTCTAGGGGTGTGTCATCGGCTAGAGTTGATCTTGTGCATGCCCTGATCTGTCTCTTGTGTTACTCTCTTATGGTAAGATGGGGTGTGAGACTATTTGACTATTCACACGTATGATGTGGTTCAGTTTTGGCCTTGTGGTGATATTTGAGCGAGATGGCTCTTGAGATATGAATTGCTTATTACAACTTAGTCGTGCTTTGCATGTCTGTGGTATATTATGCTATCTGTCTCTCCATGTGTTTATTGATTGTAAGCATTATAGCTTGATGGAAATCCCCATGTAGATTGATATGTTGTATCGGGTTACGCGGCGCAGCGGGTTATGTTGGGATACGATTTCTCGAGCTTATTCCGTATGTTTTGTTTCTACCTTGTGAGATAGATTCATAATATTGTGCTTTGTGGTGGTATATGTTGAACTTGTTGGGCAATTCTCTTATTTGAGCCTCTTTCCATTATTGATCATATTCGAGAAAGTGGGTATCCCCCTTTTTCTGGGTCTCTCTCTCTCTCTCTCTGTAATCTGTATGTATGAATTGGTTGATTTTTCTACCGTGAAAGGGAAAGCGAATGCTAGGAAAAGAGGACACCCAAAATTACTACCATGACTTTTTGATTTTTCTTTTTGTTTGCTCAATCCAAATTTTATTTGACGACTGTCACTCCAATGTGGCGGAGTTCAATCCATTTTTTTTCCTTTTTATTCATTCTTTCGTAGTTTCAAAAAAATTTCACGGGGCCTTATTTGATTGACCCCATTTAGAATGTATCATTTTTTTAAAAAAAATAATATTAACTAATACTCAATATTTAAGTTTTTTAATCACTCAATATTTAGGTAACTTCAAAAAATTTAGGCTACTGCCTAAACCCCAACACCCACCAATGGTGGACTTTTGAAAGAAAAAAAAAGGTAACTTCACAAACCGCTTTCTTCTTTTGCTGTCGCTTTCTTTGTCGTTGCTTCTTTACTGTTATTGCTTCTATTCTTCTTCTTTTTCCTTGTCTTAAAACAAAAATTCAAACTTTGAGTTGGTACTTTTAGACTGTATTAGAGAAATCAAAAGCTATTGTTGTTGAACCTAGAGAAAGTTTACTCGATGGTGACCTTGCTGAAACCGATAAAATGGACTTCCTGAGAGATAGAAGAACTTCGGATTCGATTGTGAAGTTGCATTGAAGAGATAGAAGAACTTCGAATTCTGATTCTAAAGTTGCATTGGAGAGATAGAAGAACTCTATATACGATTATGAAATTGCATTGAGTAGATAAAAAAGAGCTTAAGATCAAATTCTGAACCCATAAATTTATAACTTCATATGCAAATTTTGAAGCAATCAGATGCGAATTCTGAAGTGCGTTGTGAAGTGGATAAATTTTGTAAATTTTTATACAATGCGAGTATGACTTTAATGGTGGTCCCAAAATCGAGTATATCTGCACTTATATCATATTTTACTCCTATAATTGAAGTTTGACCACTAATAATAGTACCCCGGGCCCATATTTTTATTATTCATTTAGACTAAAGGTACCACTTTATAGCAAAACAAGTTCGAAAAAATTAGTTAGGTGGGCCACTTTTTGGATCGGCTATTAGAGTTTAGCTAGATTTTAAATTGTATTGACAAATTAGTCACTCTTTAATACAAAGATATTAGTCTGAACAAAAATACCCCTACATAAAACATGAAAGATCTAAGACAATTACTGGAGTTTAAAAATTTATAGCTCAAAACTCTAGGAATTGTTCCTGGATTTTAAATGTACACTAAAACTCTAGGAAAAATTCATGAATTTTAAGCTCTTATTACTTTGAGCTCCAAGAACTTTCCTAGTTAATGCATTGTCTTTGACTATTGCCAATGCGATGACGTCATATTGATCATAGGAATATGATAAGTAGCATATTGCAATGAAGCAAACTCTAAGCATCATTAAACATCAGTAAAGTTGACAGGTTTCTGATGTTGAACAGTTTTTTGTTTTTTTGCAGCTTTATTCTCACCTCAAATATTGATTCGATGGTCCTGTTCCTCAGTGAGAAATTTGGCGAGTTTATTGTTCTTTTGGAGAAGAACAATTTTATTTTGTTTCTTTGTTTTCTGCATAGGCGTTGATGCCTTTCCAAAGCAAAATTATTGCAGTATTTGCCGAGTTGTCATCAGTATGTGCATGAAAATTAGGTCACTATCGGGAAGCACAAACCCAACAATGTGAACTCGAACTCCAGAAATTGTTCCTGAAGGTTGAATTGAAAAAGGTTTAAACTTCAATAATTATTGGTGGAATTCTAATTGCACATGTCAAACTTTAGGAACTAAGTTCAAACTCCAGTAGTTATTTAATTTATGGAGTTTTCCGAGTTTGAGGTTGTACGGTTCTTATGACGCTCATATGAAGAGTTTTTCTTTTATCTAGTGGACTGTATATACTACAATATGAGTTCGAATCGCTTGAGAAAGTTGACAGGACTATCACAAGGATGAGTACGTAATTAGGCTGATGATTTTGGAATGTGTATGACTGGTGCTATATAAGCTTATGAGAAGTTCAGCCGAGTAACAATATGGGACCATGGTGGTTAAGAATGAAGTATATTATGGGTTATCAGATGATATCTTTGTGACTTCAAGCCAAGTGGAGGGAGTCTCCCATCGATGATCTGGTCATATGGGCATGTGTTGTTGTAGTTCATGGACTTGGATATGCTTGTGGGTTAGATACGGTTTGAGAAGGGTGTCATAGAGGATGATTTGGCCAAGGAATTATTGGATGCATTGATGTAATATACTTTATCGATATATAAAGGTTGTGGAATAACTCAGATTTGATATTCATTATGGATGGAGTGTGAAAGGAGAAAGGATTCAGTCGATTGCTTAAGGATGAGGTTGCTTCTTAAAATACTTATGTGCTAATGGAGCACAAGTCATTCAGCGTGTACTGGCTGTACATTGGAGATTAGAGCAGAGTGGATGACTCTTGAGGAGGTTCTAATGGGTTCAAGAATTCAATATATGATATCTAAGGATTCCCGGGTCTGTGTATGGCTAAGAATTGAGATTTTCATTGGATGGTATTGAGACTTATGGTAATTCTATATCATTATTGATTCTACATTGCAGTATTAGATAGATGAAATAAATAGCTTCGGATGCACAGAAGGTCTTCTTAGAGTGGGCATTTTATTTTGAGGTACTACTAGATGCAAGAGAGGGAATAAAATGATTATGGGTATTAGGACGACGTGGTTTTATATTAGGATCACTTGGGATGAGTGTTGATCAGGGTCCATAGTAAACTAGGAAAGCGAAGTGTTATCATGAAGACAAGTCAAGAGGAATCTGAAGAAGTTGTGTCAACTTAGTAGTGGATTGGATCAGCATAGTAATAAAAATAATTGGTTCCTTTAGTATGATCGGACTTTATAGGAGTTTTGTAGCAATACTTTTGGGTTTGGCAGTCTATGTGACTTGGTTGATTTAGAGGGGTTTAGTTCTGATAGTTTGGTTATGTGCAATGGGTTCCAAAGAGTCCTTGATAACTTCGACCACGGCTTGAGTCTGATGTCGTCTACGAGTATGGAAAGTTTATTGCATGTTGTGATGTTCTCCTGGATTGAGTTAAGTGGAAGGTTCCTGGTCGATACCCGCACCTTTTTGCCAGTCCAGGTACATTTCTATGTCCGTTCGAAGACGAACGTTTCTCTTAAAAGTGGAGAATGTAACAAACCCGATAGATCGTTTTGAGTACTATCTTCATTTTCTATGTTTTGAGACTTTTTATAACTCAATTTAATGATTTATGACTTGAAATATGGCTAGAGTTGATCACAGTCAACGACCTCAGATTGGTATTTTAACGATTTCGGTAGGTTCATATGATGATTTTGGACTTGCACGCATATTTGATTGGGGTCCCGGGTGACCTGAGGTTGTTTCGGCGCATTATGTGAAAAATTGGAAATTGAGTTTAAACTTTGAAAATCTTTAGTTTTAATGATTGATTCTTCAATTTTGATATTATTTTTGATGATTTGAGCTAGTAAGCTAGTTTTATGATGTTATTACACTTGTGTGAATGTTCAAATTGGAGCCCCATGGGCTTGGGTGAGTTTCAGATGGGTTGCAGATGTTTTTGAATTGTTAAAAAAATTTTGGTGTTGTGAACCTGCAAGTCTCGCATTTGTGTAGACCTCTTCGCAAATGCGAGCCTCACATTTGCAATATCAGACTCACATTTCAAAGATGAACTGGGGGCGGGGCACTTTGCTTTTGCAAAATAGGCGTCGAATTTGTGGACTAGGGTTCCTTGCATTTGCAACTCTTGTGTCGCATTTACGATACTGGGCATTGTTTGAGCAGCTTCGTAAATGCAGAGTTTGGTTCGCTTTGGTGAGGCAGTGGATCTTCGCAATTGCGAAAGTATTGTTGCATTTGCGGTTTCGTAAAATATGGGGATTTCGGGACAAAACTCATTTTACATCATTTTTTAACCTTAGACTCCATAGAGGCGATTTTTTGGAGAGCAATTTCTTCCCAAATCCATAGGTTAGTAATCTTAACTTATTTTTGTTCAATTTCAATTATATTTTCATAAATTAATCATCAAATCTAAGAATTTCAAAGTAGAAATTGTTACTTTATGTTTCCGTTTTATGCCCCTTTACTTGTGTACTTGTTATCCTTTTCATTTGTCATTATCCCGCTGTTTTATTTGATACTTTATCTGTTATTTCATTTCTTCTTGATATATAACTGCACAAATTTATTGTAGGTGTCTTGTCTTAACCTCGTCACTACCTCGTTGGGGTTAGGCTCGACACTTACTAGTATATTGGGTCAGTTGTACTCATACTATACTTTTGCACTTCTTGTGTAGATTTGGATATTGGTACCAGCATAGTCCCGAGAGGTGCTTAACAGATACTAGACGAGTGATTCGAGTTAGAGCTGCAATCCGTTTGCAGGCCTTAGAGTCACCTTCCTATTTCTATTATACTGTTTCTATTTTTCAGACAATATTGTATTTCTTTCAAATAGTGCCTGTAGCAAACTCTAGAAGCTCATGTACTTGTGACTCCATATCTTGGGATGGTTTGCGTTAGATGCTGGTTTTAGACTTATTATGTATATTTTCGAGTTGCTTTCACGCTATGTTGTTAATCTATTGTTAGTCATTTACTGCAGTTCCTTCATATTTATCTGTTATATGTTGACTTGCCTATCAAGCGGTATTAGGCGCCATCACGACTCCCATTGATTGGAATTTTGGATTGTGACACTAAATATGGGAATTAGTATTTGGGGTTGATTTATAAGTAAACATGGAAGGGGTATTAGGAGTCATTGATAATTTTAGATCAACGGTTGGGATTTAAAAGGGGTGGAATCGGGTCTTTTGGCTATTCACGGATAGGGTCATTGGTATAGGGGTCGTTTGGACAGGGCCTAGGGTGTTGGGCCTGAAAATTTGGGCCTCTTTGGTCCGAATTTCAGCCTTAATTGGGCTGAAATAAAAATATATACAATTAAATAACAAGAAATAAATTTATAAATACTATACGTAAAATGCTATTGTGTAAAAACTAAAGACTTAAAATAGTAAATTAAAACTATAAAATAGGAAAATATTATTTGACAAAGAGAATACAATAAATATAATTAATTATGGAGAACATATGCTATTATTGCAAATAACACAGAAATGAAATAAAATTCAATAAACTTATAGAAAATGATATTTAAATTGCTAAAATTGCACATAAAATATAAGAAGGCTATTTTGGCCAATTGGTTGCTCATAAATGATAAAATAATAAATAAATTATTTATCATTTACAAAAATGCTAAAATCAATTGATTATTCACCAAAATAATGTCCATAAAATATAATAAAATTACTTTTATAATAATAATTTTAAAAATACTTTGAAGTGATCGTAAATGGTAAAATCGTTATTTTGAACATGTAATGGAGTAATAATGCAGAAAAATATCCTCTAAATAGTATTAAAATATTTTTAAAAAAAATATAAAATATTAATAACCCACAAAGGCTGAATGAAAAACTATGAGGAAAAAAATTGAGTATCAACAATTATGCTCTAAGTGAGTTCTAAAAACTATTTTATAAACATCATCCTTATCTGATGGTAGCCTGCTCTTAAGTCTACTTTGGAAAATATAGTTGCCCCACTTAGCTCATCTAATGGGTCATCCGCCAGTGGTGTAGAAATTTATCCTTCATTTCTATCTTATTGAGATCTCTATAATCAACACAAAACCTCTACGTCACATCCTTCTTCTTAACTAATAACACAGGCGATGAGAATGGAGAGTGACTAGGTTGAATGACACCATTATTTATTTTATTTTTGACTTGTTTCTCAATTTTATTTTTCTGGAAAAAATTGTATCTATAGGCCTGATACTTACTTGCGTTGTTGTAGGTTTCAATGGATAAAGTGATCATGTTGTCTTCGTGGAGGGAGTGCTTTTGGCTCATTAAAAGTGTCTGCAAATTGGTCAAGAATTGCAATGATGGTGGTTGGTACAACTTCTTTTTCCTCTAACCCAGTTGTTGAAATAGTGAATAAATGAGCCCAAAATATCTTGCTCTTCTTAATCAGATGTTTCACACTACTCCTAGACATAGATTGCAGTGAAACCTGATGATAGATCCCCTTAAGATCCACTCTCCTACCTTTGTGTGTCACTTGGGCCTTATAAGCCACAAAGTTCAAGAGGATTGGATTATGTATTTTCATCTAATCTCCACTAATGATTATATCACAACCCCCAATATAACCAGCCTTACTGGGTCTTCAAACTCTATACCTTGTATCTTCCATCTGAACTAAGGCCATGTATGTAGACTCATCAAGTGGTATCCATCAGCTATTGTTACCCTCGTACGTGCAGTTTTACTAGCAACCTATCTATTTATCTGTCTCAAGGTCAAGAAAACTGTGGGTGCTATCAGAGTCTAGTAAAATAGTCAAAGTCTTCCTTCTAACTTCTCCTTGCAAATGTATGGTATTAGGAACTTCAGTACCATCTAATGTATTTAAACTGCTAGCTTCATCCATAACCACATGCGTCCTGATATTCAACATTATAGCCCTCCTCCTCTAGAATAATTCCTTGTTTCTCATCTTCAGTATTCTCCATTAAAGCAGAAATAACATTGATTTGCTTAGTCTTACATTCATGCCTTGGAAAATACTTGCCGCCACATTTATTATCACAACTATTGTGTTTTTCTAGCCTCACACAATTTAGTACCAGCAAGAGCTGAACTGGAATTTCTTTCCTTATGGCCTTGCCCCCAAATTCTATTCCTAGTAGTGTATGGATGATTATTAGCCTGTAAAATATTTTTACTCCATGTTACCATGTTCTTTCTACTCGCAGTATCTAACAATTCCTCTTAATGTCTTTGCTTTCTCAACAATCTGGTTGAAGGTAAATGGAGCAAGCATTTTGACAGCATTGCTTGATCTCATCC
This sequence comes from Nicotiana tabacum, assembly GCF_000715075.1. Lineage (NCBI taxonomy): Eukaryota > Viridiplantae > Streptophyta > Magnoliopsida > Solanales > Solanaceae > Nicotiana > Nicotiana tabacum. The sequence continues at coordinate 94,896,754 of NC_134083.1, read as the reverse complement.
TTCAACCCTTGAATAAAGTATCCCAAGAAGAAATCCTCAGGGATGGTGGGATTTCTAATAGAGATCCAAGCCTTAAGATCTTCGAACTTCTCTAGGTATTCAGTAACTATACCCTTTTACTCAATTCTTTAAATTTTTCCATTAGATTGAAGTGGCTATCAGATTCAATGAATCTTGTGCATAGTTCTTCAGTAAAATTAGTCTACCTGATTGTCCCTTTACTCAAATTATAGGAGAACAATCAAGATTCGGCCTTATCATTAAGGTGAAGAACAACCATCTCCAGCTTTGTTGTGGGTCAGTCACATGATTAAAAAGGAAGTCTTTCACGCTTCCTCAACCAAGTGCGAGAATCTATTTCGTCAAAGTATGGAAACTCCACCCTATGATTGTAATTATTCAACTGAAACCTTGCCATGGTGCCATAATATTGTTCACCCAATCTTGTTCTGTTGCCAAATCCTTTTGCCAATTGATACCAGCTGGAGGACTCCCCAAAATTCCATCATAATTCAAGAGAAGTTTATCCACCAGAGATCTCTTTTTATTCATATCCTATATTTTTGAATCATTTGATGTAATATAATTTTGTAATTGACTGTCAAGTTTTTTCACCAATTTCTCAGTAGATTTCTCCCTTGTTTCAGTGATAGTCATGGTGCCAGGAAAAAGCTCTTGTAACAACCTGATAGGTTATTTTGAGTACTGGCTCCTCATTTTATGATTTGAGATCTTTCGTAAAGCCATTTGATGAATTATGACTTGCGTGCATGGTCAGTGTAAATTTTCAAAAAGCTTAAATATGAATTTTAAAAGAAAACTTGATTTTTAAACTTGAAAATGGCCAGAGTTGACCGCAGTTAATATTATTGGTAAACAATCTCGGATCGGTGTTTTGACAATTCCGGTAGGTCCGTATGACGATTTTTGGACTTGTACGCATGTTTGGTTGGGATCCCGATTGACTCAAAGCTATTTCGACACTTAATGTGAAAAATTGGAAATTCAAAATATGAACTTTGAAGTTCTTTGAGTTTTGGTGTTTGATTCTTGATTTAAGATGTTGTTTTAATGATTTGAGCTTGCGTGCGAGTTCGTATGATATTATTATATTTGTATGAATATTTGGATTAGCCTGAGGGACTCGAGTAAGATTCATATGAGTTCCAGACTGATTTGCTAGGATTTAGAATTTGTAGGTGCTGCAGACCCCGCATTTACGAGAGTCTGTTCGTAAATATGAGCCTCGCATTTGCGATGCTGTGTAGGGGCTTGACAACTTCGTATTTGCGAAGCTTGGCTCGCATTTGCAAGGGATTTTGTCTTCGCATTTGCGAGATAATTGTCACATTTGCGACTCTGGGCATAGTAGGAGTAGCTTTGCTTTTGCGAACCTTTGTTTGCATTTGCGGAGGTTCCAGCCTTTGCAATTGCGAAGGTTTATCGCATTTGCGATATCAGGGAGCTCAAGGACTGTTCGCATTTGCTACCAGTTGTTCTCTTTTGTGAACATCACAATTGCGAACAAGAATTCATAATTAAGATACTTGCAGCTGGGTAAAAGGTTGGAATTTCAGGATTTAGCTCATTTTATTCCATCTTTGAGACCTAGACTCCATATAAAGGCGATTTTTGAGAATAATTTCTTCCTAACTTCATAGGTTAGAAACTTTAGCTTGTTTTTATTCAATTTTGATTACTTTTATATGGATTTTCACTATTTAATCTAAGACTTCATACAGTAAAAATAGGGATTTTGGGTAGAAATTTAGTATGTTGTTTTTTAGAGATTTATACCTCGATTAGAGGTCGGATCTCGAAACAAATCATATAGTTGGACTTGGGGGTGAATGAATAATCAGGATTTGGTCTTAATATTGGATTTCGACCACATGGTCTCGGATTGACTTTTTGTTAACTTTTCTGAATATGTTAAAGATCGAACCTTTTTTTATATGAGTGTAATGACCCGATCAGCTGTTTTGAACTCTAGTGTTACGTTCGGTAGTTTTAGACTTTGAGTAGTTTCATATGATGTATTATGACTTGCATGTATGGTCGGTTTAAGTTTTTGAGTGGTTCAGGATTGATTTAGAAGAATGACTCGCGATTTGGAAGCTTTAAGTTGGAAGAGTTGACCAAGGTTTGACTTTTGGGTAAACAGACTCGGAATTGAGTTTTTATGATTTCGATAGGTTCGTATGATGATTTTAGACTTGTACGTATGTTTGGATTTGGTTTTGGAGATTCCTAGAAGGATTCGACACTATTTGTCGAAAGTTGGCAATTTGAAAAACTTAAGAGTTCATAAGTTTGACCAAGAGTTGACTTTTGATGTTATTGGACTCCAATTGGTGTTCCAAGACTATCTGAAGTGTTTAAGTGTAATTCGGACACTCTTTTGAAAGAATGAAGATTTAATAACTTCAGAGAAATTCTATTCCGTTTGAGCCTCGATTCTTTGTGGTGATGTTCCCGTGGATGTTTTAAGGCTTTGGATAAGTTTGTATAATGTATTTGTACTTGTTGGTATAATTGGATGGGGTCCCGAGGGGTTCAGGTGTGTTTTGCATCGTTGGTTGAGAAACTAGTTAAGTTAAGGATTTGGAGATTGACCATGGTCAATATCGATTCAAGATGACGAGTGCACGAGCATGTTCGTAAAATATTTTATGATTGAAATGCATATATGATTTGTTTTCGGGAGGTTCCGAATTAGTTTTGGGTGCTAAAACGAAGATTCTTTAGTTGCTGATTTTCTGGTATAAAATAATTACGAAAATATCATTTTTATCCATTAAATTTTTGGACTTCCTTTAAAACTTCAAAATATCATATCTCCCTCATTTTAAGGCCAAATTGGGTAATTCAAAAGGCTATCATGGGTGTAATTTTGCAAGAATTATGTTGGACTTATCAAATATGAGTTTTGGTATCATCTAAGATCTAGTTCGAGTTATAACAGCTGCTGCAATATTTTACTTATTCCGAAATTTAGTCACTTTTTCTCACATAGTTTTGGAGCTCGGATTTGGGCGATTTTGGAGGCTACTTTCACTACATGGATTGGGGTAAGTATTTTCTACTCAGTTTTAATTATATTTCATAGATCTATCTTAATTTTTGGTATTTGATTGATGATTTCAAAAGAGAAATTGGGAAATTTTGTCTAAACTTTACTAAAGTAAAATTTTGAGTTTTGAACATCGATTCGGAGTCAGAATTGAGTGAAATTAGTATGGTTGGACTCATAATTGAATGGGTTATCGGATTTTGTGAGTTTTGCCGGGTTCTGAGGTGCGGGTTTGGGTTTGACTTTGTGTATTTGATTAAAGATTCGACCGTTATCGTTTGAGCTTGCTTGTTATGGCATTATTTGATGATTTTGAGTTGTTTTTGGCTAGTTTTGAGCCGTTTGGAAGTCAATTTGAGTGGGATGACACTTCTAGTGTATCGATTTTGCTTGTTTGAGGTAAATGTCTTGCCTAACTTTATTGGGGGAATTTTTTCTACTAATTGATATTGTTTGCTACATGCGGGGCTGATGCATATATGTGGTGACGAGCATATATGCATGTCCCAGGGTTAATCATGCTCGGGAGTAGATATTATGATTATTTGTGCTTTGTTGGAATATGTGACCTTCCGGCTTCATGTTTTACTTGACTTCTAGAGTAATATGAATATGAAGTTAAATGCAAGAAACCATGATTTAGCGTATTAAAACTTGATTAAAATTTGACAGATTTTTGTGAAACTATTAATGTGCTAAATTCGGTCATCACTATACTTTATCACAAACACATCGCTACGACCGTTATTCTTGAGATATTGGATTCTATACTTGAGTTGAAGATCATTATTTTTAGATTGGTTGTGATACTTGAACAATGAGGTTCTTGAGGTTTGTTGAATTGTTATTGGCTGGAAAGTTATGATTTATGTTCATTTGGAATATTCGCTTAATCAGTCTCATTGATGTCATTCATGCTTCCTACCTTGCTTGTTATTGATATACATGTGCTTGATGAGGAAGAGTGTAAAGTACGAAGGGTGATGCCGTGCCATTTCATATATATTACCATAAGAGGAAGAGTGTAAAGCACGAAGGGTGATGTCGTGCCATGTGAGTAAAGCATGAAGGGTGATGCCGTGCCATTTCATTTACATTATCATGTGAGGATAAGAGTAAAAGCACGAAGGGTGATGCAGTGCCATTGTTTTTATATTATCGTGTGTTCATGGAATGAAGGGTATTTCCGTGCGGGTGAGGACGAGAGACATGCATTATATTCTGATGTCTTTTCCTTGTGTATACATTTATGCCTTTATCTTGAGTTGTTACTGTTACACCTATGTTTTTTATGTGACTTGTCATTGATGTTCTGTCTTTGTCCTCTACCTAAATTGTTGATATATTATCCATTCCTTCAATTTGTTTAGCTTATAAAGATCATGTTTTCCTACTTGTTTGTTATATCTACATCTATTCCATTTTTCATTTGTTGCGCTTTCGTATAAGCCTTCTACCATGTTAGTCATCCATGCCTTCTATTTTGTTTAGCTTATAAAGATCATGCTTTTCTTCTTGTTTGATATATCTACATCTATGTTATTTCTCATATGTTGCACCTTCGTATAAGCCTGCCACCATACTAGATATTAATTGCTATCATTACTTCTATGCCTCCCACCTAGTCTATTACCATTGTCCATATGTATTGCCTTGTTCGTTATTGCTACATTTGTTTTTCTCACTTTGTTGTTAATGTTATTGGCATTTCTTTCACTTGGTTGGTACTGTTATACGTATATTTAGTGAGGATGAGATAAATACACGATGGGTGTTACCGTGCCATTTGATTTGATATCTTGAGTACATTTCTCACACTATGAAAGTTATAGATTTACCACCGTAGTTTGTTGGTCATCGCTTTAAGGAAAGGGTTGGTTGCAATATTGACAAAAATATTGACCGTGATTTCTTCTAGTAATCATTTACTGCTTTGCATATTTGTTCTTGTACTCTTTTCTTTTATGTTTTAGTATTTATATATTGCAATTCTACTGTACATGTTATATCAGTGAGTATCTTTTAACTAAAAATCTTCATCACTACTTTATCGAGGTTAGATAAGATACTTACTGGGTACACGAGGTCGGTTGTACTCATACTACACTTCTGCACCTTGTGTGTAGATCTTGGAGCTGAGTTGCAGTGGATGACGGGAGCTAGCACTGAATATGCACTTGCCTTCTGGATGTAGTTACCACTTGTCCCTGGGTAGTTTTAGAGTTGAATTCTATTTATGTACATTCCAAACAAAAGTTGTATTTATTTCACATCAGTTCTTACAAAAATCCAGTCTTACCAGTCCTTGGGTTGTTGTATAAAAGTTCAGTTATTTCATCATTTATTTCTCATTAATCTCATTTGGATCATGTTGATTGCTAGTTGGCTTACCTAGCAGGTTGGGTTAGGTACCATTACGACTAGTGGATTTTGGGTCGTGATAAGTTAGTAGCAGAGCACTAGGCTCGTAGGTTCTACGAGTCATGAGTAAGTGTCCAGTAGAGTCTTGCGGATTGGTATGATGACGTCCATACCTAACTTCGAGAGGCTACATGGAATTTAAAAAAATTTCCTTTCTTTCTTTCCTTAATGTGCGGTCTTGTTTCAGCTTAAAACCTACGATTTTGATTTTTCCTATTCGTTCATATGTGATATTGTGGACTCGGTATCAGCTATGCGCCGCCGATTTGTGATGCTACAGATGAAATACGAAGATCTATGGATGTTTGACTATCATCGTGATGGGCTGTCTAGTCTTGGGAGCAGATGCAGTGATATAACTTTCAATCGTTCGCTTGTGGTACGAAGCAGATTCTGGTATCTGGTTGGTAAGCACGAACTTGGGAAGATTAGCGGGTGGCTAGTTGTTGTGAGTATGGTGGGTTCATGGTAAGGTGTTGATTTGAGTACAACCGAGGGGTTATCTCCTGTATGATGAGTTTGGATCTTGTGTTTCGTATGAGGTTTCCATTTGGTGGAATGCATATATTATAATTTTAGAGCAATTGGGGGAAATTTGCTTGATTATTGCAAGGATTGGGTGTACTCTTGGCAGAGTCTCCGGAGTGTTCTACGACCAGTATTACCTGAACTTATGAAGTATTCAGCTGATTCGCAGTGCAGGATCGGGGCATCTATGAATATATGGTACTATGGATTACCGACGATGTGTTCTATGGCTTCGAGATAAGTGGGGGAGTTTATTATCAATGATCGGATTGTAGGATTATGCATTGTATCAGTTTTTCGGCTGAGAGATTGCTTAGTTGTTTCTTTGAATAGTCATGTGTTGGTGAAACGCGAGTTGCTCGATGCGTATTGGCTGTGTATTGAAGATCAAAGTAAGGTGAGTGGTTATCGAGAAGGTTCTGATGAGTCCCATATCATATGTGGCATTTAAGGACTCCTAAATCCGTGAATGAATAGGGCTTGAGATCGGTAGTGAATGGTGACCAGATCTGCGGTATTTCTATGTCAAGAATGATTCTATATGGCAATATTAGAGAGATGCAAGAAACGGCTTCAGATTTACGGAAGGTTCCTTTAGAGCGAGCGTATCAGATTGAGTTACTTTTGGGTTGGCAAACTGCGTGACTCGGTTGAATTAGAGGATATCAGTTCTGATGACTTAATTATGTGTTAATGAGTTCCAAAGAATTCATCGTGGTTATGGACATAACTCGGAGTAGATGTTTTCTACATGTATAGAAGATATATTGCATGTGGTGATGTTCTCTTGGATTGAGTTAAATGAGAGGTTCTCGGTTGATGAGGTGTTCAACTTGCTTGTGGTTCAAAGTTGATTATGAGATTTTTGTATTTTCACGAGTTAGCATGTTAGTGGCGGTGCGCCGTGTGGGGTTGAAAGTTGCGAGTTCAAGGTTGCGATTTAGTTTTGAAGGGAAAGATATGAGCTCTTTATGGAACAGACAATTTTAGGTGTTTAAGAGAGTACTATCACTATTGAGTATCGCTTGGGAAGGGTGTGCACTTTAGAAGGCGCCTTGTGTTTTGACTTGTGAATACTTGACTAATGTTATGGTGATCGCTTGGTTTTGATCTGTTGAGGTTCAGGTTTTACTACGTGACGTAGAAGATGTAGGTGGGTATTTTATGTAAGGTGATGGTGTACGAGTGATTTATAAGTAATTTGAGTTGTGGAGTTGGGATCGAATATGGAGATTTCAGTATTCATGAGGTTTAAAGGCTGGATGTTCTCGTGGGAAGATTTTTCCTTGATTGCGAACTATAAAGATATGTTAAAAAAAGAATTGGATAGCTAACGGTATGTGTTATGGATAGATTGATATGGGCTTTTGGGAGGTTATTTATCTATTTGGGGATGATTAGAATTGTTTTGGGGGCTATTTGTGGGCCTAATGAGAATGGGTATTCTATATCAGATCGGGTTTGCTTATGTGTTTCTCCCTTATGCTATGACGGGTTGTGAGGATACATGATTATTCGCACGCATATTGTGATTCTGTTTAGGCCTTATGGCATTATGGGCGAGATGGCCCTCGTAATGTTGATTTGCTTATTGCACCATAGTTGTGCTTATCTTTCTCAGTATTGTTTATGCCTAATCATCTTCCCACATTTATATTTGTGCACTCTATCGTGCTTGATGTTGACGCACATGTGATCAGTGAGCCTGAGCATTATGGCTTGATGGGTACCCCTATATGGATTGATATGATTGGATCGGGTTGCGCGCCGTAATAATACTGTGATAAGATGTAACTCCTTATGCTTATTTTGTGTGTTTTGCTTTTACTTTGTTGAAAATAGTTCATAGGAAGATGTTAATATTACCCTACCTGCTTAACTTGCTTAGTAGCCTTCTTATTTAACTTTCTTACTATTATCGGTCATGTCTGAATTATTACTTATTTGGTGTACGAAACCACATTGTGTGGGGCTCCATATGCCTTTTGGTGTGACTTGTCGGTTAGGCTGCTTGTATTGGCATAGAAGAGGTCTCTAGACCTGAGATTGCACTATCGTATTGGGATGGGGAACGTTTGGGAGAAGGATGCCATATTTCTGCTCAGAATTGGGCAATGGTCCTTGTCGGACGAGTGAGCCTCTTGACTTGTTGATCTGATGAGTGGTGATGAGTTTCTGCATGTTTCTTTCATCATCGGCAGTGTATGAAGGTTTTAAACGAGGTTTTTATTTGTGGTCAGAAGTTATTGCTATGAGTATCTGAGTTATGTGGTATATCATGTGATTACATCTTGGGTTATGGTTATGGCTTGGTACAGTTTATTCAGACTTATGCAGTGTATGGATGTGAGAATTGGGTCTTATAATGAATTCCAGATATTGGAAACTGGGTTCCAAGGTTTAAGGATTAGGTTGACGGATCAAAACAATCGTCTGTGGGGCCCACATCTTAGAATCCGATAAAACTCACAAAATACGACAACACATCCAATTACAAGTTCAACTATGCTAATTTCACTCAAAACCGACTCTGAATCGGTATTCAAAACTCGAAAATTCATTCTGTGACATTAAAGAAATTTCCTTATATTTTTCTTGAAGATTCGATAATCTTACACCAAAATGAAGATTAATTCATGAAATATAACCACAAGGGAGTCAAGAACACTTACCCCAAGTTGTGTGGAAAAGTTCCTCTCCAAAATCGCCCACACCGAGCTCCAAAATGTCCAAAATGAGAAAAATCTCGGAAACCCTTATTTTTAACACTGCCCAGGTATTTCCACACCTGCGGTGCCTGGGCTCGCACCTGTGCATCCGCTTTTGCGGAAATATTGAGCGCATGTGGACACAACCAACCTTCCAAAACCTCACATCTGTGGCGCCTTTCTCGCATTTGCAGGCTCGCAGATACGCATAACCCTTTGCACCTGCGTTCGCCCATGCCAGCCCCAGTCCCGCATCTGCTCCAACCATGCCGCACCTGCGGCCAAGACTCTCGCAGGTGCGATCACACTAGAGGCAGCAGTTCTAGCATTTCCCTTAAGTCCGAATTTGATCCGTTAACCATCCGAAACTCACCCGAGGCCCTGGGGACCTCAACCAAATACACCAACAAGTCCTAAAACATACCACGGACCTACTCGAGGCCTCAAATCACATCAAACAATATTAAAACGACGAATTATATCCCAATTAAAAATCTATGAACTTTGAAACTTCAACTTCCACAACCGATGCCGAAACCTATCAAATTACGTCCGATTGACCTCAAATTTTGCACGCAAGTCACATTTCATATTACGGACCTATCCCAATTTTTAGAATCGGATTCCGACCCCGATATCAAAAAGTCAACCCATCGGTGAAACTTTCCAAAAATTCAACTTTCGCCATTTCAAGCCTAATTCCACTACGGACTTCCAAAAAAATTTCCGGACATGTTCCTAAGTCTAAAATCACCATACGGAGCTATTGGAACCATCAGAATTCAAATCTGAGGTCATTTACACATAAGGCGACATCCGGTCGACTTTTCCAACTTAAACTTTCCATTATGAGACTAAGTGTCTCAATTCATTCCGAAATCTCTTCGGACCCGAACTAATTTCCTCAGCAAGTCATACAACCATTGCAAAGTGTAAATTGAGCAGTAAATGGGATAACGGGGCTGTAATACTCAAAACGACTGGCTGGGTCGTTACATTCTCCCCCACTTAACATACGTTCATCCTCGAACGTGCCAAGAGTTGTTTCCAAGCCTTCAAATTACTATACTATCTTACCACGCACGTACCCGGGGGTGATCTCACGTCACCCTATTCCACATAGGCCTGACAACACAATACAACTGAATTTTTTTAATTTAACCTTAGCCCAAAAACCTCGGAATTCAATTCCCAACCTTCAAAATTGTTTTTCAAGACACGAATCTTACATTTACACACTGTATGAGTCTGAACAAGCTACATCGAGCTATAACTATAACCACAGATATAATTACCCCATATATTACACAACTCGCATGCCCGTAGCACCATTCCTGATCACAGTAATTACTTCAAACCAACCAAGTACTAGTATTTTAAACCCCATATCAAGCCAAACCTCATCCCAAAACCTTCGTACACTGTTGATAATAAAAGAAACACGCAGAATCTCATAACCCCTTATCAGATCAACAAGTCATGGAGCTCTCTCGCCTTCTAAGTTGGCTTTCAATATTATCCTCCCGAATATACCGAATTCAAACATGATAGTACTTATTCTAGGTCTCATAACCTTATATTATTAAACACAACTATCCCACAAACATGCCACATCAACATAACTCAGAGCCACATCTCGTGCCATTCGTGCGCCAATACGCAACAATTCAAATGTACTCAGTCATGTAAAATAACTTAAATGAGAGAACTGCCCCGCAAGATTAACAAGTACCGCCACAACGAAATATTGAAAATCCATCACACACCGTAGAACCATCACCCGATTCTAACACAAGGTTCATACCTTAACATAACTCTGCTGCAATGCGTGACCCCATCCAAACGTTGGTCCATATTATATACCCCGAGCCACCCTGCTCAAAATTAATAACCACGGAGAGGCAAATGACACCATGCCACACAAAACCTGAAAGAACATAACCAATACGCATTCAATCATGCAATACCCAAATGCTCATCTCGTTCAAATTCCACCATAAGGCCCCCAATAGAACCGCACCATGTGTGCATATAACCAATGAATCACAACCCCTCATATCATAAAAGAGTAACTCACCGATCATTCCAGAACACGAATAAGCTCCACATCAACCGAATGTCTAACACATCTCTCACCCACGAGGAATATTTCTCCCATTCTTTCGTGCCGCATAGCAACGTCTTAAAATCAGCAGTCGATCAACCAGGAAAATGCAGCAATACCTATGAAATATCCATAATTCAAAACATAGTGTGCCTTCTGAAATATATGCTCTACTCATGCAATACCAAATAGTTATAGCATTCATCTAAACATCAAAAACCGTCCATGCCCTCTAAGAATTTCTGACCTCCCTTTCAAAACTAAACTATGACCTTGCACACGCCAACCTTAATCCCACACAACACACCGTATCTATCATGCCATCATATGAAAAATATGAGAACCTCATAATCATTCTGAGTCACAAGTAGAATATATATCCGATCATCCAGAAGCCTTCCATTTGATTCCATCAGGTAGAAAATCATAATACTCAACATGCTACCTCACGCCGATAGAAAGTATCCATCTCAAACCATGGTTGAAACTATCAAGAATACTTTGAAATCTATTTTCACATAACCAAGTGATTAGAACTGAATTCCTCTAACTTGACCTAGCCACGCAGGTCACCAAACCCAAGAGTATTGCCACAAAGCACCTGTATAAAACCCCTACATTATATGCACCCAAAGAACCGATCATATCCATTACCATACTGATCCAACCTACTACCAAGTTATCCTATTTCTCCGAGTCCCTTTCGAATTTGCCTTCAATTGATACTTCTCCTTGCTAAAACACCACGATCTTTAACCACAACCCACCCCACAAACCTTAGCATAGAACCACAACGCCATACGACCCTTAGGCAACTGTATTCTTCTTAAGCACCTCCATAAATACCACAACTGTAACACTCACTCTGAAAATACCTTATGTGAATTTAAAATTGTTCTTCTTACCTTTCTTATACTAAAATGCAGAATCCATAGTCATACAGAATTTCTGCAAGTCCAGGCACCATCAAATGCAAATCTCAGATTTTATCTATACACAAGTCCGGAGAAATTCTCAATTGCTCTATATAAACCTTGAACCTATTGGAACCTTCACGAGAGTCACCCACTTTGTTCAAATCCAAATTACACCGCCCAAATAGGCCAAAAGACACGTGCCCCATTAGCACAACAACACTCAAAGAGGTAACTCTACTTTAATACCACCTATCAAATTCATACTCCGTGCGCACTACATCATTCACCAATAACAACTCACTCACCCCACGATTTTTCATATACTCATACGTACAATATAATCCGTAACTAGGAATTTCCTTATTCGAGTCATCCTCGATCTCAACTTCTGCAAGTCATAACTAACCCACCAGTATGCCTCAGCCAAAAACTAAACCTTTACATATAACCATGAAATTGAGTTATCAATAGCAGGCTCCCCTACTTGTCTCAAAGCCATAGATTAAAACATTCCATAACTCACAATATCCATACTCTATTACCGCCATAATACCACAGTGAGATTTAACTAAATTCTTCCCAAGCTCCTGCATCATAACCTATATGGTACCTCAAATCGTCTACTAAGCTCGCCTTCATTCTCGTGACGGTCAGGTCAACTTTCTTGACCAATTCAAATTCAAATCCCAATTCATCTGCCCTACTGGTAGAAAAGAAGATTCTCCACACAACATTATAAAGATCACACCTCTGTAGTTTATTCCGCAAGTGATAACCCGCATGTTTAGCCTCAAACTGGCATCTTTCTATACCTTTTTTACTACCACAACTCCTACATAATCACTTAACCTTCATGAGTTTGAACTCATCAACAAGACACAAAAATTTAATTTGTTCCACAATTACACCACGTAAAAGATCCTTCAACACATTCATAATTCGAGACTCTATGTCAAATCGAGACAGAAGTCAAATACCCAATAGTCCTTTTTACATCTCAAGCAATCATTTTTTTTTCACTTTCAAACCATCTGAAAACATCCCGCAGTCACAATATAATCATCATATGGTCATCCAGCCATTCATCGAGCCACAAATTCCACTCATAAGGACACTACATGACATATAAGTCCAATTGTACAAGTTTACACAACTGAAACTACCAAGCCTAAGTTGCGGTCTAATCCTGGCCTCAAGTCCTTCAGACTAGCCCATCAGCAAAATACAGAATACACATTTTGAACCTCGGTCATGGAATAACAAGCCGGCGTTGCACAGCTGATACCGAGCGCTCACACGCGAACATGAATGCGTGAAAAGAATTCAAAGAGTTATGTTTCAAGCTAAATCAATATCGCACGATAAGGAAAGAAATATGGGAAGTATATATCCTAAATGCCCTATAGCCTCTCGAAGATAAGTATGGACGTTATCATACCGATCCGCAAGACTCTACTAGACACTTTCTCATGACTTGTAGAACCTATGAACCTAGAGCTCTGATACCACCTTGTCATGACCCAAAATCTAACTAGTCGTGATGGCACCTAACCCAACCCGCTAGGTAAGCCAACTTTCAACTATCCAATTCCAATAACAATTATTAAAGCAATTTAATTAAATAAAGATCTTAATCTTATACATTCCCCAAGAACTGGTAGTACAAATCATGAGCTTCTAAGAATAGAATTTACAAAGCTGATATGAAGTAAATACATCTTCTGTTTGAAAAGTACATAAACACAGTTTTTATAATCTAAGGCTACCATGAACAAGAGGCAGCTACCATAAGAACGCAAGTACATCTTCAAATCTGGCAACCATCGAGCCCAACAACATCAACAACCAACATCTGCACGCAATGTGCAGAAGTGTAGTATCAGTACAACCGACCCCATGTACTAAGTAAGTAACAAACCTAACCTTAGGTTGAAAGCAGTGACGTGCTTTTACCAAGGTCGGGTCCAAAACCAATAGTCCACCACAGTCCATAACAACGTAAAGCAAATAATACAAGTAATTCAGAGGAAAATGCTCGGCTAAATCATAATTTCCAAAAATAGTTCTTCCTTTCAAGTACATCAGTGAAACCCAAAATCGTTTACCGAAGTTGCCAAAAATGTGAATAAGTTTGAAAACAATAATTTTTCCAAAATCCTTTCAATAATAAACAAGATGTTAATTTTCCTTTCCAGATAACTAGTTTAAAATAAATGCATCACTATACCCATATGCCAACATGTGTGAGAAATCATGAATGATGTAATATCGTACAGCATGAGGAAAAATACATCTCTATGCCTGTATGTCATGTGTGCATGTCAATGCAATGTATCTCAGAGATGAACTCATATGCATACTCTCAGAGTATCAATTCACTCAGTCCTCTCCATCACTCAGTCCTCACAGTCACTCAGTCTTCACAGTCACTCAATCCTCCCAATTGCTCGACACTCGCACTCAGTAGGTACCTGCGTTCACTGAGGGTGTGTACAAACTCTGGAGGGGCTCCTTACGTGCTATAATAAAGCCTATAAGGCCTGCTGCAGGCGGGCAGCCCCGATCCACATAATAATCCTTACAATCAGGCCTTCGGCCTCACTTAGTCATCAATCTCTCCAGTCTCTCCTCATGGGCTCACAATGTCATGAAAATAGCCCAAAAATGATGATATGATGTATCAATAAATAATAACAGAGACTGAGATATGATATGTAATGACATGAATATGACTGAGTATAAATTTTCAATTTAAAACAAATAATTCACAGTAATATGACCTTTATGGGTCCCAATAATACTGGCACATAGCCTTAACATGATTTTTAATATGATTCTCAGCTCAATTTCTTTAACACATAAAATTACATAGAAAATGCAAAGATTATTTGACTACAAAATTTCACGGAACCAATTTTGTCACAATTTTTATAGTGCACGCCCACACGCCCATCACCTAGCATGTGCATCACCTCCAAACAATTCACATAATACGTATATTCAGGATTCATACCCTCAGCTCCAAGATTAGAAGAGTTATTTACCTTGAACAAGACTAATCAAATACCGAGCAAGCTAAACAATGCTCCATATATTCTATTATGCGCGTAACAACTTCCAAACGACTCAAATCTAGCCACAATAAATTTGATTCAGTCCACACAATTATAGGAATTAAATCCATATCAAAATTATAATGTTTTCCCACAAAATTCGTAATTACACTCAAAAACAATGTCTGTGGGCCCCACATCTCAGAATCCAATGAAACTCATAAAATACGACAACCCATCCAATTACAAGTTCAACAATACTAATTTCACTCAAATCCGACTCCGAATCGGTATTCAAAACTCGAAAATTCGTTTTGTGACATTAAAGAAATTTTCTTCTATTTCTCTTGAAGATTCGATAATCTTACACCAAAATAAAGATTAATTCATGAAATATTACCACAAGGGAATCAAGAACACTTACCCCAAGTTATGTGGAAACATTCCTCTCCAAAATCGCTCACACCGAGCTCCAAAATGTCCAAAATGAGAAAAACCTTGGAAACCCTCATTTTTAACACTGCACAGGCATTTTCGCACCTGCGGTGCCTGGGCTCGCACTTGTGCATCCGCTTTTGAGGAAAAATTGTGCGCCTGCGGACACAACTAGCCTTCAAAAACCTCGCATAGGCGCCCTTCTCGCATCTGCGGGCTCGCATATGCGCATAACCCTTCGTACCTGCGTTCGCCCAAGCCAACCCTAGTCCCGCATCTGCACCAACCACACCGCATCTGCGGCCAAGACTCTCGCAGGTGCAATCACACCAGAGGCAGCAGTTCCAGCATTTCCCTTAAGTTCGAATTTGATCCGTTAACCATATGAAACTCACCCGATTCCCCCGGGACCTCAACCAAACACACCAACAAGTCCTAAAACATACCATGGAACTACTCGAGGCCTCAACTCACATCAAACAATATCAAAACGACGAATCATACCCTAATTAAAAATCTATGAACTTTGAAACTTCAACTTCCACAACCGATGCCGAAACCTATCAAATTACGTCCGATTGACCTCAAATTTTGCATGTAAGTCACATTTCACATTACAGACCTATCCCAATTTCCAGAATTGTATTCTGACCCCGATATCAAAAAGTCAACCCCTTGGTCAAACTTCCCAAAAATTCAACTTTTGCCATTTCAAGCCTAATTCCACTACGGACCTCTAAAAAGATTTCCGGACACGCTCCTAAGTCCAAAATCACCATACGGAGCTATTGGAATTATCAGAATTCAAATCCGAGGTCGTTTATACATAAGTCAACATTCGATCGACTTTTCCAACTTAAACTTTCCATTATGAGACTAAGTGTCTCAATTCACTCCGAAATCTCTCCGGACCCGAACTAATTACCTCGACAAATCATACAACCATTGCAAAGTGAGAATTGAGAAGTAAATGGGGGAACAGGGCTATAATACTTAAAACGATCGTCTGGGTCGTTACATTCGGTCATCACTATACTTAATCACAAATACATCTCTACGACCGTTATTCTTAAGATATTGGATTCTATACTTGAGTTAATGATCATTTTTTAGATTGGTTGAGATACTTGAACAATAAGGTTCTTCAGGTTTGTTGAATTATTATTGGCTTGAAAGCTGTGATTTATGTTCATTTGGAATATTCGCTTAACCACTCTCCTTGATGTTATTTATGCTTCCTACCTTGCTTGTTATTGATATACATGTGCTTGGTGAGGAAGTGTAAAGCACGAAGGGTGATGCCGTATAATTTCATTTATATTACCATGAGAGGAAGAGTGTAAAGCACGAAGGATGATGCGTGACATGTGAATTAAGCATGAAGGGTGATGCCGTGCCATTTTATTTACATTATCATGTGAGGATGAGAGTAAAAGCACGAAGGGTGATGTCGTGCCATTATTTGTATTTTATCGTGTGTTCATGGGATGAAGGGTATTTCCATGCAGGTGAGGACGAGAGACATGCATTATATTGTGATGTCTTTTCCCTGTGTATACATTTATGCCTTTATCTTGAGTTGTTATTATTGCACCTATATTTTCTATGTGACTTATCGTTGTTGTTCTGTCTTTTTCCTCCAACTAAATTGTTGTTGTATTATCCATTCCTTCTATTTGTTTAGCTTATAAAGATCATGTTTTCCTTTTTGTTTGTTATATCTACATCTATGTTATTTTTCATTTGTTGTGCTTTCATATAAGCCTTCTACCATGTTAGTCATTCATGCCTTCTATTTTGTTTAGCTTATAAAGATCATGCTTTTCTTCTTGTTTGATGTATCTACATCTATGCCATTTCTCATTTGTTGCACCTTCGTAAGCCTGCCACCATGCTTGTTAGTGAAATTTATGTCCTCATATCTTAATTGCTATCATTACTTCTATGCCTCCCACCTAGTCTATTACCGTTGTCCATATGTATTGCCTTGTTCGTTATTGCTACCTGTGTATTTCTCACTTTGTCGTTAATGTTATTGGCATTTCTTTCACCTGGTTGGTACTGTTATATGTATATTTGGTGAGGATAAGATAAATGTACGAAAGGTATTGCCGTGCCATTTGATTTGATATCTTGAGTACATTCCTTACACTATGAAAGTTATGGATTTACTACCGTGGTTTGTTGGTCATCGCTTTAAGGAAAGGATGGGTTACGATATTGAGAAATATTGACCGTGATTTCTTCTAGTAATCATTTACTACTTCGCATATTTGTTCTTGTACTCTTTTCTGTTATGTTCTAGTATTGTTTCTATTGCTAGTCTCTTCTTCACATGTTTTATCAGTGAGTATCTTTTAACTAAAAAGCCTCATCACTACTTCGACGAGGTTAGACAAGATACTTACTAGGTACATGGGGTCGGTTGTACTCATACTACGCTTCTGTATCTTGTGTGCAGATCTTGGAGTTGAGATGTGGTGGATGACAGGAGCTAGCAATGAAGATGTACTTGCCTTCCAAATGTAGCTACCACTTGTCCCTGGGTAGTTTTAGAGCTGGATTCTGTTTATGTACATTCCAAACAGAAGTTGTATTTATTTCATATCAGTTTTTGCAAAAATCCAATCTTAATAGCTCATGACTTGTACTTCCAGTCCTTGGGTTATTGTATAAAAGTTCAGTTATTTCATCATTTATATCTCCTTAATCTCATTTGGATTATGTTGACTGTTAGTTGGCTTACCTAGCGGGTTGGGTTAGGTGCCATCACAACTAGTGGATTTTGGGTCATGACAATGAGGGTAGGTTTTAAAGCTTGTTTTGATTTATTCGAGTAATATTTGACTAGATTTGGGTGGTTTGGAGGCTCGTTCTAAAGGGAAAGCCGTGTTGGATTGTTGATCTTGTTCTGGAAAAAGATTGTGATTAACCTTGATTTGAGAGAACTAGGACATGATTGATCTGTTTGTTACGTGATCTATGTACGAGGTTGAAGTATATGCAAGATGACGAGTGTATATGAGTTGTCATAGTTATAAGCATGCGGGGTGTTCTAGATTTTTTCGTTCTTTAAATTATGCCATATCTTTTTCCTATTTCGTGCTTTTCTTTATTATTTATTGACATATATATGCCTTCACTTGTTAACATTTTTCAATTGTTACATGCTTCTATTTGCTTTATGCTTTTATTTAATGTATGTCTTTACTTGTTACATGCCCTTTCCTATTATTAGATAGAAGATTTTACCTGCTTTATGTCCTTATTTGCCTTATTGTCTTTACATGTTCCTTGTTTTACTCTATTGTGTAATGTTGTATTGTTTGACCTTAAATTATTCTCGTGTTACAACTTGTTTAAGTTTTGTTGGTATATGTTATGAGGCTAGTTCTTGGATATTGCATTGTTTGACCTTCCTTGTTCGTGTTTGTACTTTCTTGGTGAATTTATGCATTCTACCTCCATTTAAAATTGTGTTGTGAGAATTGCCGTGTTGATTGTTACTGAGAATTTTCAAATGAACTATTATATTGGTCCCAGCAGCGTTTAGAGGTTATTTGCTCGAACCTTTTTCAGGAGACTTGAGGTAGTGCTGCTTGGCGTTCGCAGACCCTAGAGTCCCTTTCCGATCTCTACTTAGTATTTATTATACCAGACATTATTATATTTTTCTTTGCAGACTTGTGCTTAGTACTTCTAGTGGCTCATGTACCCGTGACACCAAATTTTAGAAATAGTTTTAGATAGCGTTGGTTGTAGCTTTATTATACATTTTATGAGATTTCACTCTTTATCCTTATTATGATGTTTATAGCTGTTAAACTGCTTTATTCATTGTTGCTGATGTTAGCTTGCCTAGCAAGCGGCGTTAGGCGCCATCACGACCCCATGGTTGGGATTTTTGGGTCGTGACAAGTTGGTATCAGAGACCTAGATTGTATAGGTCTCACAAGTCATGAGCAAGCTTAGTAGAGTCTAAAGGATCAGTACAGAGATGTCTGTACTTATCTTCTAGAGGCTAAAAGGCTTAGGGAAACTTCACTTTCTTTCTTTCTCTATCATGCGACTTTGTTCTATCATAAAGTTTAAATGTTTCTTCTCTTATTCTCTTACGGATGGTGAGGACAAGTGATTTGTCCTGATAAATAGCCGGATCCCCAAATTGCATTCACTACCAGGGGTAGGGACCGGGGCAAGGGTAGAGGCAGAGCTCAGCCTAGAGCACCTATAGAAGCACCCGCAGTCGAGCCTCAGTTAACTCTGGAAGAAGAGATTCCAGTATAGGTCGAGCCAGTAGGACCGGATCAGGTCCTAGAGGGGTTCATTGCTATCCCAGTGCTTCAGGATGCCTTGGTCCGCATGGTTGGCTTCATGGAAAGTATGGATTAGGATGGTGTGTTTCATGTGGCACAAGTCGCTTCTCAGACCGGGGGAGAAGTTCAGACTCCCACTACTCATACCCCAGAGTAGATGACCGATGGTTATCAGACCCTAGGAGTTCTACTACTTGGGATGGTTCTGCCTATTATTGCTACACAGCCCGGGGACAGGCCCACGATGTCAGTTGATGAGCTAAAAAGGTTGGACAGATTCACCAAGTTATTTTCCCCTCACTTTAGCGGTGCATCTTTAGAGGATGCCCAAGACTTCTTAGACCGTTGCCATGAGATATTTTACAACTTGGGACTAGCGGAGTCCAATGTAGTTGATTTCACCATATTTTAGATGCATGAGTCAGCCAAGAGGTAGTGGCAGGTGTATGAGTTGCGCAGACCAGCATGATCACCTCCTCTTACTTGGGCCTAATTTTCACAGTTATTCTTGAAGAGGTTTATTCCCCTCACTCAAAGAGATGAGCTTTACAGCCAGTTCGAGCACCTTCAGCAGGGTAGCATGATCATTACTCAGTATGAGACTTGTTGATTTGTCTCGCTATGCATCTATCCTGATACCTACTGAGAGGGAGAAGGTGCGGAGGTTCATAGAGGGTCTTACATATGGCATCAGACTTCAGATGCCCAAGAAGGCCGATACTGAGATTTTTTTTACTCGTGTAGTGGGGATTGCCAGGAAGATTGAGCGCATTAAAGGCCAGGCGAGAGAGACGGCCTTTGATAAGAGACCCCTTTATTTTGGAGGATTCAGTGGTGCCTCATCTAGAGGTAGGGGTTTCTTTATTAGAGGTCACTCTATCAGACCGGTATAGTCAGAACTACATGTCACACAGGGTACATCAGGCAACCGTAGTGCTTATGGACCTCGTTCCGAATAGCTAGCATTTATATCGCCCTTATCTCCCATTAGTGCACCATCGATTTAGAGCTACTACAGTGGTCAGTCGGGTCATCAGGGACCGTCTCAAATTCAGGAGCCACACCAGCCGAGGTGCTGCTTTGAGTGCAGAGATGCGGGTCATATCAGGAGGTATTGCCCCAAATCGCAAAGAAGTATGCCATAACAGGGTATGTGTTCCATGATTCTAGCACCGGTTGCTTCACCAACCTCATTAGCCAGTAAGAGACGGGGGTCAGGTAGCCTGAGGTGGAGGCCAGTCAGTTTGAGATTGAGGCCAGCCAATGAGAGGTCATCTTAGAGGTGGAGGACAAGTTGGTGGGGCTCAGCCTCTTTGTTATGCATTTCCGAGTAGGCTTGAGGTGGAGTTATCCGATGAAGTTATTGCAGGTATTATCTCAGTCTGTCATAGAGATGCTTTCGTATTGTTTGATCTGGGTTATACATATTCTTATGTGTCTTCATATTTTGCTTCGCACTTGAGTATGCCTAGCGATTCTCCCGATGTTCCTATTTTTGTGTCTATACCGGTTGGAGATTATATAGTAGTTGATCGGGTGTACCAGTCTTGTGTTGTTATTATTAATGGTTTTGATACTATAGTTGATCTTTTGTTGCTGAATATGGTAGATTTCGAGGTCATTCTAGATATGGATTGGTTGTCTCTGTATCAAGTTAGCTTGGATAGTTATGTTAAGACTATGACTTTAACCATGCTGGGGTTTCCAAGATTAGAATGGAGAGGGGCCCTCGGTCATTCCACTGGCAGGGTGGTTTCTTATTTGAAGGCACGGCGCATGGTTGAGAAGGAGTGTTTAGCATATTTGGTTTACATTCAGGATTCTAGTGCAGAGGTTTCTACGATAGATTTAGTGCCGGTGGTGAGGGAGTTCCCAGAGGTGTTTACTGTAGATTTTCTGGGTATGCCACCCAAAATTGGTATTGAATTTTGCATTGATTTGGTTCTGGGCACTCAACCTATTTTTATTCCACTGTACCATATGGATTCAGTCGAGTTGAAAAAACTGAAAGAGCTGTTGCAAGATTTGCTTGATAAGAGATTTAGACCAACTGTTTCACCTTGGAGTGCGCAAGTGTTGTTTGTTAAAAAGAAGGACGAATCGATGAGGATGTTCATTAATTATCGGAAGTCGAACAAGGTAACCATCAAGAATAAGTATCTGTTTCCAAGGATTGATGATTTATTTGACCAGCTTTAGGGTGCCAAGGTATTTCCAAGATTGACTTGAGATTGGGCTACCATCGGGTGAAGATTTGGACATCGGATGACCCTAAGACAACGTTTAGGACTCGTTATGGTCATTACGGAGTTCTCGATGATGTCATTTGGTTTGATTAATGCTCCAACAGCCTTCATGGATTTGATGAATCGAGTGTTCAAACCTTACTTGGATTCTTTCGTGATTGTATTTATTGATGATATTCCTGTTTACTTTCGTAATGGAGAGGGGTATGAGCAACACATACGGATTGTACTTCCGGCTTTGAAGGATCGTCAACTATATGCCAAGCTTTCGAAGTGTGAGTTCAGGTTGGACTCAATTGCCTTCTTGGGGTCATATTATGTCTTCTGATAGTATCAAGATGGATCCTTTCAGAATTGTCCTAGATTTACTTCAGCTACAGAGATTCAGAGCTTCTTGGGTTTGGCGGGCTACTATCGCCATTTTGTGGAGGGGTTTTTATCTATCTCAGTCCCATTTACCAAGTTGACTTAGAAGGGCACTCTTTTCAGATGGTCTGATGAGTGTGAGAGAGGTTCAGAAGCTCATGATTGCCTTGACTACAACCCCCATCTTGGTGTTGCCCACAGGTTCGGGTCTTACACAGTGTATTGTGATGCATCGCGTATTGGACTCGGTACGGTATTGATGCAGGATGGTAGAGTGATTGCCTACGCGTCTTGTTAGTTTAAGATCCATGAGAAGAACTACCCCGTGCATGATTTGGAGTTAGCAGCCATTGTGCACGCACTCAAGATTTGGAGGCATTACTTATATTGCGTGCCATGTGAGGTCTACACTGATCATCAGAGTCTCCAACATCTATTCAAGAAAAAAGATCTTAATTTAAGGCAGTGGAGATGGTTGGAGTTATTGAAAGACTATGATATCACCATATTATATCATCTGGGAAAGGCTAATATGGTGGCCTATGCCTTGAGTAGAAGGCGAAGAGCGTGAGTAGCTTGGCATTTATACCGACAGTGGAGAGGCCATTGTCTATAGATGTTCAGGCCTTGGTTAACAAGTTCGTGAGGTTGGATATTTCAAAGCCTAATAGGGTTCTTTATTGTGTTGTGGCACAATCATCTTTGCTGGAGCACATTAAGGCTCGCTAGTTAGATAATCCTCACTTGTTGGTATTGAAAGACATGGTACAATGGGGTGGTGCTAAGAAAGTTGTGATTGGTGATGATGATGTTATGTGGCTTCAGGGCTGGATTTGTGTTCCGCATTTTTGATGGGTTGAGAGAGTTGATCCATGAGGAGGCTCATATCTCATGGTATTCTATTCACCCAAGTGTCACGAAGATGTATCGTGACTTGAAGTAGCATAATTGGTGGAAGAAGATGAAGAAAGACATTGTTGGACATGTTTCTTGGTGTTTGAATTGTCAGCAGGTGAAGTATGAGCATTAGAAATCGGGTGGTTTGACTTAGAAGTTGGTAATATCGGAGCAGACTTGGGAGCCAAAATTTGACGAGCGCAAAACACATACTTAAATATGCTCGCTAGTCGAATATAGTAAAATATAATATTGTATCCACAGGGATTGGAGTTAAACAGTATTATCGTAGTTTGTAGCTAGATTGCTATCAAAGATAATCAACAATTTAGAGTTTTGTGTTTAATACTAAAATTAACTAAGAATTTAGACTATCGACTAATGACATATGCAACACTGAGTAAGCAAATAAAGTTAATAATGGAAGGAAACATGGTTTTGATGGAATAGGTGCAAGATAATTGTTTGGGATCTAACTCTAGATAATTCACTTCTAGTGTTCAAGTGAGTCTCTCGAATTCACTCAATTATTAGTTCACACGTTTTGAATAAACTCCTCTCTCGATTAAGTCTCAACCTCACAAGATGAACTAAGTTAAGCTCGGTGAAGATATGCAAGAATTCATAGTAGATTAGTTTTTAGGAGAACCTCTCTCGATTATCCTCATAACTAAGTTTAATCAACAATTCAACTAGCCTCTTTCGATTACTAAGAAAAATTAAAGACTTCAACCAACAAAATAGAATGCAAGGATATCATAGGTTATGCCTCTCTCGATTACATGAACAAGTGAGTATAGATGCAACAATTAAAACATCTAAAATGATTCAATACATAAAACTAAAGTTATAATCCACAAACAAATATCAATACACCAAATCCATCAAACCCTAAAGAGAACTACTTCATGGATATGGAGTAATTCATCACAAATAAGTTTAAGTTAAAGGAAAACATAAAACGATCCAAACTCGTGTCTTGAGTGAGGATTGAATGATGAAATTCTTGTGCTTGTGCTTATCCAACTCCTACTTCGCCTCCTTAGGTCTTAGATGTGTCAAAAGTCCATAAAATAACATTTTTCATGTATATATACCAAGTAGGGTCGGGCCCAGATGAAAACTCATTTTCCTGCGTGAAATAAGACAATTACTTTGTAAATTTGCACAGGCGCACCGCATGGGGCGACGCACTATGCGGGGGCATTAGTGGGGAAATCTAGAGAGCTAGTTCTGACAGGCAGTAGGGATTTTATACAGGTGTGGCGCGTCACGCGCCGGCCCACACGTCGCGGTTGTGATGTTTTCTATGAGTACAGATTTTTCTTGACTTTTTGATATCCAGATATGGTTCTCGACCCCCGAACACGATCCTGGCTTAATCCCTTGGGATTTTACTCAGACTTCAAAGCTCTAAATAGCTCGAATTTATTCCATAACATCTACATAGCTCGGAATCACTCCTACAAGGCATAAAATACACAATTAGTGCAAAACACTATCAATTAAAGCTCAATACGAATAAAGTACAGTAAATTAGAGTGTAATAAGCTACTAAAACACGAGATTATAGCCTACCATCAAGAGCATCACTATGGACTTCGTGGTAGGCTTACCACAGACTTTGAGGAAACATGATGTTGTTTGGTCACTATGCACCGGTTGACCAAGTCCGCGTATTTTATTCCGGTGATGACTTCCTACACATTAGAGTGGTTGACTCAGATTTACATTAGGGAGATTATTCACCTACACGGTGTGCTCATTTCTATCATTTCAGACCATTGCACGCAGTTCACTTTTCACTTTTGGAGAGCTGTTTAGCGTGAGTTAGACACGCAGGTTGAGTTGAGTACTGCATTTCACCCTCAGACGAACGGGCAGTCTCAGCGAACCATTTAGATTTTGGAGGATATGTTGAGGGCATGCACTATTGATTTCTGAGGTCAGTGGGACCAGTTTCTACCTCTAGCAGAGTTTGCCTATAACAACAATTATCAGTCAAGTATCCAGATGGCTCCGTATGAGGCCTTATGGGAGGCAATGTTATTCTTCATTTGGTTAGTTTGAGCTTAGTGAGGCTAGATTATTGAGAACATATTTAGTTCATGATACTTTGGAGAATATGAAATTGATTCAGTAGCGGCTTCATACAGTACAGTCCAGGCAAAAGAGTTATGCTGATAGGAAGGTTCGTGATGTAGCTTACATAGAGAGTGAGAAGGTTCTTCTCCGAGTTTCACCTATGAAGCGCGTGATGAGATTCTGTAAGAAGGGCAAGTTGAGCCTGAGATTTATTGGCCATTCGAGATCTTAGAGAGAGTTGGGGAGGTTGCTTATAGGCTTGCGTTTCATCCCAGCTTAGCAGGGTTATATCCAGTATTTTATGTTTCTATACCTCGGAAGTACTATGAGGATAGGTCATATGTTTTGAACTTCAGCACTGTGCATATTGATGAGTATTTGACTTATGAAGAAGAGTGGTACACATTCTAGATCGGCAGGTTTGAAAGTTGAGATCTAAGGATATACCTTCTGTGAAAGTGCATTGGAGAGGTCATCGGACTGAGGAGGCTACTTGGGAGTCCGAGTCCAATGTGAGGAGTAGATATCCGCATATTTTTACCAGTCCAGTAACATATCTATGTCCGTTCGATGATAAACATTTCTTTTAGAGGTAGAGAATGTAATGACCTAATAGGTTGTTTTGACGCTAGCTCCCCATTTTATGATTTGAGACCTATCATAGCGCCATTTGATGATTTATGACTTGTGTGCGTAGTCCATATAAAATTTCGGAAAGTTTAAATAAGAATTTTTAAAGAAACTAAATTTTTGAACTTGAAAATGGCTAGAGTTGACCACGATCAGCATTACTAGTAAACAATCTCGGATCAGTATTTTGATAATTTTGGTAGGTTAGTATGACAATTTTGGACTTGTACGTATGTTTGGTTGGGATCCCGGGTGATCCGATGTCGTTTCGGCGCTTAATGTGAAAATTAAAAATTTGAAGTATGAACTTTGAAGTTCTTTGAGTTTTGGTGTTTGATTCTTGATTTTAGCTGTTATTTGGATGATTTGTGCTTGCAAGCGGGTTTGTATGATGTTATTTTTCACGCGCCGACCTTGGGGAGTCCGACCGGCGCTCAATCGAGATATCCCAGTTAAGCAAGCCTACTTGATGCTTTCTACCCAACCTTACTCATGAATAAAGTGAAGATGTTATCCATTAATTGACAATGAGAAGATCACATGAACAACACCACTTTCATTACTATTAGTTACTTCATTTATAATTTCCAAAAATATATTACACATTCATAGTTTAGAAGCGGGAACATGTAATACATATAAAATATTTCTAGTTTAACTTTCCAAAATTACGATACAACCCACACTATGTCTACGGATCCTCTAAGAGATACAAAAGAGTACTATGATGGTGCCGACAACAAGGCCCCGGCTATACCTCAAAACACTATACATAAGGGACAAAAGATACAAGACTCCGATATGAAGTGGGGCTCACCAAGTTAGCTGAGAAGAGGGTGTGTCGCTATTACTGGTCGATGTCGCCTGCTGAGGAATCACCTGGATCCATTAAAGATGCAACGCCCCCGACAAAAGGAATGTTAATACACATGGAATAGTACTAGTATGTAAGACTAAACACCCTCTCAATAAATCAAGTAATAGTACAAGGAAGAAGAAACATAGCATAAATGAGAGCCTCAAGTTATATTAAAGCATCTGTTTAAGAGAAAGATAGTTTTTCAAGTGAATATCAATATATTTAAATAGGAAGATATTTAACATCTATATACCACCGTATTTTGCGCGGAGTCCGATCTCGGCCCGATCGGCTAAGCCGTCTCACCCAAAGACATCCAATCACAGCGCCACCATGTGCGCGGCATGGTGTCCGATCTCGGCACAATTGGCTAAGCTGTCTCACCACAATGCCATGTGGATCGACATCACATTTTGCTAGCAATCACCTCATCCCAATTAAGGGGAATAATCTCAACACATCAATCACATCCTAATTAGGGGAATAATATCAACACATCAATCACGAGCTTTTCCCCCTCAATCACTTCTACACCGGCACATGTAGTTTCAGGGTTAGGTCATTTCAACTTACCCTTCCTCGGTTACTAAACGATACTCCCGAAACATTTATTATATAATAAAGTTACAACTCATTTCATAATCTTTCACACTTCCTTTTATTGTATTGGCTCCATGGGCCACATGTATAATTTTCATTCTTGGCACGATGGCCACGTTTTATATTTCATACTTACTTCTTTCACTTTCAAGCATCATCATAGATTATTAACAGTAAGGGCATTTGTAATCAAGACTTTATAGATGTATATAAGCAATAGAAGTCTTAAACACACTGAGTTTTCCTTCCAAGAATAAGGCATAATAAATTTGCAATTGCAACATAAATTGAAGTTATAGAATTATGATACATAAACCATACTTGAATACATTCCCGAAGGAGAGCATAATATAAGAGGAGCAAATGAAACACATCTTGAACATATAATTTTGGACACAATACTTATTAGGAATAACTGAATATATTAGGAATGACTTGGAACATGGGAATTAGGAACTTGGGCCAACCATACTGGAATCTTACGAGAACATCATGGAATTCGACTCTACAAGAGGAGTTTAGCAATACCTCACTTGAGCTTTACTTCAGTTACTACAATGTCCAAACACTCCTAGAAATTTCAATCTATAGGAAAATGATAGAAAAAAAAATGAATCATAATTAGAAGGATTCTCATGATATAAGTCTCTTGAAAATTTCATCAAACACCTATTATGCAAAATCGACTACAAGGCTCTACAATGGTAATTCCTTCCTCCCTCAACCAATTTCAATAAGAATCTACCCAAAATAGTTCAATAACCCCACATACTACCTCCTATTGGCGCATGCATGGCCTATCTCCCATTCCATAACTTACTTAAACCCATAACAATTGCATGAAGGTTTTAGAACAAGGTCTTACCAGGATAGTTGATTCTCTAGAGAGTGATTCCCTCGAATCTTCAAGTTTGGGGGAAAGAATTGATGATCTGGGAATTCCTCCTCTCTCTCTCTAAAGAACTCCCTTCTCTCTAAAATAGTTATTTTAACCAGCCAAAATAACCCTAAAGTCATTTTATAAGAAATGGGGTCGGGTTCTAAAAATAGAAAATGAACCCTCCGAACTCAACTCTGCGGTCGCAGAGTGTACCGCAGATCAGGTCTACGGCCCGCAAAATGGACCGCAGAAATGGTCCCAAAAAATTAGGTTGTTCGGGCTAGGTCTGCGGCAGGTCTGCTGTCTGCATACCAGCTATGTGGTCGCATAATGCACCGCGAAAGTCTCCCTCTATAATTTTTCATGTTGAATCTGCAATGGATGTGCGGCCTGCGAAATGATTATGCGATCGCATAATGGACCGCAAAATGACCTCCAAAATTGGCTTTGTTTCTGTTGCACTCTGCGACAGATTTGCGGTCCGCAAAGTGGTTTTGCGGTCGTATAGTGGACTGCAAAAATGCCATGTTCTGCAAAAATTATTCTTCCAACTCCCCAACGCACTGTACAACCCAAAAAGTTTATACTGTGGCGAGCTTCCTACCTCGGCACCACGAAACCTCGGGTCCTAGGTAACATTTTATGGGGCCTTACATTATTATACTTGTATGAATGTTTGGATTAGAGTCCCAGAGGCTCGGGTGAGTTTTGGATGAGTTCCGGACTGATTTGCTAGGATTTAAAATTTGCTATTGCTGCAGACCTTGCATTTGTGAGAGTCTGTTCGCAAATGCCAACCTCGCATTTACTAGTGCTAGCTCACATTTGCGATGCTGGGTAGGAGCTGGAGAGTTTCGCATTTCCGAAGCTTAGCTTGTATTTGCGAGAGGGTCTACCTTGGCATTTGCGAGATAATTATCGCATTTGCGACTCTGGTCATAGTAGGAGTAGTTTCGCTTTTGCGAACCTTTGTTCACATTTGCGAAGCTTTGTTCGCATTTGCAGAGGTTCCAGCCTTCGCAATTGCGAATGCATTTGTAACATCAGGGGGCTTAGGGACTGTTCGCATTTCCACTAGGTGTTAGTTTTTGCGAACATCGCAATTGAAAATAAGAGTTCCCAATTATAATACCTACAGCTAGATAAAACGTTGGGATTTTGGGATTTAGCTCATTTTATTCCATCTTTGAGACCTAGACTCCACATAGAGGCGATTTTAGAGATTAATTTGTTCCCAACTTCATAAGTTAGTAACTTTAACTTGTTTCTGTTTAATTTCGATTACTTTTTCATGAATTTACACTATTAAATCTAAGACTTCACAGAGTAGAAATAGGAGTTTTAAGTAGAAATCTAGGATTTTATATTTTAGAGACTTAGACCTCGATTTGAGGTCGAATCTCGAAACATATCACATATTTGGACTCGGAGGGAAATGGGTAATCGGGATTTGGTCTTAATTTCGGACTTCGACCACATGGGCCGGAGTTGACTTTATATTGACATTTCCAAATATGTTAAAGATCGAACTTTTTTACGAGGGTAGTTTCTAAAGCTTGTTTTGACTTATTTGAATAATATTTGACTAGATTTGGGTGGTTTGGAGGCTCGTTCTAAATGGAAAGTCGTGTTTTTCTTTATTATGTGCCCTTATTTGATACATATTTTCTTGAAACATATATGTCTTCACTTGTTAATTGTTTTCAATTGTTATGTGCTTCTATTTGCTTTATGCTTTGATTCAGTGTATGCCTTTACTTGTTATATGTCGTTTCTTGTTATTAGATAGATTCTTTTACCTGCTTCATATCCTTATTTGCCTTATTGTCTTTACTTGTTCCTTGTTTTATTCTATTATGTAATGTTGTATTGTGTGACCTTAGATTATTCTCATGTTACAACTTGTTTAAGTCTTGTTGGTATATGTTGTGAGGCTAGTTCCTAGATATTGCAGTATTTGACCTTCTTTGTTCGTGCTCGTACTTCCTTGGTGAATATATGCATTCTAGATCCCTTTAATATTGTGTTGTGAGACTTGCTACGTTAATTGTTACTAAGCATTTTCAAATGAACTGATATATTGGGATCAGGTTGCACGCCCCAACAATATTGTTATTAATATTGGAATCGGGTTGCATGCCGCAACGATATTAATATTTGTGCATATTGAAATTGGGATCGAGTTGCGCGCCGCAACGAAAATAATATTTTTCAGTTATTCTTGGTTATTATGCTCCGCTACAGTTTTGTGTTATAAGATTGTGATGTGATGATATTATGGGGCCCTCTATTCTCTATTATCTTATTTTGTTCATTATGTTTTTACTCGTTTCTCTATATTACTATTGCTTTTCTGCCTATTACTCATACGAATTTACAATGAGTGTCTTGTCATAGTTTCGTCACTACCTTGTCAAGGTTAGGCTCGATACTTACTGAGTACATGGGGTCGGTTGTACTCATAGAATACTTCTGCACTTCTTGTGCAGATTCCGGTGTTGGTTCCAGCAGCGTTCAGAGGTGATTTGCTCAGACCTTTTCTAGGAGACTTGAGGTAGTGCTACTTGGAGTTTGTAGTCCTGGAGTCCCCTTCCTATCTCTACTTACTATTTATTGTACCAGACATTATTGTACTTTTCTTTGCAGACTTGTGTTTAGTACTTCTAGTGGCTCATGTACTTGTTACACTAAATTTTAGGAATAGTTTTAGACATCATTGGTTGTAACTTTATTATACATTTTATGAGATTTCCCTCTTTATCCTTATTATGATGTTTATAGTTGTTAAACTGTTTTATTTATTGTTGCTAATGTTGGCTTGCCTAGCAAGCGGTGTTAGATGCCATTACGACCCCATAGTTGGAATTTTTGGACTGTGACATCTCAATACCATTTGTAATATACTTGAATTGAAAGAGAAGAGAATAAAGGCAAATCAAGGACTTTTATTAGAATCAATCGAAGTTGCATTCACAAATCAGACTAAATGAAAGCAAACTTCTTCACAACAATGGTGGATTCTACAATAGTGTTCTTGTGAGAGAGAAGTAGAGAAGAGTTATGTTGACAAGTGACTTAATCTAGTCTCTTTGCTTATAGTTTTTGTATCTTTTATTTCTAAAATGAAGTTATTTATGGTATGTATCGCTATTATTTCAGATACAATGGGTCATGAAGAGAATAGAGATCAAACGAAATGGAATTGAGCAAAAAAAAAAAGTAAAGGAAGAAATCATGAAAAACAGCCTCAGATGTCGCAAATGCGAACGGGGCTTCGCATTTGCAAAGTCAACCAGACCAGTCAAAGTTCGCAAATGCGAAGAGATTCTCGCAAATGCAAAGTCAACCAGACCAGCCAAAGTTCACAAATACGAACCCTGGATCACAATAGCGAAGGCGAGAGAAGAAGTCAGGGGTCGCAAATGCAGACATATACATTGCAATTGTGATAGACCACAGTAAAGGCCAAGTTCGCAAATGCGAACCTCTGCGTCGCAATTGCGATGGTCCATAGAAAAGTTTAAGTTCGCAAATGCGAGCCACGAGCTTCTGGCCTGGATAAATTCGATATTTTATATTTTTTTGATATTAAACCCACATAAAATTCAGTCTAGCTTCTTGAAAACATGTCTTTGGCAGAAAATACAAGTTTTGGAGAGATAAGGTTCTCAAACCACACTTGGGAGTTGAAAATTTGAAGACTTTGGATGAGATTTTCTTACCCTTTTTACTCATTTCTTCAATTCCTTACTTTGTATTGAATATCTAAGTGTATAGTATTTTATTCCATTACTTGAATCTTGTTTAAGAAAATATTCATTATTAAAGTTTGAATTAAATCTCTTGTTATGCTTATGTATTGAATGTTTTTTATTAATTATGAAGTGAGTTAATTGTTTCTTAAATTATTCTTGTTCTTTAATATTTCCAAAGGGATTAGCTAACCCTAGGACTCGCCTTTAACTTCGAATTAATCTTGAAAAAGGCAAAATCGGGGTTTGAAAAGATAAATTAACAAGAAATTGAGGCGTTAACCCTTATTTTATAGATTCTACCTAGGGATAGGATTGAACTACTTGTAGTCATATTCGGGTGTACTTAATTCCCTTAATTATTTTAGGGATAATTCCATTAGAAAGTCTTGTTAGTCTTCGTAAGAAGCTAATATAGAATTGATATCCGAGGGTAAATAACATAAACTCGCTCACATTTGTAAAATCGTGAAATACATTGGATTGTTACTTGAGTGTCATTCCCCTTGTATACATGTTTGTAGTCATTGATCATTTTACTTGCTTTCTAGTTTAGTTTATATTTCCGTATTAGTTATAAGCTTTTCTCAAAAACCCCTAATAGTGTTTTGCTTAGCATAAAAAGCGACAATTCTCTTACTTGCCTAATCGCCTACATATTGTTCCCTCTAGGATTCGATCCCGACTCATAGTTGGATAAATTATATTGCATGCGACCGTATACAATTACTCTTTGAGGAGTGGATTTGAACGTTATTAAGAAGGAAGAAGGAGAAAAGAGAATCGGGAGAGAAGAGGGTAGTTGAGAAAGGAATATACCAGATACCATAACTACCTCAGCTCCCAGTTGGAGTTGTTATTCATTCCCAGCTCTAACAACCACAACCGTTGATCTCTAACTAGTTTTATCTCCTTGTGCCACGTATCCTGTCTTATCAGCTAAACTAAACCCCTTCTATCCGAACCCTAGTGCCACTTTCCTAATTCGTTTCATTGCCTTTCTTCCTCTTTCCTTAACGCTGCCGATGAATTTCCTAATCCTAACACGAATTATGCTATTTCAGTCGCATACATTTGAATTTGTGTCTGAAGTGAGTAAATTTGCAAAATAAATAAATAAATAACTAAAATATTAAACTTAGAGTAGAATTTAAACCATTGCCCCAAATTCAGGTATTTCTGCATTCCCCCATCTATATATTCTACCAAAAGCAAATGTATCTTTGCCTTTTCATGAAAGTACAATCACATAGATATTCTAATATTTGATGTTGGCAATATGGGATTTCTAGTGACACAGAAATTTAGAAAGATCTTTTAGGTGTTAATTATTGCATAGAAGGGCCATTCCTAATACAGAATTGAGTAGAGGACAATCTTAAACTTAGGCCTTAGCTAACCATCTGAATTTAGTAGATATTCAAAACTATGCAAATAACTCAAAACTCTTGAAGGCCATGATATCTCGTTGCTGAGTGTAATTCAATTTCACAACCTCCAATTTAAAACTAGACCATAACTATCCAGATCAATTGGGTCTTATTTACAAGTAACGGGTAGTGTTACTACAACACGGTAAATACGCCATACAATTACATTTTGCTTTAAAGGGAAAACTGATAGGTAATTGAGACAAATTATGCAAGTATTTATTCATTAAAACGACCACAATACCTATGGTTTTTCCCCGTGCTCTTTTTCGTCTTGCAACAATTGAAATGCACTACTGCACATAGAGAAAAGGCAAAAGCACAAAAAGAAAAAGAAACAGAAATAGAAAACTAGGAAATCTTGATCTGGTTGGTGGAGGATAATTTTGAAAAGAACCACTCCCAGCAGTCGTAAACTTAAGGTAACACCAATAAGAGATTAACCAAGAAACTGAAACTGAGTCATCTATTGCGTAGGTACAAATATATGACACACATTAAAGGGACAAAGATTACTTCCTTGAAACTGCTGACATCTTATTGTAGCCGTTTGCTAGGGTACAAAGATATGACACACAAATAGGTTAGAGATCACCCTTCTTTGAACTTCTTGTAGCCTGATTTGGAGAAGTGTTGCTTTCGAATGAAAAGTTACTGCCCACTCTCTTCCATCTTCTTTTTCATCTTGAATTGCAATGTGGCAGGAGCACAATCCAGTGGTGTTTCACCTTATTGAAAATCAACACCAATAGATAGAAATGATCATCGGAATGACAAACAGATTCACCAAAAGATTTTGAGACTGTTAAGAACCAGAATATTAGCATTTCCCAAGTCCCCAACCTGTGCGCCAACTGGGGTTGGGCCAGCTAACTCACAGGAGATTTCTCGGTTATATATATATATATATATAAAATATTTGCATAGCACACAATAAACAGCATGACAAAGTATACTCTTTTAACAGGAGCAGATCAAATATTGGTTTAAATGATGCTCTTTCAAAATATAGAAACAACTACCTCAACCTCATTTCCACTATTATCACATTCTGGATGCTATCTTGCAGCTCCAACTAGACTAAAAGAGTTCTATGCTTTAGATATCTTTTTACCTTGTGAATTTTTGCAGTACAAACTAGCTCCACTCTCCATGAGGGCAAATGCTATTTCAGTTCGATTGAATACAGCCGCCTACATTAGCCAATGTCAATTATAATTGTCACACTCTAAAATAGAGATATTATATGCTAATTGTACAATCATGTAGTTGAGTATAAGATAAGAGAACCAGATGTAACAATGATGATCCTCGCTTGTCAAGGTAATTTGCATCAACTCCCTGATAAAATTGAGATAAAAAAGTAAGCCTGAAAAATGCTATATTGAAATACAAGAGAAAGAAAGTAAACTACCCTATCTTATCAAAGAGAGAGAGAGAGAGAGAGTAAACATTACCTGACTTAGAAGCTTCTTTGCCGCACTGACATCACCATTTTTTATTGCTTCTCTTAAACCCTACACAAAAATTGGCCCGCACAACCTATCATTCAAGGGAAAATGAAGGAGAAAATCTTGACTTTCTCAAGCACACAATCTACTGTTCACAATCTAGCAATGTTAAAGTGCGTTTACGACACTATGTTCCCAATAAGCTTCGCTACTATTTAAGACCCATTTTGTCATTTGTTTTCTATGTTTTTACAGTTACCTTGTGTTCCATGTAACTAAACGGTTGATAAATCATTTGGCTTCAAACATCTATGAAATGACTAGGTGTCAAATTTTATGCTTCCCTGCTTCTTTACCTACACCTTCCTACAATGTTTCAATTTCCCCAGAACCAGCCTACTTAACCTAATTTGAAGATCTACTCCCTATGAGAAATTCAAGGTCACCACTGGAAAACCAAGGTTAAAAACAATACCTCCCCACTGACTTCGTAATCCGCTGACATTGTCTCCATACTGCAGCTGGTAGCTGGACCAGTATTGAAAGTTGTACTGCAAAAAGATTTGCTTAGTTAGTTCTGTTATTAAATTCGTAGGCCACGCAGGTAAGATATGGGAGAGCACCAAAGGTTATGGATTTTGAACAAAACTTCTTATAAACTAACTTAAGTTAAAGGTAGAAAAAGGAAAATAAGGAAGTGAAAGTGGGAAAATATAAAGGGGAAGTCTGCAAATAAATTCTCCTTCCTCGTGTCTGGTTTAAATAGAAAATAACAAAAGTTGAACAGAAAACAATTTCTCTCTTGTTTAGACACTCAAAAGAAGGGAGGAAATAATTTGATAGTTATATGTTAAAGTGACTTTATATTTGGAACTTACTCTAGAACTTTGGGGTTAAAGTTTTCTGGGGCTTATACACAATTCACTCTACAGAGAATACTAATCAAACTCCTTGGAGTTTTATTACAAAATGGAGTAACTCATACAGTGATTGCGGCACTCAAAAATGAGACTATTTAACCATGAGGGAAGGTGGAATTAACTATCCAGCCAAGAAAGCCTCATCATAGAAGAGTCTAAAAGAACAACACGGCCTTGATTTGATTTCACAAGCAACAATAATACCTTCAAGCTAATTTTTTTTTTTTGGATGTGGTGGTATGATGACATAAGTTGAGCTTAAATATAAGTGAGAATTCATATAGCCAACCCCCACTTGTATTGTTGCTGTTGTTTTTTGGCGACGCTCGTGGCCGGGTCAGATTGCACATACTTCAACTAATTTCATCGGGTACCTCCTCCCTCCCACCAGAACAGGTACAGGGTAACATTGTCAGTGTTATCAAAGGCGAAAAGCGCAAAAAAGCTCTAAGGTCATTTGGGGCTTTAAGCGCAAATAAAGCATGATGGGCTTTAATAAAAAAAGGCACAACTGGAGAAAAAGTAAAAATATGCATATGTAGTCTAAGAACAATAATTATAAGCATGAATAACAAATATATGGACAAAGAAATTGAAAAAAAAAGATTACGATAAAGTTAAATATCAATTATTTAGTGTCGCCTTTTCAGGATTACGCCCGTTGGCAAGTAAAAGTATGTCTTAGAGCCTTGATACGATACTGAAGCGCCCACAAAGCGAGGCAAAGCGCTCAACATATTTTGAGCCTCGCTTCAGGGCTTAAGCGCGCCTTTTACAACACTGAACATTGTCCACCAAGATTTGGGCAGATGAGAAGAAATCACCTAGCAGTTTTGTCTCCACTGGGATTTGAACTTGAGACTTCATGGTTCCCCACTTTATTGACCACCAGGCAAACACTCTTGGGCTATGTTGCTCGGACTCTCCAAAAGTGTTGCCGCACCCGTGTCGGATCCTCCAAATATGCACTAAATTTGAAGGATCTGACTCGCACCCAACAACATTTTTGAAGAGTCCGAATAACATAGCTCTTTGGGTGCTTTACTTTACTTTATTTTGCTAATCTTTCATGCAAGTTCACTAAAAATGATGCATGGCGCTAAATATGCATTTAAAATTGCTATTTAAATGTTAATTACTCCCACCATTTGTTCGAGTATATTTTTGTCCATGTTCTCATAAAGGGACTTTCTACGGCACTTCTTAAACCTTTTCATTATCTAGTACCAAAAAGACACTTTAGAATCCAAGTCATCTAAACAATGTCTAAAGTTCTCTTTAACAACAACAACCGCCCCGGTGTAATCCCACAAGTGGGGTCTAGGGAGGATAGTGTGTATGCAGCCTTACCCCTACCTTGCGAAGGTGGAGAGGCTGTTGGAGAGGTTGTTTCTGGTAGACCCTCAGCTAAAGCAAAGCACAACATCTAAAGTTCTCTTCATCTCTAAATTTGAACCCACTTCTATTTAAATAAATATAATAGTGGGCAAGTTTTGGCGTAACAGCCGAGTAGCTCCAGTGCGACCTATTGGCCGTAGGTTCGATACACCACAAAGCATTTGACACACTATGTGACCCCTTTAGCTTAAATATAATAGAACTCTAATTCTTACCTTAATATTCGTGGCTTAAACAAACGAAACACAAAAATTGGAATGGAGCGAGTAGTATTTAACAGTAATGAGTCGGTTTAAATTGAGTTATATAGTTGTTATATATACATAAAACCTCAAAACAAATATATAACTATATTAAATTTAGGATTACAAAGGACTATTGAGAAAATTAACGAAACGCATAACCGACATCAACCAGTTGGCGACTGAGACATAGGCGTTGTTGTTCGCTGATTATAATTAATGAATATTCTGATGAATTCCAGTTTTACTCAGGCCTTTATCCGATAAAACCAAGGATCAAAAGGGATCTGTAATAGACTACGACATGTATTTGAAGCTTTATGTTGCATAAATAAAGCACACAATTCGAGGATAATTCCTTTAGGGATGACCTATCTGCTTTATCAATTCCTTGAACCAAACAAGCACTCTGAGTTATTTAGAAGAATTTAAGAGTCAAAAGAGATACATATCACATAGTAAGAGGTTAACAACATGCTAGAGCACCTGTGATTATACAAAAATGACATCCCAAGCACCTAGGGTTTTCCGAAATGACAACCCAAAATTCTAGTTCCGACAAAACAAGGATTCTAACATTAGTCAATCAAGACTTCACTTATTAAAGAAAAAATTAATATAAGCTACATCCTAAATCAATTAGAAACCAACAACAGAAAGAGTCACTAAAAGAAGTAACGACTCGAACAAAAATGCAGCTAATGTTTTCTTGTGAAGAGCATTTAAAATGAAATCATTTACTCCCTTTGTCCAAGAATGTCCTGTTTTTTATTGCATGTAAGATTTAAGGTGAATGTTGAACCTTTTGTATCCAATTAGTAGGCATGGGAATTTCTGAAGAGCATGGTTCCTTGCCTTTTAAGGGTTAGAATAGAAGAATTAAGCACATTGAGAAGGTCAAAACTCGGGTTTATTTAGTTTTCCTAATGTTTAATATATAGGTAATGTTTCCTTCATGGAGGATAGTAATATTTTCTTTCTCATTAGATCTATTGTCTTCCTTGACATACACACGTCTTTATCCATTGAGTCTGTGTTTGAGCCAGTCCCAGGCGAGTGTCTTCAATGACACATTTAATGGCAATGCTTCTGGGACGAATAACATTAGTTGGCTCAATCTCACACAGTTACAAGTTACAACGGCTATAAAGAAAAGCAAATCTGTTTTTGAAGAAAAAAGATTGGACACATTTTTCCAAAAGGACAACTAGATACATCATATACATACCCTTGCTTGTTGTTTGATGTTGAACCTCTACTTGTTGGAATTCTATTTTCCTTCTTTGGCTTTGGATTTGTGTTTACTATCGAATTTGGCATAGTTTTGCTCTGCTGGAATGAAAAGAAAATGTAAGGGAATGCCATTTGCTCAAAAAGCATTTAAAGGCCAGTAAATATGTCCTTTCCTGTGGAGTGACGGATGTTGTTGGTGTAGCTGTGACTTGACATATACACAAAGGCATCCCACATTTGCATTCTGCGATGTCTACCGCAGGAGTTTGCTTGACAGTATCTTCAGTTTTGATATCTGCAACGGCACCGACATCTAAAGCTGAAAATGAATCTTTCAGGGCACTGACTTCATCTGAAGAAGCTACCATGCCATCTCCAATGGGTCTACTAAGATGAGTTAGTAATAGGATGTAAGACTTTTTAGTTTCCTCAAGCAGAATAAAGATGATTGTAATTAGAAATTGTATTAAATGATGTATAAGGAGAACAACAGCATGCTGTATTTAGGAAGATAATTTTCACCTCAGACTATCAACAACAGATATATCTGAATAACCCTTCAATCTCATAAAAAAAAATTCAATGAGGTACAGATGAATAAATCAATGGCCTCACACCTCAAAGATGACAAAAATATACCCTTCTAACATATTGCAGTACTGAAATATGATGATCCTTGGATCAATCTTTAACCAAACAGAGCCAAGAAGGCATACTTCCCAAAACTTTCCCGTTCCTGTTATTTCCCAAGTCCAAGTGCTTCATACAGATGGAACTGCAAGCAACTCGCCAGATGGTTTCCGACTCTTTACATTCTTTGACAATGTAAGAACAGATACTACTGTCACTAGATTCTATTCTCACAATGATGCACCAATAAAGGCTTCAACATTTGTATTTGTTTTTTCTTTTTTAATTTTTTTTAGTTTTGATGATCAAACTTAAGTGTTATCTTAACTTAAGCGTAGCAGATTTCTAGTATTTCATTTACTAGTCACCAATCACCCACGAGCTAATGTGAGCATAATATTGCTTCCTAAACAAAAAATTCTTAATGATTGAAACATTGGAGAACATGATTGAATTGGGTGAGAGAAGATGGAATTTCAAGAGTAAATTTCCCATGACTTTGCGTCAAAGCATCTCTCACTTCCAGAATTTGGCAAACTAAATGATTTTTTGCCTTCAATATTAAGAAGTACAAGATATTACATTAGTCATAATGGCAGAAATTTACCGCGAGGAGTTATTAAAACAATCTGCACAAACTCTAACACTTGAGTGAAGACCAAATTGTGGTAAGGCCTGAAATAATTTTGCGCATAAGCAAAAAGGTAAACCAACCAAAAAAAAAGGATGCTTAAGAAAAGCTGCATATAACAAATAGAACTCACCATCTGATTTGCTGAATGTTCAGCACACAATGTTCGGCCGCAACATCTGCAGTGGTGCTATAGAAACAATCCCAAGGATTAAGGCAGTCAGATACAATATCCGGAACTAGGTTTTCTTTTGTCTTTTTGGATTAGAAAGTAATTACAATATCTGAACTAACTTAAGCTAATAGCTGAAACATTGCTAAGTCCCTGCAGGTTAATTGAGCAGGTGTTAAGAAAAGGCTTCAAAATAGGGACGACATAGCGAAGGAGTAAAAAAGAAATCTCTATGTCTGACAGGAACAGAAAGATACGAATTACCAAAAACAGAATATCAAGTCAAATAACAAACCAGAGAACTTGATATGCATAATATTTCAAATCTTTGTAACTTCAGATGCTAAATTAATGCATGAACCACAAGCAAAAGAGCATATAGTCATAGTCACTAACGTTAGGGGATTTTTGCTTGAAGAAATTTGAAACCATTAACAATACAACTGCAGGCAGAGATATTCACAGTATCCGTGGCACTTCCCTCTTTTCTTGTTGTAGACAGGATGACCTTCTTCAGTAGTAGTCTACTTATCTGCTAAGCATGGAACTGAAAATAGGGGATATAGAGACATGGAAATGCAATCCTATAGGTTGACCTCAATCTTATGGGTCTGGTGGATCATGAGCTATTCATTTAGGTCCACCTTTTTTTTTATAAGGATTCATTTAGGTCCAACTTGTCAAATGAGCAAAAATCACGATGGCTACTGCTCTTTCAATTATAAGGGATGGAGCTGTGAGTTTGCTTCTAAGATAGCCTTTTGTTGTGTCAATGTACTAGAGTTACTGCTAGCAATTCCAGTTTCAACCTAACTTTTGGCATTTTAGATCCATACAGCAACTCTGCCTGCATGAGCTTGCTTACATTGCAGGTCCCAAACCCGGATAGAGGAGGAGGGTTGTAATAGGCTGGTAGCCACCAAAAAACTATCCAATTTACGACGAATCATCATAATACAATAAATCATTCGGACGTGCTCACCTAGGCACGCGTTATATTGGCCTAAGATGAGCTTAAATGACAGACATGGTCAATGCGGATTCATATAGTAGAGAACAACTAGTTTGGAATTGAGGCGTAGGAGTTGAGGATGTTGTAGAAGATATCCATACAGCCCTTTGAAACTCTTCCGGTGCCCTTGACCTTCATTTTCTACATTCAAAGGTAACTCCTCGCCTAACAATAACAATCTTACCCTTGAAAACTTCAACTAACCAATGAGATCCAATGTCCCTAGAAAGAAAATAAAGGTCACCTCAACACTATCCTTTTAACAACCTACTGATCTTGCCTCTTGAACTCAACTACAAGAACGAGAAGACATAATTCAATTCGACATTCCCTTTTCTTATGCCGTGCATTCGCTTAATATGTGCGCCCTAAAGTAATAGTAATCGTTAAAAGTACAGCCCCAACTTCCCTGCAATTCTCCTTGCTGATCCGCCCTTTCTTCTTGGTTGGGTAAACGCTTTTTGACAAGCTGATTATTAATACTCGTAACTGTCTCAATTTGCTGGTAAATTGGGTACATTACAGAACTTTTCATTATAGAAATTATTATAAGTTCCCAAACCATCATTCCATTGACCTATTCATCAGTCATCACAGTGCGTCAGAAGATGAAGAAGAAACTCTTATTGCTGAAAAGGGGATAACTCAGCTTTTTTGCCCAAGAAAAGAAAATCCACCATAATTGAAAGATGAGTATCGGCTGAAAAACTAATCTGCTACGCTGAAATCAAATTACTAAAATTGCAAAAACTTGAGTCATCAGATCAAACTGTTGTGACAGAGAAATACTAAGATGAAAATGTCGGAAAGAATTACGTACCCGTCGCCGGAAAGTGTTGAAGCTGCAACTGCAGACATCACAACGTGAAGCTTCTTGGAATGGCGGTGGTTCCGACGACATTCTCCGCTCTCTCGATTCACGGCTATTCCTGATATTTTCTTCTCCTATTTTCACCTTTTTTTCACGGCCTTTTTCTTTTTTGCCTTTTTATTTATTCTTTTTCCTTTTCTCGTTTCGTGCTAAATGGCAACTAACCAAGTAGAGTACCTCTTTTGGAAAAAGTCAAATAGGCACACGTACTTAGTACGAAATCGTGCTTCTGGTCTCCCAACTTCACGGTATTTCAAATTGATATATCTGAATTTATCCAAAATAAGTGTTTTAAACCCCTCTAATCATCAACCGAGTTTATGGGACATTG
This sequence comes from Nicotiana tabacum, assembly GCF_000715075.1. Taxonomy (NCBI): domain Eukaryota; kingdom Viridiplantae; phylum Streptophyta; class Magnoliopsida; order Solanales; family Solanaceae; genus Nicotiana; species Nicotiana tabacum. Next base: position 94,854,563 of record NC_134083.1, on the reverse strand, counting down.
CTTTAAGCAAGGCTGAATACATGGACAGCACTTAAACTTGCACCTTTTTTCTACTTAGACACTTATACTAAGGCTTGTACCTATTAAACACTTTATCTTTATCAAAATGTGTTATTTAAACACAAGTATGACAATTCCAAACCAAATGAAGTGCGTGCATATCACTCTATTCTGACCTAACAACCAGAACCAATACAAATATTACATGTCAGCAAACAAAGAAAAGATATATAAAAAATAAAACCGAAACAATCAGAGTCCTAAACACACTAGATCTCTTCTTTTATCGATCAAAGCAAACAACAGACACACATTCATAGAGTTGTACAATTTGCCACATTATGCTTAAGGTTATACACCACCAGTCCTCAACTGGCCGTTGAAGAAGAGAAGCCTACATACTTCAATTCCTCGAGAATTGGGGAAGAGGTCTACTGGAGAACTCAAAATTGAGTAAGTTGTTTTAGTTGAAGAAAGAGAGGCGAGGAAAACAAGGCTCTCTTTTGTTGAAGAAAAAGAGAAGGTGAGGAACAAGGTTATGTTTTGTGGATTTTTCATAGTGGCTGGCGTTGACTGATGTATTTGAAGCTAAATATTCCAATTGGTATCAACTCAACATGGTTATCACCATCGAATTCTGGAAGGAATGGCATATACTCAGACAATTGCATAAATTAATGCGGTAAAAAGGAACAAGCTTTTCGAGTGAGGTGGTGGTAGCGGCAACTAGATCTGAAGAAAAAGGGAAAAAAATAGTTGATTTGGTCGATATAGCCGGAGAAGAGAAGAATGTAGGCTAAAAAAGATGATCGTTGGATTTTTATTTTTTCGCAAGAACTTGAGTTTCTGGTAGGATAGTGTAAAATTAATGCTTTTACGCTTTAGGAAGAAGTGAGAACCACGCGTTTTTACACATCAGCAAAAAGTGTTTAAAAGATACATTTTTTACAACATTAGGTATCTAATAGGTACAAGTCTTAGTATAAGTGTCTAAGTGAAAAAAAGGTGCAAGTTTAAGGGGCTGCCTATGTATTCAGCCTTTGAGTAAGTTGGATAAAATGTGTGATGTACATGCCCTTAAAGAGCATGAATTGAAATAGACCAATATAAGAAATATATCTTTTTTCCTCTTTCGGTCTCTTTTAAAGTCCCAAAAAAAGATTTAAAGAGCAATAATTGAACTTTAGTTAGATTATATCTGTCAAGATGATAAGAGCTCAAGGTGAGCAACAATGGAGATCTGTGATGATCTCCATGAAAACATATGAGAGAGAGAGAGAGAGTTACAGATATTTGAGAGATGAAAATGTACTATATATTCTCATTCTTAGAAGAAGGTTCCAGATATATACATATATATATAGACACACGTGTGTCTTACCTCATGCCATAACTACTTCTAACTAACTATTGTATCAGTTATAACTAATCACTACTAATACATAAATACATATAGTTCAATACTCCCCTCAAGTTGGAGGTGAGGACCGCACTAACAACTTGTTGAGAACCCCACAATGTTTAACTACAATCAAGGCTTTGGTGAGGATGTCTGCCAATTGAGCATGGGTAGGAACATGAGTCAAATTGATCAACCCTTCTTGAAGTTTGGTTCGTACAAAATGGTAATCCACCTCAATGTGCTTGGTCCGTTTATGGAAAACAGGATTTCTAGCTATACGGAGAGCTAATTGGCTATCACAAAAGACAGTGACAGGCTTTGGAAATGGAACGGCTAGCTCCTCGAATAATCTGCACAACCAAGTGAGTTTACCAACAACTTTTCGGAGAGATCTATAATCTGCCTTGGCTGAGGAAAGGGAGACAGTTTCTTGTTTCTTGGACTTTCAACTTATGGGATTATCTCGCAAGAGAATATGTAGCCACTGACGGACCTTCTGGAGTCTGGACAAGCAACCCAGTCAGAGTCACAGTAGGCTTGGATAGTGTAGTCTGGATCATTAGAGAAGAAGATCCCCAGTGTAGGATCACTTTTTAGATATCGTAACAAGTGAAAAACAGCCTTAAGATGAGGTTCCGTGGGGTCCTGCATAAATTGGCTAAGGTATTGGACTCCATAAGCAATGTCCAACCTAGTATTAGTAAGGAAGTTCAGCTTTCCAACAAGCTTAACTTCAAGATAGCACCAACCTTAGCCTGCAAATTAACAGAAGGATCAAGGGGGGAGGACAGTCCACTGTAGGACATATAGTCATATTCTTTGAGGAGATCAAGAGCAAATTTCCTTTGTGAGATGAGAACCCCATCAGTTTTGTAAAGAACCTTTAAGCCCAGAAAGTAGTGTAATCTGCCCAAATCTTTGATTTTGAAAGTATTATGTAGGATATTTTTCAACTGATTGACCTCCTCCATATTTGTCCCTGTGATAAGCACATCATCAACATAGACAGTTATGTACATAGTGGAGGAGTCTGTCCTTTTGCAAAACAAGGAATAATCATGGAGGGAATGCACAGAGCCTCTGGAGTATAATGCCTCAGCTAGCTTGGCATATCATTGCCTACTAGCTTGCTTCAACCCATAGAGAGATTTGTTCAGTCTACAAACAACACCTGGAGTAGACACCTCAAGACCTGGGGGAATTTCCATGTAGACTTCCTCATGCAAGTCCCCATGGAGGAAAGCGTTATTGGCATCAAGTTGAGAAATGATCCACTTCCTCTTTACTGCAGTGGCAATGAGAACCCTAACTATAGTTAATTTCACAACATGTGAGAAAGTTTCAGTATAGTCCACATCTGCCTGTTGTGTATACCCCTTGACTACTAGTCTTGCTTTGAACCTTTCAATGCTTCCATCTGCTTTGTGTTTCACCTTGTAAACCCACCTACAACCAATGGCCTTCTTTCCTAGAGGTAATGAAACCAAATCCCATGTATGATTGATATGCAGGGCCTCAAATTCTTGAGTCATAGCATCCTGCCAAGCTGGGTTAAGTGTTGCCTCCTCATATAAGCATGGTTCATTAATATTGCAAACATTCATCACAAATGAATGACTATCATGAACTAGGGATTCAGGTGGAATATGATGGTGCAAGAAAACAAAGCAGCAAGAGAGGAGGATGAGGTACCAGAAATGTCTGAGCTTAACTTGGGAATGGAGGAAACATAGTCTTGTAGGTGAGAAAGCAGGTGATGTTCTCTCTGAGATCTCCTAAGTGTAGGTGCATGCTCAGGTGGTGGAGATACATATGGAGAAGTAGGGGAGGATTGTAACTCAGGAGAGTGAGAAGGAAAGGAATCAGGAAAGTGAGAAGGAAAGGAGTCAGGATGAGCAACAGGTGGAGTATTGGTAATGTCAAGAGAATCAAGGAAAGGAGCAGAGTATGGAGAGGGAGCAACATGTGACTGTGGACTAGCAAATGGAAAGACAGTTTTATGGAAAACAATATCTCTGGAAACATGAATTTTATGAGTGGTATCATCTGCTATTAAAAGGGTATCCAACAAAAATATGGGGAACACTCCTGGGTTCAAGTTTATCTCTATGTACTTTAGGCACAGTGGGAGAGCATAAGCAGCCAAAGGATCTTAGATGTGAATATGATGGTTTCTTATTGTATAAAAGTTCAAAAGGACACTTGTTTTTGAGCAGTACAGTGGGCAGCATGTTTATAAGATAGGTTGCAATAAGGATACATTCTCCCCAAAACTTCAAAGGCAATTTTAATTGGAAAAGTAGGGCCCTGGCAGTCTCAAAGAAGGTACTTATATTTTCTTTCTACCACCCCATTTTATTGTGGGGGTGTAAGGACAAGTATTTTGATGAAGTATACTTTTGGATTGAAAAAACAGATTAGCTTCCGTGCAAGTGAATTACAGTCCATTATCAGACCTTATAGACTGAATGGACTTCTGAAATTGTGTTTCAATTAGAGATACAAAGGCTTGGATGATTTGGAGTGCATTGCTTTTGCAACTTAGTAGATGAGTCTGTGTGGCTCTACTATAGTCATCCACCATTGTGAGGAAGTATTTCTGATTTCTATTGGTTGGGACATGATAAGGACCCCACGGTTCCACATGTAAGATCTCAAATGGCTTGGTGAAAATGTTGGATCTTCGAGAAAAGGACAATCTAGACTGCCTGGCCATGGGACAAATGGGGCAAAGGAAAGATTGTTTAGAAGAAAAGGTGACTGGTATATTAGAAATGCTTTTCATCTAAACAAAAGGGACATGCCCAAGTCTGTTATGCCACAACACATCTATATTATTATCATGAGGTATAGAAGAGCATTGAAAAAAATTAGAAGAGTGCAAAGTAGTAGAATATGTCTTATTATCAGTGGAACTATTTACAGGTGAAAGAGATTGACACTGTGGAGTATTTATATCACAATGAGGAAGTAGAGTAGAGGTAACAAAAACATTAGAAATTGAGCTACCATTATCCAAGCAGTGAGAACATAGGAGATACAGACCACCCTTGATCTTACCAATCACTAGAGGCCTCTTCATTGAAGGGGCCTACAGTAGACATGAAGAAGCAGTAAAGGCAATCAGAGAGTTTAGATGTGCAGTCATAGAGGAGACAGAAATGAGGTTGAACTTGAAAGCAGGGACAAAGAGAACTTTGTGCAAGGTGATTTGAGATGTAAGTGCAACACTGCCAATTTCTGTCACTTTGACCTTATAACCATTTGGAAGTGCAACTAACAGAGGATAGTACAAAGGTCTAGTTTTAAGGAAAAGAGATTTATTGTATGTCATGTGGTATGAGGTACCAGAATTCACTATCCATGTGTCACACATAATTCTGAAACATTTACAATAAGAATTACCATGACTAACAGAAGAGGAGCATGCCATAATACCTGCAAAATTAACTGCTCCACTGCTCAGGAGAGTGTCAGCAGAGTCCTCTCCATTGGTACCTTGAGGGTGTTGAAGCGGGTTTAGTAACTGACTATACTGCTCCTTTTTAATTCCAATAGTTGCCACATTGTGCTGCTTGTCCTATGAGCTTGAACCATCTTCCTTAACAGACAACTCCTCAGTGGGTGCGGCATGTGCATTAGCCATTATACGTTTCCCTTTGGTATTAATTCTAGGACCTGGAGTGTAGCTCTGGGGATAGCCGTGCAGTTTGTAACATATATCTCTAGTGTGTCCTATGGTTTTGTAATAATCGCAAAAAGGACGCGAAGTTCTGCCTCCAATGGACTGGTTATTTGCACGATAGTTTGTTCTGAAGTTAGCATTCCTTTGAGTGTTAGAATTGGTATTTCCCTGTGCATTCACGTGAAGAGAAGTAGACTCAAAAACCAATTGATTGGAGGGTCACATCTCTCTCTGTTTCTCATCTTGAATGAGTAAGGAAAAGGCTTGTGCTAATGAAGGGGAAGGATTCATCATTAAAATGCTTCCACGCACTACTGTATACATTTCGTTCAGTCCCATAAGAAATTGGATCAAACGCCTATCCTACTCTGCCTTGTATAATATTTCCTTGGCACCACAATTACATTGGAAATTGCATTGTGCTTTCATACTCAGATTGCTCAATTCTTCCCAAAGTTTCTTCATTTTGGTGTAGTAATTCGTGATATCAAGAGCTCCCTAAGTTAGATCATTTATTTCTTTCTAGATCTGATATAGTCTAGCACCATTAGTTTGCTCGTAACGATCTTCTAATTATGTCCATAATTCAACAGCAACATTTGCATACTCAACACTATCTGCGATGTCCTTTGAAAGGGAATTAAAGATCCATGAGGTGACCATATCATCACATCGCACCCACAGGCGATAATCGGCAGACTGAGAATCTGGTCATTTGCACTCCCCACTAATAAAACCAAGCTTGTTCTTAATGGATAAGGCTCGCATAACACTACGCCGCCATGAGCGATATCCAATTCCATTGAAAGGGGTAGAAACTAGCATAGCCCAGGGTTATCAGACGGATGAAAGTAAAGAGGGCTGTTAATGTCAACTCCAGCGTTAGCAACTCCACCACCCGCCGCAACTGCACTTGCATGTGTGTTGACATCAGTCGGGTCAATTTGATTGAGAATAGTCATCCAAAAGCAAGGAAATGAAATTGATAAAGAGAATATAAAACAGAGGTGAAATAGAACGAGAGAATATGAACAATTGAGGGTAAATCGCTGACTTGTGCTATTTTTGTTTGAAATTAGGGCAAATCGAAATTATCGAAGAAATTAGGGCAAAGACAAAAAAAGTAGATATGAAAATCAAAAATTTCGGGGATTACGAGTTCCCATGCTCTAATACCATGTCAAGATGATAAGAGCTCAAGGTGAGCAACAATGGAGATCTGTGATGATTCCATGAAAACATATGAGAGAAAGAGAGAGTTACAGATATTTGAGAGATGAAAATGTACTGTATATTCTCATTCTTAGAAGAAGGTTCCAGATATATACATGTATATATAGACATACATGTGTCTCACCTCATGCCACAACTACTTCTAACTAACTAGTGTATCAGTTACAACTAATCACTACTAATACATAAATACATATAGTTCAATAATATCTTTGGTAGACTTTTCGTTTCTATGTTCGTCTATCTTTTATTGCTGAAGGAATATTCTTGAATTGAAACGAAAGTGAGGTTTGAGTGAGGAGTAAAAACTTTAGTCTGTCCCTCTGTTTTACATATTTTATATTTATATTTTATGTTGTTACTATTAATATGTGGTGCTATGATGATTTAATAGAGAAAAAATGATTAAAAAACGATAAATATAGGTACCTTGTGTGCTTGTATTATTTTTATGTGAGTGTGTAAATTGTTGAAGGAAATGAAGTGGTCAACGGATGAATGTGCTAGAAGAGTATGTCGTGGTTGTTACCAGGTCATGTTATTTTAATGAAAGAAGGTAATTGTTGAATTATGTGGTGGTAATGGAGACATTTATGATAACAAAGGCAAGAAAAATTTGAGTTCTGAAAAATTAGTCAATAATAGTCTACTTAATTTTATTGTATGTTCTACTTTATGGTTATTAATACTCTTGTCACTAGCAATGCGTCTGATATTTTTTCTTGACTTTAATGGAGTTTCGATAAGGTAAATTTAAACTAATGTAAAACCCCGTAAAAAAAATCTAATGATTTAAGACTTGATAATGCACCAACGATAATTGGAATAATATTTTTGAGTAGTGAAGGAGAACTATGGGATAGAACCACATCATTTTGATACAAAAATACATATGGAAAGTGTTTTGGAACACATTAAGAAGGTTTATAAATGGAGAGAATTTGTTTAGAATGAGTTGGAAATATTAAGTGGAAAAAATATCTTAATTTGCATAACACCTTCCTTTGAACGGGTATAACTCTCATAATATAAAGATAATTGATGTCGTACTATAATTTCAAATATTTTGACATTATTTACCCTACTTGCTTGTTGTTTGGATGCTAATTTGTGCGACAATTGAGCTTAATAGAGTTTATTTTACGTGTAGGAATGCTTGGACATGAAGTGGAGAAAAGTTGCATGAAATGGTACCTCAAAGATACAAAATGAAGCAATAAAAGAAGACGTGCAAGTAAATGTAAAGTCATGGTCATAGAAAGTGCAAGGCTTTGTCCACGACACTCTCATTGGCGCCTCTAACACTGCCTCGCGCGGAAATATTGGTGCCTCTGATAGTGCCTCGCGAAGTAATATTTGTGCCTCTGATAATGCCCCGCACCGACGATGCTATCCGAGCCGCTTTTATTTACTCACTATTTTTGGACGTGTAGACTTCGACCCCAACCATATAAATACCTCTTAAAGTTAGTATTTGAAGGGAGAGACATCATTAGAGAGGCAAGAGGCTACGAAACACTTTGGAAGCACGAATCACTTGAGGTTTTCTCTCCGCTTTCCTTTAGTTTATAGTTTAATGCTTTTGGATATTACTATGATTATTTATACAATTATGAGTAGCTAAACCCGTCATCTACGGTTGATGGAACCAATTTTTGGATGAAGTCTTGATTGCATTTTGATATAATTGAGCCGTTTTTACTCTTTTATTGTTCAACTATGTGTTTCTTGTGGTTAATTGAAGGGCCCTTGATTAATCGTTCTAGTTATCTTGTATTGCTTGAGAGAGAACACTTGATTCGATTGTTGTTGAACAACACTACTTTCAAGTAAGTTAAGAGATAAATTACTTGGATTTAAAAGCGGGATTAGAGATAATAAAATTTTGGCGCGATCTTTATGAGTTGTACAAATTGTCAGCTAGAGTAGTTCGAAAGAATACTTTTAGTAAATTATCATAATTGATCGAGAGATAATTGCGAAAACAAGAACTCATCATTGTTAGAGAGTGTTGTGGCGATATTATAGCTAACGTGTACGGAATTAATTGGGCAATTGGGCAAATCATAAACCCTAGATCTTTTAATCTTTGATTCAACCTCATTATTGTTAGTTGATATTTTTTATTGTCATTTTCTCTTAGATAAGTAATTTTTGTTAATTCGCAAATCAAATCTTGAACACGAAAAGTTGTCTGAGCTTATCATTAGTGATAATGAAAGTTGTAGCAAATAGGTTAGTTCGTTGTGGGATTCGGCTCTAGACTCTTGAACCGGATTATTTTTGCAGCGACCACTTAGTCTTTTAAGTGAGTCAACTAGTTGAAGCTTTTAATGTTCAACAAGTTAATATTATGGATAGTATCCAGGAGCAGTGAGTCAACTAGTTGAAGCTCGGTAGTTTACGGGCATGAGTAGCTCCGTATGATGCAGTATGACTTATGTGAATCGTCTGTTTTGATTTTTAGGTTATTCGAAATCGAATTGAAAGAATGGATTTCATTGTCGAAGCTTTAAATTGGGAGAGTTGACCAAGTTTGACTTTTTGTGAATTTGAACCCGGAACGAAATTTTGCGCGTCCAGATTGTGATTCGGAGGTCCGTAGTGGAATTTGGTTTGAAATGGCGAAAGTTAAAATTTTGGAAACTTTGACCGGGAGTGAACTTTTTGATATCGGGGTCGGAATCTGATTCTGGAAATTGAAATAGGTACGTAATGTGAAATGTGACTTGTATGTAAAATTTGAGGTCAATCAGACGTGATTTGATAGGTTTCGGCATCGGTTGTGGAAGTTGAAGTTTCAAAGTTCATAGATTTTGATTTGAGGAGCGATTCATTATTTCTATGTTGTTTTGTGTGTTGAGTCCTCAAGTAGGTCCATGTTATGTTATGGGACTTGTTGGTATCTTTGGACAGGGTCCCAAGGGGCTCGGGCGTGTTGCGAATTGATTTTGTGCTATTTTCCTTCATATTTGCATTGCTGGTTCTGCAGAATTCTGGGCTTCTAGTTTCCTTAATTGCGATCGCGAGTATAGAATGCGATCGCATAGGGTTGTTGGATGACTGAGTAGGATTGTTCATTGCATTCTCGAGTCCAGAGTCGCGTTCGCGGAGGGTGAGGCATTTGTTCAGTGCGTTCGCGAGCCTGGTGATGCGTTCGTGTAGTAGGAAGGAAGGCCTGAGGATGTCAGGCGTTTTTTCTTCGCGATCGCAAAATGTGGTATGCGATTGCGTAGCTCTAGGAGTTTGTTCATCGCGTTCGCGTCTGTGGTGTTGCGTTCGCAAAAGAGAAATTCCAGCTGGTGGGCATTTGTTCTATGCGAACGCATGGAATTGCCCGCGTTCGCGAAGTGTAATAGCTAGGCAGATTATATTAAATCCCATTTCGGGGGTTTCGGCCATTTAATCATTTTGGGAGCTATGGAGCTCGGATTAAGGCGATTCTTGAAGCAATTTTCACCATATGAATTAGGGTAAGTTTTCTCTACTCGATTTTGGTTATATTTCATGAATCTATCTTCGTTTTTGATAATTGGATTGTGAATTTTAAAGAGGAAATTGGGGGTTTTGGCCTAAAGTTTCATAATATGAATTTTTGAGTTTTGAACATCGGATTGGAGTCAGATTTGAGTGAAACTAATGTGGTTGGACTCGTAATTGAATGGGTTGTCAGATTTTGTAAATTTTGTCGGGTTTCGAGATGCGTGCCCGGGTTGGGCTTTTGGCCGATTTTGGGCATTTGATTCAAGATTTGATCTTTTTCGATCGGGATTGGTTCCTTTAGCATTGTTTGATGTATTTGAGTTATTTTTGGTTAGTTTTAAGCTTCGGAGGTCAGAACGCGCGGGATGGTATCTTTGGAGCATCGTTTGGCTTGCTTGGAATTGGTATTGGCTTGTTCGAGGTAAGTAACTCTTTTAATCTCAGTGTTGAGGGTATGAAACCCCGAGATATGTGTTATGTGATTGGTATTGAGGTGACACACATGCTAGGTAACGGGCGTATGGGCATGCACCATGTGAATTGGGACTATGTTGTTTCCATGGCACTGTATAATGGTCTTACTTTGTTGATATCCGTGTTTTCATCATGTGATAAAGTGGTTAAGCTGTCTATCATGCTTGATATCATGTTTAGGCATTTTGCCGATATGTTTTGGACCCATAGTGGTCATTTCTTATTATCATCTCACTGATTTCACTATTATTTCGTACTCAGTCATATTTATGCATTCATATCATATCTCAGTCTCAGTTATTTATTGATACATCATATCATTATTGTCGGGCTAGTTTCATGACATTGTGAGCCCGTGAGAGAGGCTGGAGAGATTGATGACTGAGTGAGGCTGAGGGCCTGAGTGAGAGTGATATTTGGGATCGGGCTGCACGCCGCAACATGTTATATTGATTACGTTTTATGGGATCGTGTTGCATGCCGTAGTGATATATTGATTACATCATGTAGATCGGGTTGCATGCCGCAACGAGCTTTATGGATACTTATATAATTGGGTCGGGCTGCACGCCGCAGCGATATAGCGCTTGGGCTGAATGGAGCCCCTCCGGAGTCTGCACATCCCCAGTGAGCGTAGTCGACTATAAATAGGGATTGGGCTGCACACCGCATCGGGTATGGTACAACGCTGAGTGTCTGAGTGTGCTGAGCATAGTGAGAGGGAATGCGAGACAGTGAGATTGAGTACTATGAAAGTGTGAGTACATGAGCTCATCATCGAGATGCATTGCATTTGACATACGTACTTGAGATACATGCATAGAGGTGCATTTCCTTCCGCTACCCAGTTTTGGGGACATTTATGATTTTACCTGTATCTTGACATGTAGGCATAGAGAAGTACCTTCCTCATGCTATTTGAAAATGAAACATCTTACTATTTGTTGAAAGGAGTTTTGGGAAAAATCACGGTTTTCAAACTTACTCGTATATTGGCTTTTCGGTAAAAGATTTGGATTTTCACTGAGATACTTGAAAAGAAATGCCTATTTTTTTGGAACTGTGAACGAACTGAGCCTTTTATTTTTGAGATTCTTCTTTTGTTATTGTACTATGTTGTTATGAGCTGTTGGGGAATATTGGTGTTGGACCCGACCTTTTTGTTAGCTCGTCACGACTTTCAACCTAAGGTTAGGTTTTTTACTTATTGAGTACATGGGGTCAGTTGTACTTATACTACACTTCTGCACCTTGCGTGCAGATGTTGGATACTGACGTTGATGTGTTCAATAGGAGCTGGATTGAAGATGTACCTGCGTCCCGACTGTAGCTGCCTCTTGTTCATGGTAGCTTTAGATCTGTAAACCTCTGTTTATGTACTATTCAAACAGACTATGTATTTATTTCAGTTCCGCTTTGTAAACTCTATTCTTAGAAGCTCATGATTTGTACTACTAGATTCAGATATTTCTTTACTTAATTGCTTTATTAATTGTTATTGGAATTGGTTAGTGGTTAATTGGCTTACCTGAAGGGTTGGGTTAGGTGCCATCACGACTAGTCAGAGTTTGGGTCGTGACAGTTGTCTATCACAAGTAAAATCACCCCTTGTTACCCTTTTGAGCCTATAAGACTTTCTTTTGTCACCCGTATTACAAGTCTATTCCCGTTTATTCTTAATTGAATCATTTCGATCCTTAGACCTCTTAAAGCACTTGAATTGTAAAGATAGCGCTAGAAAGAAGTAATGAAGAAACTTGGGATAGTTTTGAGTGGAACCAATAGAAGGAAGAAATATGCATTTGTGCTTTAAATAAAAATCCACTAGCGACAAGGTAAAAAAAAAGGAAAGAATAAATGAATAAATAAAGGTTTCTTATTTTTGCTAGTGGATGTGATCTGAAACAGTGTGTAAAGAAGAAGAAAAATATTCTGGGGTGAGCTATCTTGTGATGGTTGAAGTGGATTGAAGGAAAAATATATTTAGCCATTATATTCTAAATATATTCTACCCGTCCCTTAGCCCACATTACAATTATAATAAAGTCCTAGTTGATTTCAGATCGAGAGGGCCTACATTAGTAGAGGTTTACATAATGGGCAAGCCTATGGTACCTTTTGTGTGCATGTGATTTCTTTGAGAGAGTAAGTGATTTTTCTTTGTATGTGTGAGTCCTTAAAATATATTCGATCATGTGATTTGGATGTGTGGACTGCTTACTCTTTATTTTATTGTGACTGCACATGGTTTCACCAAGGATAGGTAACATTATTAGACCTCTCTATTAGATTAAGTATTCAAGCCTCGGGTGCATTGTGACATTGAGTTAGTTTTCAAGGCTAGGATTGTTATAATCATGTTGTTCCTGGGTTGGATGTTTTGAAATTGGGCATGAGTATGGGAAGTGTATTTTGACCACATATGCTAGAGCTTAATTATTGCTATCAACCATGGTCATAGGTGTAGTGTGTTGTGAATGTGTGGTTTGTTGGGTCCTTGAAGAGGAAGTGTTTGGTTGGTTGACTCGAGGGCGAGCAACATTTAAATGTGGGGTGTTGATGTCGTGCTATAATTCCAAATATTTTGACGTTATTTACCGTACTTGCTTGTTGTTTGAATGCTAAATTTTGCAACATTTGGGCTTAATAGAGTTTATTTTATGTGTAGGAATACTTGGACATGAAATGTAGAAAAGTTGCACGAAATAGTACCTCAAAGCTATAAAATAGAGCAATAAAAGAAGACGTGCAAGGAAATGAAAAGTCATGGCCATAGACAGTGCAAGGCTTTGTCCAGGGCACTATCATTGGTGCCTCTGACAGTGCCTCGCAAAGTAATGTTGCCAACAATGCTATACGAGCCACTTTTATTTCCTCACTATTTTTGGACGTGTAGACTTTGACCCCAACCATATAAATATCTCTTAAAGTTAGTTTTTGAAGGGAGAGACATCATTAGAGAGGCAAGAGGCTACGGAACACTTTGGAAGCACGAATCACTCGAGTTTTTCTCTCCTCTTTCCTTTATTTTGTAGTTTAATACTTTTGGATATTACTATGATTATTTACACAATTATGAGTAGCTAAACTTGTCATCTAGGGTTGATGGAACCAATTGTTGGATGAAGTCTTGATTGCGTTTTGATATAATTGAGCCGTTTTTACTCTTTACTTGTTCAACTATGTGTTTCTTGTGGTTAATTGAAGGGCCCTTGATTAATCGTGTCTAGTTATCTTGTGTTGCTTGAGAGAGAACACTTGATTATATTATTGTTGAACAATGCTACTTTCAAGTAAGTTAAGAGATTAATTACTTGGATTTAGAAGCGGTATTAGCGATAACAAAGTTTTGGCGCAATCTTTATGAGTTGTACAAATTGTCAGCTAGAGTAGTGCGAGAGAATACTTCTAGTAAATTATCGTAATTGATCGAGAGATAAGTGTGATAAACAAGAACTCATCATTGTTAGAGAGTGTTGCGGAGAGATTATAGCTAACGTGTCAGGAATTAATCCGGCAATTGTGGAAATCATAAACCCTAGATCTTTTTATCTTTGATTCAACCTCACTATTGTTAGTTGATAATTTTTATTGTCATTTTGTCTTAGATAAGTAATTTTTGTTAATTTGCAAATCAAATCTTGAACTCTAAAAGTTGTCTGAGCTTATCATTATTGATACTGAAAAGTTATAGCAAATAGGTTAGTTCCATGTGGGATTCGACTCCGGACTCTTGAACTGGATTATTTTTGCAGCGACCGCTTAGTTTATTTTATAAGGCATAGTTGGACGTGATCAAATTTTAGCGTCGTTACCGGGGCACTAACTGTGTAGTTGTAGCTGTATATATTGCTAGGTGTCACGACCCAAAATTCAACTAGTCGTGATGGCACTTAACTCAACTCGCTAGGTAAGCTAATTATCAACTATCCAATTCCAATAACAATTATTAAAGCAATTTAAGCAAAGAAAAATCTTAATCTTATACATTCCCCAATAACTGGTAATACAAATCATGAGCTTCTAAGAATAAAGTATACAAAGCTGGTATGAAGTAAATACATCATCTGTTTGAAAAGTACATAAACAGAGTTTTATGAATCTAAGGCTATCATGAACAAGAGGCAGCTACAACCGCAGCGCAGGTACATCTTCAGATCCAGCTCTCAACGAGCACAACAACATCAGCAGCCAACATCTGCACGCAAGGTGCAGAAGTGTAGTATGAGTACAACCGACCCCATGTACTCAATAAGTAACAAAATTAACCGTAGGTTGAAAGTAGTGACGAGCTTGTACCAAGGTCGGGTCCACACCATTAGCTAACAACAGTCCATAACAACAGAAAGCAAAAAATACAAGAAGTAACTCAGAGATCAAAATGTTCAGCAAAAATCATGATTTCTGAAAATAGTTATGCCCTTCAAGTACATCAGTGAAAACCCAAATCATTTACCGAAGTTGCCAAAAATGTGAATAAGTTTGAAAACAATAATTTTTCCCAAAAATCCTTTTAATAATAAATAAGATGTTTCATTTTCTTTCCAGATAACCAGTGTAAAACAAATGCATCACTATGCCCATCTGTCAACACGTGTGAGAAATCATGAATGAAGTGATACCGTACAACATGAGGAAAACACATCTCTGTGCTTGTATGTCATGTGTGCATATCAATGCAATGTTGTATATGATTCACCATGCTGACAGCCTCATGTGCTCATACTCTCGAATAATCAACCACTCGGTACTGTATATGGCCCATACGGTCCAGGGAAGATCCATCCCGGAACATATACATCACTGACTATAAGTCACCCAGTATCGAGGAAGGCCAATCCAGCCTTGTAGAGAAGATCAATCTCCAGGTTCATACTCTCAAATACTTAACCTCTCGGTACTGTATATGGCCCATACGGCCCAGGGAAGATCCATCCTAGAACATATACATCACTGACTAGAAGTCACCTGAAGGCCAATCCAGCCCTATGGAGAAGATCCATCTCTATATAATATCAACCACGCTCACTGGGGGTGTGTGCAGACTCTGGAGGGGCTCCTTCAGCCCAAGCACTATCATAAATCAGTATCAATATTAGAATTAATCAGGCTCTCGGCCTCACTCAGTCATCAATCTCTCTAGTTTCTCTCTCATGGGCTCACAAAGTCATGAAAATAGCCCGAAAATGATGATATGATGACTCAATAAATAACAATAGAGACTGAGATATGATATGCATATGAATGCGTATGACTGAGTATGTAATGCAATGAAGGCAGATAACTTAAGAGCAAAAATGACCTCGATGGGTCCCAATAGGATAAACATGTAGTCTAGATATAATTTATAGCGTGAATCACATTTTGATAACTCTAGTACGTAGAGATTTTCATGATTTTAGACAAGTTCAGATAACTACACAGTACCACAGAAATAACTATCACAGTTCACACGGTGCACGCCCACACGCTCATCACCTAGCATATGCGTCACCTCAACACCAAATACATAACACGTATAATCAGGGTTCATACCCTCAGCTCCAAGATTAGAAGAGTTACTTACCTCGAACAAGACGAAACCAAAGTCGAGCAAGCTAAACAATGCTCCAGAAATCCCATTCTGCGCGTATCAACTTCTGAACGGCTCGAATCTAGCCACAATAAATTTGATTCAGTCCACACAATTATAGGAATTAATTCCATATCAAAATATTAATATTTTCCCACAAAATCCGAAATTACACTCCAAAAATCGCCCGTAGGGCCCACATCTCGGAATACGACGAACCTCACAAAATCTGACAACCCATCCAATTACAAGATCAACCATACTAATTTCACTCAATTCCGACTCCAAATCGATGTTCAAAACTCAAAAAATTATTTTATGAAATTAAAGGAATTTCCTTCGATTTCTCTTGAAGATTCGATAATCAAACACCAAAATTAAGATTAAATCATGAAATATAATTATAAGGGAGTCAAGAACACTTACCCCAAGTTGTGTGGAAAAATGCGTCTCCACAATCGCCCAAAAAGAGCTCCAAAATCCAAAAATGAGTGAAAATATCGAACCCTCGAACTTAAAGGGTTCTGCCTAGGCTTTTTGCACCTGTGGAGCCTGGGCTCACACCTACGCTCCTGCTTCTGTGGAAATATGTCGCACCTGCGCTGCCCGGCTTCCTCACCCTTTTCCGCTTCTGCGAATCCCTGCCCGCATCTGCGCAATCGCAGGTGCGGAAATCCCATCGTTCCTGCGACCTCTGCTGACACCCTCCAACTCTTCACCTGCGCTCGAGCTGCTGCACCCGCAACATCGCACCTGCCGCCAAGACCCTCGCAGGTGCGATCACACCAGAAGGGCTACAGCTTCAGCAACCCCACAACTCCAATTTTATTTTTGATCCGTTAATCATCTGAAACTTGCCCGAGGCCCCCGGGACCTCAACCAAATACACCAACAAGTCCTAAAATATACCACGGACCTACTCGAGGCCTCAAATCATATCAAACAACATCAAAAGGATGAATCATACCCCAATTCAAAATCTATGAACTTGAACTTTTAAATTCTATATCTTGTGCCGAAACACATCAAATAAATCCAGAATGACTTTAAATTTTGCACACAAGTCATAAATGACAATACAGAGCTATTGGAATTATCAGAATTCAAATCCGAGGTCGTTTACACATAAATCAACATCCGGTTAATGTTTTTCAACTTAAGTTTTTAATTATTAGACTAAGTATCTCATTTCACCCCGAAATACTTACGGACCCAAACCAACTAACCCGGTAAGTCATAAAATAACTGTAAAGTATAAATTGAGAAGTAAATGAGGGAATGATGTTATAATACACAAAACGACCGGCGGGATCGTTACACTAGGTTTCAAGTTTGAACTTTTATTTTTTTTGTTTTGTTTTATTTTTTTAATTTTATTCTATTCTAACTGTTGTTGAGAAACATGACATCTTGGAATTATGGCAGTTTAGGTGTCGATAATTCTACTATTGATCCTCATATATATTATGAAGGAAACTACCCGTGGCAAAATTATCAAAATATTCCCGAGATTGAGTTATGTGCACCAACTCAATCTTATTTGTGGAATGTGTGTGATGTGTGTGGTGGTCAAAATGGTCACTTTCATGGTGGTTCTTATATTTCTTATCCTCCCCCAACACCTTACTATGATGGTTCTACTTTTTCTTGTGAAGTTAATAAGAACAAAGAACCCGGGAATGATGACCTAAAAGTGATCAAGGATGTGCTAAGGTATCTTGTGGGAAATAATAATGAGACACATCTGCAGATACAAAGACAAGAGTCAACTATTCGTAACTTGTAGGCTCAAGTGAGTCTACTAGTTGAAACTTTTAATGTTCAACAAGTGAATATTATGGATAGTATCCAGGAGCAGTGTGCATTAGAGACAGAAATGGAGGTGCCAATAGAGGGGTCTAGAGTAGAACCCCAACACTCTAACCAGCTAGAATTTGATGATGTCAATATATAAGAAATAATACTAGAGTCAGGTAAGGACATTGAGGATACAAATTTAGTTGACTCCAGTATGATTTGTATCGAAGAGGTTGAAAATCTTGAGGTTCAGGTATTTGAGCGTGTTGGACATTCCAGGCACTTCTCTACATTATGTTCGGATGGTAAAATGAGAATTGATCCTTATGAGCATAAAAAAGAGTCAAGGGAAGAGGTAGATGAGCCTTATATTTTAAAATATTCAAGGCCGTCTAGGTGCATGTGAGTTTACATAATATTTGGCTCACAAGAATTTGTACCGCCCAGGAGCATAATTATAAGCTTGAATCAAAACTTGGGGTTCAATTTATAAGCTCGAGGTTGAGGCAGAAAGTAGTTCACGTCGTGCCGCGACGTTAAATCAGGCGCTTGTTGGGAGGAAACCCAACTTTACTTCTTTCTTTTATTTTTAATTTTTTAAAATATTTTTTTACTATATTATATTTGTAGTGTCATTTTTATTTTGTAGGAGCATGGAATGCAAAGCCATTAGAAGGATGCAACAACAAGTCAGATGGTTAGAACTAAGTGCGGAGTGCCCGCACAAAGAAAAATGCTCCAGAGAAGTCTCAGTACCCCATGAGCTGCTAATATTTCGGTATTTTACCTACCAGGGAGTTTCTTTTACCCTTGTATTATTTATGTTGTGCATTGGAGACAATGCAAATTTTTAAGTGTGGGGTGAGAAGATTGTCTGGGTGACTTTTATGTTATTTTAGTTGTGTTAGTTTAATTGATGATCTTTTAGGAAAAAATAATTTGGACTGTTCCCAACGATGAATCTCCTAGACAGTTTTCTTGAAGGATTTATGTCTAAACAAAAAATACAAAAAAATGAGATAGTAGAAAAATTCAAAAACATATCTTTTATTTTCCTTAGGTAGTAATAACCCCCTGTGGTTTTTCTTTGTGCCTTGGTTCTTTTTCATGGGATGTAACTTTAATCGGGTAGTAAATTTAAATTTTTTTACTTTTAGAGTAGTATGTAGGAAATAAAGGAGAAGAACTGATGGTGATTTACACATTTTGACTTGTTTGATGGTTGCATACTTAGGTTCTGGCATGTGTTTCACCTTCCCTTAGCTTTAAATATATGATGATGCCTTGGTTAAAATGAATAGCATGTGGTATAACTCCTATGTCTCGGTTGCTTGACTTGTGTTCACTTTGTGCTTTATGCTTAATATATCTCTTGGCTTTGTGAATTCTTGTTTGATTGAGAGCTCGAATAGAAACCGTCTTTAGGGAGTCATGTGTAAAGTGAATTTTTTGCATAGTCCATGTTATTGCATTTAAGTCTAGAACTTGTAAGGAATGTGAATTGAATCGAAATCCTAGCTGTTGCTCGGTTTGAAAAGTGATGTTAGGCTTTCTTTGATCTTTTTGAGTTTTGTTGTCTATCACAAATAAAATCATCCCTAGTTATCCTTTTGAGCTTATAAGCATTTCTTTTGGTACCCGCATTATAAGCCTATCCCCGTTTATTCTTAATTGAATTATTTCGATCCTTAGACCTCTTAAAACACTTGAATTGTAAAGAGAGCGTTAGAAAGAAGTAATGAGAAAACTTGGGGTAGCTTTGAGTGGAACCAATAGAAGGAAGAAATGTGCACCTCTGCTTTCAATAAAAATCCACTTGTGACAAAGTAAAAAAAAGGAAAGAAGAAATGAATAAATAAAGCTTTCATATTTATGTTAGTGGATATGATCTGAAGCAGTGTGTAAAGAAGAAGAAAAATATTCTAGGGTGAGCTATCTTGTGATGGTTAAAGTGGATTGAGGGAATTTTGCGCTTAAAGTTGAATACGTGATGTGTTAAAGTGCTTAGGAGGGTTAGCCATTATATCCTAAATATATCCTACCCGTTCCTTAGCCCATATTACAACTATAATAAAGTCCTAGTTGATTTCAGACCGAGCGGGCCTACATTAGTAGAGGTTTATATAATGGGCAAGCCTATGGTACACTTTGCGTGCATGTGACTTCTTTGAGAGAGTGAATGATTTTTCCTCATATGTGTGAGTCCTTAAAATATATTCGATCATGTGATTTGGATGTGTGGATTGCTTACTCTTTGTTTTATTGTGAGGGCACATGGTTTTACAAAAGGATAGGTAACATTATTAGACCTCTCTGTTAGATTAAGTATTCAAGCCTCGGGTGCATTGTGACATTGAGTTAGTTTTCGAGGCTAGGATTGTTATAATCATGTTGTTCCTGGGTTGGATGTTTTGAAATTGGGCATGAGTGTGGGAAGTGTATTTTGACCGCATATGCTAGAGCTTAATTGTTACTACCAATCATGGCCATAGGTGTAGTGTGCTGTGAATGTGTGGTTTGTTGGGTCCTTAAAGAGGAAGTGTTTGGTTGGTTGACTCGAGGGAGAGCAATATTTAAGTGTGGGGTGTTGATGTCGTGCTATAATTCCAAATAGTTTGACGTTATTTATCGTACTTGCTTGTTGTTTGGATGCTAATTTGTGCGACAATTAAGTTTAATAGAGTTTATTTTAGGTGTAGGAATGTTTGGACATGAAGTGGAGAAAAATTGCATAAAATGGTACCTCAAAGCTATAAAATAGAGCAATAAAAAAAGACGTGCAAGGCAATGAAAAGTCATGGCCATAGACAACGCAAGGCTTTATCCAGGGCACTGTCATTGGCGCCTCTGAAAAGTGCATCGCGAAGTAATGTTGGTGCCTCTGACAATTCCCCGCACCGACGATGCTATCCGAGCCACTTTTATTTTCTCACTATTTTTGGACGTGTAGACTTCAACCCAACCATATAAATACCTCTTAAAGTTGGTTTTTGAAGGGAGAGACATCATTAGAGAGGTAAGAGGCTACAGAACACTTTAGAAGAACAAATCACTCGAGGTTTTCTCTCCGCTTTCCTTTAATTTATATTTTAATGCTTTTGGATATTACTATGATTATTTACACAATTATGAGTAGCTAAACCCATCATCTAGGGTTGATGGAACCAATTGTTGGATGAAGTCTTGATTGCGTTTTGATATAATTGAGCCATTTTTACTCTTTAATTGTTCAACTATGTGTTTCTTGTGGTTAATTGAATGGCCCTTGATTAATCGTGTCTAGTTATCTTGTATTGCTTGAGAGAGAATACTTGATTAGATTGTTGTTGAACAATGCTACTTTCGAGTAAGTTAAGAGATTAATTACTTGGATTTAAAAGCGGGACTAGAGATAACAAAGTTTTGGCGCGATCTGTATGAGTTGTACGAATTGTCAGCTGGAGTAGTTCGAGAGAATACTTCTAGTAAATTATTGTAATTGATCAAGAGATAATTGCGATAAACAAGAAATCATCATCGTTAGAGAGTGTTGCGGTGAGATTATAGCTAACGTGTCAGGAATGTATTCGGCAATTGGGGAAATCATAAACCCTAGATCTTTTTATCTTTGATTCAACCTCATTATTGTTAGTTGAGAGTATTTATTGTCATTTTCTCTTAGATAAGTAATTTTTGTTAATTCACAAATCAAATCTTGAACTCTGAAAGTTGTGTGAGCTTATCATTCATGATACTGAAAAGTTGTAGCAAATAGGTTAGTTCCCTGTGGGATTCGACTTCAGACTCTTTAACCTGATTATTTTTGCAGCGATCGCTTACTTCTTTTTATAAGGCTTAGTTGGGCGTGATCAATAATTTCTATGAATTTTGTCCCTATAGCATCGTCCTTCGAGTCTAGTTTAAAACGCATCAAACTGTTCGTCATTTGGACATTCCTACTAAACGTTATGATCAAATTACTAAAGTCAGACCATCTCGCTTCGCCAGACCGGGCGCGGATCCTGTCTTCCCTTGTATGAAGTGGATTGCGAAGTGAGGCTCACTTTGCCAGACTGGGCGCGCCCTAGCTGAAGGTTTCTTTTAAGTAATTTCGGGAGTTCATTTTCCCCATTTCACACGAATTTTGGAGCCTTCCTCCACTCTCTCAAGACCCCCATCTCCTCCTATCTTAGGGTAAGCGATCCTCATTATCTTGGTGTGAAATCCTATCATTTTTACACAAGCATTAATGAAATCTACACATGAAATCCTTAAATTTTCAAAAAATTTCTTCAAGAACTCAAAAGAGGGTTTTGCAAGATTTCTTACAAAAGGTAATTCTACACCCTTACATTTACATGCATGGATTGAAAGTCATAAGTTCCCAATTTAAGTTCATATCATTATAGAGATTGAAGGGTGGGTATTTGATGGAATTGTATTAGTTGGGTGTGGATAGTTGGACATACATGTGATGTTGGAAGTTATAAACAACTTAATGATAATTTTAGGATGCATTATTGGTAAAAAAAATTATGGTAATTGGATAAACAAATGTTGTGGTTAAGACTTGTGGAGATTTATGCCTACTAGGTGTTTGATAAAGTGTTTGGATGACCACAATTATGGAATTTTCTACTATTCATATCTTTTGTTAATATTTTATATACATATCTTATATATAAATAAACGTAATATATATATATACACACACACACACACACACACACACACACACACACACACACACACACATATATATATATATATATATATATATATATATATATATATATATATATATATATATATCTGTCACGATCCAAAATTTCCCGTCGACGGGACCGTGATGGCGCCTAACATTTCACTTGCTAGGCAAGCCAACGTTAGAAAAATCGTTAAACCAATTCCTTATTTCTATTCAGTAAATAACAATAATTAACTAAGATGAAATATAATAAGTGCAAAATATCATAAAACTGTATTAATTACTACCACCCGGATCTGGAGTCGCAATTCACGAGCATTCTAGAATTTACTGCAAGTATTAGTCTGAAAGAAATACAACTGTCTGAATGGAAGAAAACAGTAGGACATGAAGGATAGATGGAGACTTCAAGGTCTGTGAATGCCGACAGATCTACCTTGAGTCTCCGGACAACGGACCAGTAGCAAATCTCGATCAACCTGAGTCGGTATCAAAATCTGCACAGAAAGTGCAGAGTGCAGCATCAGTACAACCGACTACATGTACTGGTAAGTGTCGAGCCTAACCTCGGTGAAATAGTGATGAGGCTAGGACAAGACACCCACATATAACCTGAACAGTATAATCATGCTAGTGGCAACAACAGTAAATAAAGAAATAATGCAGTAATAGTGGGAGGGGAACATACAATCCTTAAATGAATTGAGCAATTAAGACAGCAAGGAAAACTACACGGCATTACCCTTCGTGCTTTTACTCTCAACCTCCCCAAATAACAAATAAGACTGCACGGCATCACCCTTCGTGCTTTTACTCTCTTCCTCACAATATAAATATTTCATGCACGGCATCACCCTTCGTGCTTTACACTCTTCCTCACAATATAAATAAATTATGCACGGCATCACCCTTCGTGCTTTACACTCTTCCTCACAATATAAATAAATCATGCAATATAAATAAATCATGCAATATAAATAAATCATGCACGGCATCACCCTTCGTGCTTTACACTCTTCCTCACAATTCACAGAATTAAGAACAACGGATAGAGAGAAGTTTCACAAGAAATCAATATTTCATCAATGATTACTTTCACAATTTAACATCTCAACCTCGAACCAATATTCACAATTTTATCGACCTTGGTGAAGCCGGATCCAAGTCTCCCAACATTTCAACAACAACAATAAGCATAGATAACAAGGTTTAAGACTACAAATTTGCAAGAAATGGAATTTCACTCGTATGCTATGACTCGACCACAACGTATAGATGCTCGTCACCTCAACTATACATTGCATTCAACAACAAAACACGTAGCAAATACTCACACAATACCTATTCCCTCAAGCCAAAGTTAGACATAACACTTACCTTGCTCCGAAGGCCACTTAATTCTCAATCACAGCTTTTTCTTTGGAATTCACCTCCAAACCACTCGTATCTATTCAAAAATGACTCAATAATATCAAATATTGCTAAAGGAATCAATTATATTCCATAAATTAAATTTTCCAAATTTTCCTCCAAAAAGTCGAAAAATCGACCCCGGGCTCGCTTGGTCAAAACCCGAGGTTCGGACCAAAATCCTTTTACCTATTCATCCCCGAGCCCGAATATATAATTGGTTTTGAAATCCGACCCCAAATTAAGGTCTAAATCCCCAAATTCCCGAAATTCCTAGTTTCTACCCTAACCCCTATTTCTATCATGAAAACTCTAGACTTTTGGTTGAAAATTCAAGAAATGTAATGGGTAATTGAAAGAAAATATTTTAGAATCACTTACCAACAATTTGGGGAAGAAATGACTCTTGAAAAATCGCCTCTCACCGTTTGGTTTTTGATAAAAATGAGTTTTTTGGCTAAAATCCCGTGTTTGGATTTTGTTAAGAGTGGGCTACAGTGTTCATCGCGTTCGCGAGAGCACTGTCGCATTCGCGAAGTGTACTGGCTGCCAAGCCTTCGTGTTCGCAAGACCCAGCTCGCGTTCACGATGATTACTCCCCCCAGGCCTTCGCGTTCGCGAGACATGGCTCGCATTCGCGATGAAGCAACGACCAGCCCCCCCTGGTCCCCACATGCTTCGCGTTCGAGTTGAGCCAGTCGCATTCGCAAAGGGTAAGTCCTCCATCACTTTGCGTTTGAGACCATGCCTTCGCGTTCGCGAAGAAGAAAACTTCAGCTGCCCAGTTTACTCTTCGCGTTCGCGAGAGTACCTTCGCGAATGCGAAGAAGGACATGCCAGAACACAGACTCTGCAGAAAAATAAGTTTTCCAAAGTCCAAAACATCCCGTGGCCTATCCGAAACTCACCCGAGCCCTCGGGGCTCCAAACCAAACATGCACACAAGTCTAAAAACATCATACAAACTTGCTCGCGTGATCAAATCGCCAAAATAACACCTAGAACTACGAATTTAGCACCAAATCGAATGAAATCCTCAAGAACACTTTAAAATTACTATTTTCTCAATCGAAGGTCCGAATCACGCCAAATCAACTCCGTTTCTCACCAAATTTCTTAGACAGGTCTTAAATATCATAATGAACTTGTACCAGGATCCGGAACCAAAATACGGACCCGGTACTAACAATGCCCAACATCAATCAATTCTTAAAAATAATTAATTTTCAGACTTTTACTTTTCATCAAAAATTCATAATTTGAGCTAGGGACCTTCGAATTCAATTCCGGGCATACGCCCATGTCCCATATTTCGATACGGACCCACCGGGACCGTCAAAACATAGATCCGGGCCCGTTTACCAAAAATATTGACCGAAGTCAACTAAAATCAACTTTTAAGGCAAAAATTCTTTTTTTCATTAGTTTTCAACATAAAAGCTTTTCGAAAACCTGCCCGGATTGCACACACAAATCGAGGAGGGTAAAAATTAGATTTTTAAAGCTTAAGAGCGCAGATTCGAGTTCTAAAACATAAGATGACCTTTGGGTCATCACATTCTCCATCTCTAAAATAACCGTTCGTCCTCGAACGGACATAGAAAAGTACCTGGGCTGATGAAAAGGTGGGGATATCTACTCCGCATATCGGACTCGGACTCCCAAGTAGCTGCCTCAATAGGCTGACCTCTCCACTGCACTCGAACTGAAGGGTAGCTCTTTGATCTCATCTGGCAAACTTGCTGGACAAGAAGTGCCACCGGCTCCTCCTCGTAAGTCAAATCCTTGTCCAACTGGACAGAGCTGAAATCTAACACATGGGATGGATCTCCATGATACTTTCGGAGCATGGACATATGGAATACCGGATGAACAACTGATAAACTAGGTGGCAACGCAAGCCTGTAAGCCACCTCTCCCACTCTCTCCAGAATCTCAAAGATATTCCTGAGTGGAAGTGGGAGCGTATCACTATGGATTTTGTTGTTGGACTCCCACGGACTCAGAGGAAGTTCGATGCAGTTTGGGTTATTATGGACAGGCTGACTAAGTCAGCGTATTTCATTCCTGTGGCAATTACCTATTCCTCGGAGCGGTTAGCAGAGAT
Organism: Nicotiana tabacum; assembly: GCF_000715075.1. NCBI lineage: Eukaryota > Viridiplantae > Streptophyta > Magnoliopsida > Solanales > Solanaceae > Nicotiana > Nicotiana tabacum. The sequence goes on along the minus strand of NC_134083.1, from coordinate 94,828,713 downwards.
TTATATTCGGGAGATCGTCCGTCTTCACGGTGTTCCCGTGTCTATCATTTCCGATCGAGGTACGCATTTTACCTCGCACTTTTGGAGGGCAGCTCATCGTGAGTTGGGTACGCGGGTTGAGTTGAGCACAACATTTCATCCTAGACGGACGGGCAGTCTGAGCGTACTATTCAGATCTTGGAGGATATGCTCCGTGCTTGTGTTATAGACTTTGGAGGATCGTGGGATCAGTTCTTTCCCCTTACAGAGTTTGCCTACAACAACAGCTACCAGTCGAGCATTCAAATAGCTCCCTATGAGGCATTATATGGTAGGCGGTGTCGGTCGCCAGTTGGGTGGTTCGAGCCGGGAGAGGCTCGATTGTTGGGCACAGACTTAGTATAGGATGCCTTGGATAAGGTCAAGATTATTTAGGATTGACTTCGCACAGCTCAGTCCAGGCAGAAGAGTTATGCCGACCGTAGAGTTCGTAATGTTGCATTCATGGTCATAGAGAGAGTGTTTCTGTGGGAGTCCAACAACAAAATCCATAGTGATACGCTCCCACTTCCACTCAGGAATATCTAACATCTGAAGTAAACCACCAGGTCTCTGATGCTCACACTTTACCTGCTGGCAATTTAGGCACCGAGCTACATAGGCAACTATGTCCTTCTTCATTCGCCTCCACCAATAATGCTGCCTCAAGTCCTGATACATTTTGACGGTGCCCGGATGAATAGAATACCGGGAACTGTGGGACTCCTCAAGGATCAACTCACAAAGTCCATCCACATTAGGCACACAGATACGACCCTGCATCCTTAAAACTCCGTTATCTCCAACAGTAACCTGCTTGGCACCACCGTGCCGCACTGTGTCTCTAAGGACAAGTAAATGAGGATCGTCATCCTGCCGATCTACGATGTGCTCAAACAAAGAAGACCGAGCAACTGTACAAGCTAGAACACGGCTGGGCTCAGAAACATCCAACCTCACGAACTGGTTGGCCAAGGCCTGAACATCCAATGCAAGCGGTCTCTCACCCACTGGAATATATGCAAGGCTACCCATACTAGCTGATTTTCTACTCAAAGCATCGGCCACCACATTGGCCTTGCCGGGATGATACAATATGGTGATATCATAGTCTTTCAATAGCTCCAACCACCTTCTCTGCGTCAAATTGAGTTCCTTCTGCTTGAACAAATACTGCAAGCTTTGATGATCAGTGAATACCTCACATGGCACGCCGTAAAGATAGTGCCTCCAAATCTTCAGCGCGTGAACAATGGCTGCCAGTTCTAGATCATGGACAGGGTAATTCTGCTGGTGAACCTTCAGCTACCGTGAAGCATATGCAATAACCTTGCCACCCCGCATCAATACCGCTCCCAGACCAATACAGGATGTGTCACAGTATACTGTATAAAATCCTGAACCTATGGGTAACACCAATACTGGTGCCGTAGTCAAAGCAGTCTTGAGCTTCTGAAATCTCGCTTCACACTTATCTGACCACCTGAACGGGGCACCCTTCTGGGTCAATCTAGTAAACGGGGATGCTATGGATGAAAACCCCTCCACAAATCAACGGTAATAGCCCACCAAACCTAGGAAACTAAGGATCTCTATAGCTGATGTGGGTCTAGGCCAGTTCTGGACTGCCTCAATCTTCTTAGGATCCACCCCTCTGCTGATACAATATGACCCAAGAAAGCAACTGAACTCAACCAAAACTCGCATTTTGAGAACTTAGCATATAACTGGCTGTCCTTCAGAGTCTGAAGAACGATCCGAAGGTGCTGATCATGCTCCTCTCGACTGTGGGAGTAGATCAAGATATCATCAATAAACACAACCACATAGGAATCCAAGTAGGGTTTGAACACTCGATTCATCAAATCCATGAATGCTGCTGGGGCATTTGTCAGCCCAAATGACATCACTAGAAACTCATAATGCCCATACCGAGTCCAAAAAGCTGTCTTAGGAACATCGGATGCCCTAATCCTCAACTGATGGTAGCCACATCTCAAATTAATCTTTGAAAACACCTTGGCACCCTGAAGCTGATCAAATAAATCATCAATCATCGGTAATGGATATTTGTTCTTGTTGGTGACTTTGTTCAACTGCCGATAATCTATGCACATCCTCATCGATCCATCTTTCTTCTTCACAAACAACATAGGTGCACCCAGGGCGAGACACTAGGTCTAATGAAGCCCTTATCAAGCAAATATTGCAGCTGCTCCTTCAATTCTTTCAACTCTGGCGGGGCCATGCGATATGGCGGAATGGAAATAGGCTGAGTGCCCGGAGCCAAATCAATGCAGAAATCAATATCCCTATCGGGTGGCATCCCCGGCAGGTCTGCAGGAAACACCTCTGGAAACTCACGAACAACCGGCACCGAATCTATGGAAGGAACCTCCGCACTAGAATCGCGGACATAAGCCAAATAAGCTAGACACCCCTTCTCGACCATATGCCGAGCCTTCACATAAGAGATAACCCTGTTGGCAGTGGAATGGAAATAGGTTGAGTGCTCGGAGCCAAATCAATGCAGAAATCAATATCCCTGTCGGGTTGCATCCCCGGCAGGTCTGCAGGAAACACCTCTGGAAACTCACGAACAACCGGCACCGAATCTATGGGAGGAACCTCCGCACTAGAATCGCGGACATAAGCCAAATAAGCTAGACACCCCTTCTCGACCATATGCCGAGCCTTCCATAAGAGATAACCTTGCTGGCAGAATGGCCAAGATTTACTCTCCACTCTAATCGAGGCAACCCCTGCAAGGCTAAGGTCACTGTCTTGGCATGACAATCTAATATAGCATGATAAGGTGACAGCCAATCCATACCCAGTATGACATCAAAATCAACCATGTCGAGAAGTAGAAGATCTATACGAGTCTCAAGACTCCCAATGGTGACCACACACGAACGATAAACACGATCTACAATAATAGCATCTCCCACTGGTGTGGATACATATACAGGAGCACTCAAGGAATCACGGGGCATAACCAAATAGGAAGCAAAATAGGATGACACATAGGAGTAAGTAGATCCCAGATCAAATAGAACTGAAGCATCTCTACTGCAAACTGAAACAGTACCTATGATAACAGCGTCAGATGACTCAGCCTCAGGCCTGGCTGGGAAAGCATAACACCGGGGCTGGGCCCCACCACCCTGAACTACGTCCCTGGGATGACCTCTAGCTGGCTGGTCTCCGCCTCTAATGGCCTGACCTCCACCTCTAACAGTCTGGCCTCTACCTCTAGCTGTCTGACCCTTGCCTCTAGCTGGCTGAGCAGGTGGTGCAGCAACTGGTGCCGGAACCATGGCACGAGAACTCAGATGCTGTGAGCTGCCCGTTGCCCGAGGGCAAAATCTAGCAATGTGCCTCGGATCACCACAAGTATAACATAACTTCGGCTGCTGACCCTGAAACTGACCCTATCGACCTGAATAACCACCCTGATGACTCTGGAGTGGAGGTGCACTAATAGGAGCTGGTGGTGCACCGTAGGCTAGCTGGTCGGAATAATGCATCTGAGGGCCACCACCACCCGAGGCACCGTGAGATGCCTGGAGCGCTGAATGAAATGGCCTGGGAGGATGGCCTCTACCAAAAGTACTCTTGCCTCTAGATGCGGCACTGCTGAATTCACCAGAATGACGAGGTCTCTTGTCAGACCCCTGACCTCCCTGAATAAGAACCAGTTCGACTCATCTGGCGACATTAGCAGCCGCCTGAAAAGAAATCTCACTCCCAGTCTCCTTAGCCATCTGCAATCTGATAGGCTGAGCAAGTCCATCAATAAACCTCCTCACTCTCTCTCTCTCTCTCTCTCTCTCTCTCTCTCTCTCTCTCTCTCGGTAGGAAACAAGAGAATAGCATGATCGGCCAAATCCACAAAACGAGTCTCATACTGAGTAACAGTCATACTGCCCTACTGTAGACGCTCAAATTGACGGTGATGCTCCTCTCTCAATGTGATAGGTAGAAACTTCTCTATGAATAGCTGAGAGAACTGGTCCCAAGTAAGAGCAGGCGACCCAGCTGGTCTGGTCAACAAGTAATCTCTCCACCATTTCTTGGCAGAACCAGTCATTTAAAATGCAGCAAAATCGACCCCATTGGTCTCCACTATACCCATGTTCCGTAAAACCTCGTGATAACTGTCAAGATACTCCTGGGGATCCTCTGAAGGAGCACCACTGAAGTGAATAGGAAAGAGCTTGATAAACCTATCTAATCTCCATAAGGCCTCAGAAGACATAGCTGGCCCATCTCCGACCTGTGCCGCAATAACTGGCTAAACTAATCCGACTGGCTGAGCTGCTGGAGCCTGATACTGGGAAGCTATCTACTCTGGAGTGGGAGTGGTAGGAGTCTGGGCTCCTCCTCCAGCCTGAGAGACTGCTGGTGCTATGGGAAATGCGCCAGTCTGGGCCACACTCTCCATAAGGCCCACCAAACAAACCAAAGCGCCATGAAGTACTGGGGTGGCAATGAACCCCTCCGGAACCTGAGCTGGTCCGGCAGGAACAATCTGGACTGGAACCTCCTCCTCAAGCTCTATCTGAGGCTCCACTGGTGGGGCTGCTGCTCGGGCTCTAGGCTAAGCCTTGCCCCTACCTCGGCCTCTGGCATGACCTCGGCCTCGACCTCTGCCCCACGTAGGAGCTTCCACTGGAGGCTCTGGCTGCTGCTCAGCTAAGGAAGCGGTACGTGTTCTCGCCATCTGCGAGAGAATAAGAGTAGAAGAGTTCAATTAGCATTGAGAAAGCAAAATCGCACGACAGAGAAGAAAAGAAGTGAAACTTGTTCCTAAATTTCATAGCCTCTGGAAGATAAGCACAGACGTCTCCGTACCGATCCTCCAGACTATACTAAGCTTGCTAGTGAATCGTGAGACCTAGGCAACCTAGGGCTCTGATACCAACTATCACGACCCAAAATTTCCCACCGACGGTATCGTGATGGTGCCTAACATTTCACTTGCTAGGCAAGCCAACGTTAGAAAAGTCATTAAACCAATTCCTTATTTCCATTCAGTAAATAACAATAATTAACTAAGATGAAATATAATAAGTGCAGAATATCATAAAACTGTATTAATTACTACCACCTGGATCTGGAGTCACAATTCACGAGCATTCTAGAATTTACTACAAGTATTAGTCCGAAAGAAATACAACTGTATGAATGGAAGAAAACAGTAGGACATGAAAGATAGACGGGGACTTCAATATCTGTGAACGCCGACAGATCTACCTTGAGTCTCCGGACAACGGACCAGTAGCAAATCTCGATCAACCTGAGTCGGTATCAAAATCTGCACAAAAAGTGCAGAGTGCAGCATCAGTACAACCGACCCCATGTACTGGTAAGTGTCAAGCCTAACCTCGGCGAAGTAGTGACGAGGCTAGGACAAGACACCCATATATAACCTGAACAATATAATCATGCTAGTGGCAACAACAGTAAATAAAGAAATAACGCAGAAATAATGGGAGGGGAACATACAGTGGGGGAATACAACATAAAGAGTGAGAATAATGAAAAGACAGAATTAAACCGGAAATCCTTAAACGAATTGAGCAATTAAGACAGCAAGGAAAACTACACGGCATCACCCTTCGTGCTTTTACTCTCAACCTCCCCAAATAACAAATAAGACTGCACGGCATCAACCTTCGTGCTTTTACTCTCTTCCTCACAATATAAATATTTCATGCACGGCATCACCCTTCGTGCTTTACACTCTTCCTCACAAAACACGTAGCAAATACTCAAACAATACCTATTCCCTCAAGCCAAAGTTAGTCACAACACTTACCTTGCTCCGAAGGTCACTTAATTCTCAATCACAGTTTTTTCTTTGGAATTCACCTCCAAACCACTAGTATCTATTCAAAAATGACTCAATAATATCAAATATTGCTAAAGAAATCAATTATATTTCATAAATTAAAATTTTCAAATTTTCCTCCAAAAAGTCAAAAACTTGACCCCGGGCCCGCTTGGTCAAAACCCGAGGTTCGGACCAAAATCCTTTTACCCATTCTTCCTCGAGCCCGAATATATAATTGGTTTTGCAATCCGACCCCAAATTGAGGTCTAAATCCCCAAATTCCCGAAATCCCTAGTTTCTACCCTAACCCCTAATTCTACCATGAAAACTCTAGATTTTTGGTTGAAAATTCAAGAAATGTAATGGGTAATTGAAACAAAATGGTTTAGAATCACTTACCAACAATTTGGGGAAGAAATGACTCTTGAAAAATCGCCTCTCACCGTTTGGTTTTTGAGAAAAATGAGTTTTTGGCTAAAATCCCATTTTTGGATTCTGTTAAGTGCTGGGCGACAGTGTTCATTGCGTTCGCGAGAGCACTGTCGCGTCCGCGAAGGGTACTGGCTCAGCTCGCGTTCGCGATGATTACTCCCCCCGGACCTTCGCGTTTGCGAGACATGGCTCGCATTCACGATGAAGCAACGACCAACCCCCCCCTCCAGGTCCCCAAATGCTTCGTGTTCGCGTTGAGTCAGTCGCGTTCGCGAAGGGTAAGTCCCCAATCACTTCGCGTTCGCGAAGAAGATAACTTCAGCTGCCCAGTTTACTCTTCGCGTTCTCGAGAGTACCTTCGCGAACGCGAAGAAGGACATGCCAGAACACAGACTCTGCAGAAAAATCAGATTTCCAAAGTCCAAAACATCCTGTGGCCTATCCGAAACTCACCCGAGCCCTCGGGGCTCCAAATCAAACATGCACACAAGTCTAAAAACATCATACGAACTTGCTCGCATGATCAAATTGCCAAAATAACACCTAGAACTACGAATTTAGCACCAAATCGAATGAAATACTCAAGAACACTTTAAAATTACTATTTTCTCAACCGAAGGTCCGAATCACGTCAAATCAACTCTGTTTCTCACCAAATTTCTCAGACAGGTCTTAAATATCATAATGAACCTGTACCGAGCTCCGGAACCAAAATATGGACCCGTTACTAACAATGCCCAACATCAATCAATTCTTAAAATCAATTAATTTTCAGACTTTTACTTTTCATCAAAAATTCATAATTTGAGTTAGGGACCTTCGAATTCAATTCCGGGCATACGCCCATGTCCCATATTTCGATACGGACCCACCGGGACCGTCAAAATACAGATCCGGGCCCGTTTACCAAAAATATTGACCGAAGTCAACTAAAATCAACTTTTAAGGCAAAAATTCTTATTTTCATTAGTTTTCAACATAAAAGCTTTTCGGAAACCTGCCCGGACTGCACACACAAATCGAGGAGGGTAAAAATTAGATTTTTAAGGCTTAAGAGCGCAGATTCGAGTTCTAAAACATAAGATGACCTTTTGGGTCATCACAATTTCAACCAAGAGATGTAATTTAAGTTTCTATTCGAAATAGAAAACTTTAATTTGTTCACAATATTAATTATATCCTTTGTTCTAGCAAAGAATATAATAATATTTTATTTAGTGTGCGACCCCATAGGTTCAATACTAAGCCGATAGTAAATTGATCACATCAATATACTTATCAAGGGTGGCGTCTAGCAACACTCCTTAACAACCGGATAGAATGAAGGATACAATTTACTCTTAAGAACCAGTAGAAAAATAATGTAGTAATTCCTTTTGTCCTTATAGATCTGAGTCACCCTAGGATTTGGTTCAACTGTCAAATCCTAATAGGTGACCAACTATGTGTTCATATCAAATATAATCGACCATTGGGTGACCTAAGAAACTCTTTTCTTCTTTCATTCAATTTCCCGGGCCAAGGTCTTAATTTGGTCGTTTATAATTCATGACAACATGGAGATTAACCTCATTACCAAGAGATGACATATTCCATATTGATCAATCACTAATTCTACAAGTATTTAATCGTATCCAATATCCTTTGAACTATTGCCCTAGGGCCATAGGTGTCTAGTATCAAAGCACAATAAATAACTTGTCAATTACTAGAACGATCTCAGGTCAAAGGAAACTCTTACATCACAATCTTCAAGAGAATATCCTATTGTTACGACCCGACCGGTTATTTTGAGAATTAACGTCCCTTTCAGTGGCATAAGATCTCGAGCTACTTCGTATTATATGTTATGACTTGCCTGTATGGTCGATTTCAGTTTTCGGATGATTCAAGATCAATTTGGAAGAAGGGTTCTTGTTTTAGAAGCTTAAGCGGTAAGAGTTGATCGTAATTTTGACTTTTGTATAGACAACTCCTAAATGGCATTTTGATGATTTCAATAGTTTCGTATGGTGATTTTGGACTTAGGCATGCGTCCAGATTTGGATTTGGAGGTCCGTGGGTTAATCTGAAGCATTTCGGCAAAAAAATAAAAAGTTAAAGTTTTGGAAGGTTTAGAGGTTTGACCGAGAGTTAACTTTGGTGATATCGGGCTCAGATTGAGGTTCCGAGAGTAGGATAATTTCCATTATGTCATTTGGGACTTGCATGCAAAATTTGGTGTTATTCCGGGTTGATTTGATATGTTTCGGCATGAGTTTTGGGAGTTAGAACACTTGGAAATTCATAAGTTCGATTCGTGGTGCGATTTGTAGTTTCAACGTTGTTTCATGTGATTTGAGGCCTCGAGTAGGTCTTTACGACCCAAAATCCCACCACAGGCATCGTGATGGCACCTAATCTCTAAGATTAGGTAAGCCGATTTCTATCACATTTTGAAGCCATTTTATTTTTTGAATTAAATAAGTAACCAAAACTAACAACGGAATAAATATGAATATACAACCTCCCAAGACTGGTAGTACTGAGTCACGAACTCTAACTGAATACATGAAATGATCACGAGGACCGAATATACAATACTGTTTGATTAAAAATTAACAGTACAATAAAATGAAAAGACTTCAAGGGACTGCGACTACCAAGCAGCTCTACCTTGAATCCTTACAATCCCGCTTTAACTCTACTCAAGTCCGATATCTCCAATACCTGGTTCTGCACTAAAATGTACAGAAGAGTAGTTTGAGTACACCATGGTCGGTATCCAGTAAGTATCAAGACTAACCTCAATGGAGTAGAGACGAGGTACAGTCAAGACACTCACTAGTCTAATAACCAGTGCAATATAGCATGCAAAAATAATAGAAAACAAATAGCATTAATAGCAACATCAATCAACTAGTGATTTAAACAACAAGGTAACAAGAACACCATAAATATACAACCAATTAATCAGGTCCTTCAGAATATACATCTTTTATCTAAGTTATTCAATAAAAATCTCTAGAATATAATACTTTTCAATAAATATATTTCCGAATATAATTCTAATATCTTTCGAATATAATTCTTTCATGTAAATATCTTCCGAATATAATTCTTTCAAGTAAATATCTTTCGAATATAATTCTTTCAAGTAAATACCTTTCGAATATAATTCTTTCAAGTAAATATCTTTCAAATATACTTCTTTCAAGTAAATATCTTTATAATATAATTATTTCAAAAAAATATTTTTCTAATATAATTCTTTCGAATAAATATTTTTCAAATATACTTCTCTCAAGTAAATATCTTTATAATATAATTATTTCAAATATTATATAATAAATGGTCTGAAATCACCTCGAAACTCACCCGAGCCCCTCGGGACCCCGTCCAATCACACCATCCAGTCCCATAACATAACACGGACCTGCTCGAGGCCTCAAATCACATCGAACAACATCAAAACGATGAATCACACCTCAAATCAAAATCTATGAACTTTGAACTTTCAAATTCTATATATTGTGCCGAAACACATCAAATCAATTCGGAATGACTTCAAATTTTGCACACAAGTCATAATTGACATAACGAAGCTATTCAAATTTTTAGAATCGGATTCCGACCCCGATATCAAAAAGTCAACACCCCGGTCAAACTTTCCAAAAATTCAACTTTCGCCATTTCAAGCATAATTCTACTACGGACTTCCAAATAATATTTCGGACACACTCGTAAGTCCAAAATCATCCAACGGAGCTAACGGAACCGACGGAACTCCATTCCGGAGTCGTCTTTGCATATTTTCGACTATGGTCAAAATCCTAAGACTTAAGCTTCCGTTTTAGGGACCAAGTGTCCCAAATCACCCTGAATCATCCGATAACTAAATTCAACCACGCATGCAAGTCAACACACATAATACGAAGCTGCTCAAGACCTTAAGTCATTGAACGAGGCATTAATTCTTAAAATGACAAGTCGGGTCATTACATTCTCCACCTCTTAAACAAACGTTCGTCCTCGAACGTGCTAAAAATCTTTCTGAGGACTTTAAATTACTGAGTGTATTCTTACACACATACTTGTGGGTGATTCTACGTTCCCGCAATTTAACACGGGTCCGACAACACCATCTCAATTGAGATTATTTCTTTTCTCCATTCTTATAAGCTTTAAAGCAAAATCTCTAACTCTCCAATCATTTCCAAAATGCCTGATTTTTACTTCGACGCACGATATTAGTCTCAACTGGCTATAACAACTTATGCCTACGCACACATCAACTTTCTTGATAGTGTTGAAGTACTCCGGGGTGTTACATTCTCCCCCGCTTAGGATCATTCACCCTTGAATGAGAAGTAGAGCCCGCCCTCAAACATATAACATAACTTTTCTCTTCTTTCGCACATAACAATCTCCCAATTGTTTTTTTCCAGAAATTTCGGCAGAGTCTCCCATATAAATGGGCCTATCCACCTGCCAGAGTAACACCAAAATAACTCCTAACAACACATCCACAACCCAACAAAATACCACAATGTATATATCAATAACACTAATCTCAATATTACAAGCACCGCATTATCATAGTGATATCAGGACATGAAGCACATCATATGTATGCCCATCACCACATCTCTGGTCCTAGTAGTTGTTCATAATCGATTACAACATCGCCAATTAACCTCGTATTAACCAAAATCTCATTTCAACTTCTCGTAACACTGACAGCAACACGCGAGGCATGAATACCTCATAATTATTTACCCGAATTAACGAGTCACATTTAATGCCACCCGGGCACTCACCTCGTAGGTTAAAACTCAATAATTACAGCACAATTATGGCTAAATATGCACAGAAAGATATACAAGAATTATCAAATAAGCCCACCAGGCATGACTCCCTATTAATACTATAGTACAAATTAAAATTTCACAAAGGGAGAATTTTAAACTCATAAATATTTCACCAAAGGACCTCGTCCTTATATAACTTTCACCGTGGCTTGTAGCCCAGTTTAAATATTTCACATCATATAAAAATAAATGCGAGGATCTCGTCCTCAACTCCGAATCACAAGTGTTTTGCACATTGTGCCAACTGAAATTTTCAATTTCCTTTCTTTCTTCTTTTTGATATATTTCGTAAACAGTTTTCATAACACATAATGTACCCTCATCCCGGTAGGGCATATAATTCATAAAATTGAAATCAATTATTCCGAAATCACATCAAAACCCACTGTAGTGAGCAATAGAAAGTCATTTTTGGACTTATAGCCCTCAATAGTGAACAAAAATAAAAATGATAGACACGGGCTAACATCATCAAATCTTCCAACAGGGGTAAACACGGGAGTGGAGTACAAATTCACTAATCCACCATATGTAAGGAGCATGAAAGGAGTTCTCACCTCGATAATCAGAATCGAATCAAAAATAAGAATGGTGCTCCTTTTTATTATAAATTAAATCATACCTGTAACTACACCATCTAGTGTATCGGCCTCAACCAATTCATAACAATTATATCAATGGGTCGTGCCTCCACCTCTTAGGTGCCCTCTACCCGCCTGTCCTCCACCCCTAACTGGCTATGCATGTGGAGTATTAACTGGAATAAAGCTTGTAGCCTGAGTGTTCTGATGAAATCCACCCCTCCCAAGTCTGGGACAATTTCTCTTGATGTGCCTAGTATCACCACACTCAAAATAACCCCTCTGCGGGTTTGGCTGCTCACACTAAGTCTGTGCCGGATAACTGGAATAACCATTATAGGAACCCCATGCCACTAGTGCATTAAAAGAACTTACCGGAACACCCTGAGTATTCTAAAATGTAGAATTATTAAGGACGTGGGAATACCGCAAGTCCCAGCATCATCCCATACAAATCTCAGCTCTTAATCATATACAAGTTTTGGAGAACCTTTCAATACCACATAAATACATCTCAGGCTGAAACTCATATAATACATGACCCCGCAATCTGATCGTAGATAGTGGACTCCCTCACTTGGCGCGAAGCCATAGGACACATTCTGATGATCCACAATACTAACCTTCATCGCTCGTAGGAAACCGGTCATAAGACACCTCAGGCCATTTATTTGGCGCATGTCATCCTCGATACCCTACCACAATTATGATGATTAGGCAATTAATTAAACCTTTTTAAGATCATACTTATTAACCGGATGTCAGAACCTGTTGCACCCCCATTTGCACAACTGAATGATCTCTAAATACTTCCGCATCCTCGATCTGGATGACACGCTGTAGCAATAGTTGAAAAACCCTAGCGCCCTTATAATCCCTTTGTACTATCATAAACCGTTGGCACATAGTTGATACCGAGTGCGCCATTTCATACACGAGTGGATGCAAAAGAACATAAGATATATGCTTCAAGCTGAATAAATGTCGCACGATAAGGAATGAACGAAGTGAATTCTTCCTACTAGCTTTGTAGCCTCTCGAAGATAAGTACAGACGTCTCTGTACCGATCCGCAAGACTCTACTAAACTCGTTCGTGACTCGAAGAACCTATGAACCTAGAGCTCTGATACCAACTTGTCACAAACCAAAATCCAACCTCAGGCGTCGTGATGGCACCTAGTCTCTAAGACTAGGTAAGCTGATTTCTATCACATTTTGAAGCCATTTATTTTTGAATTAAATAAGTAACCAAAACTAACAGCGGAATAAATATGAATGTACAACCTCCCAAGACTGGTAGTACTGAGTCACGAACTCTAATTGAATACATGGAATGATCATGAGGACCGAATATACAATATTGTTTGATTAAAAATTAACAGTACAATTTTTAATCCTTGAATCAAATACATTCATATCTCCAATACCTTGGTCATAAGTACTGTCAATTTTTAATCCTTGAGTCACGAACTCTAACTTCAAGGGACTGTGATGACCAAGCAGATCTACCTTGAATCCTTACGATTTCACTTTAACTCTGCTCAAGTCCGATATCTCCAATACCTGGTTCTGCACAAAAATATGCAGAAGTGTAGTATGAGTACACCACGGTCGGTACCCAGTAAGTATCAAGACTAACCTCAATGGAGTAGAGACGAGGTACAGTCAAGACACTCACTAGTCTAATAACCTGTGCAATATAGCATGTAAAAATAATAGAAGTAATAGCAACATCAATCAACTAGTGATTTAAACATCAAGGTAACAAGAACACCATAAATATTTCTAATATAATTCTTTCGAATAAATATCTTTCAAATATACTTCTCTCAAGTATAAATTGCAAGATATAAGCTTCCAAAGTCGGGTCAGTGCAGCAGAAAATTTCCTCTACATGATCGCGAAAGGCCTTCCGCGATCGCGATTCACTGGCCATTTTCCCCCATTTTGTGCTTCACGATCACGGCCAATTCCACGCGATCGCATAGCACACTGCTGTAGCCAAAAACCAGCAGCTATAAATGGCCTAGAAATGGTCCGAAACTACCCCGAAACTCACCCGAGCCCCTCGGAACCCCGTCCAATCACACCATCCAGTCCCATAATATAACACGGACCTGCTCGAGGCCTTAAATCACATCGAAAAACATCAAAATGACGAATCACACCTCAAATCAAAATCTATGAACTTTGAACTTTCAAATTTTATATCTTGTGCCGAAACACATCAAATTAATTCGGAATGACTTCAAATTTTACACACAAGTCATAATTGACATAACGAAGCTATTCAAATTTCCAAAATCAGATTTTGACCCCGATATCAAAAAGTCAACCCCCCGGTCAAACTTTCCAAAAATTCGACTTTCACCATTTCAAGCTTAATTCCACTACGGACCTCCAAATAATTTTTCGGATAAACTCCTAAGTCCAAAATCACCCAACGGAGCTAACGGAACCGACGTAACTCCATTCCGGAGTCGTCTTCACATATTTTCGACTATGGTCAAAATCCTAAGACTTAAGCTTCCGTTTTAGGGACCAAGTGTCCCAAATCACCCCGAATCATCCAGTAACTGAATTCAACCACGCAAGCAAGTCAATACATATAATACGAAGCTGCTCAAGACCTTAAGTCATTGAATGGGGCGTTAATTCTTAAACGACAAGTCGAATCTTTACAAGGTCCGTATTACATTTTGAGACTTATTGGTATATCCAGACGAGGTCCCGAGTGCCCCGGATGAGTTTTGGACGGGGTTCGGATCCTTGGTGCATTCTTTGGAGCTTCTGGATTTTCTATTAATTTGTGTCTTTGCACCTGCGCAGAACCAGCTAGTGCGTCGTAGGTGCGATTGTGCCTGGGCAGAATCATATAAGTCGAGGGTTTGGCCATTTTTTTCACATTTTGAGTTGTAGACCTCAGATTTGAGCGATGCTTCATGGGTTTTTCAAGCAAATATTTGGGGTAAGTGTTTTTCACCCGAAATTGATTATACTTCATGATTTCATCTTTATTTGTACCATTAAATTAGTGTTTTGAGTTGAGGAAAATGGGAATTTTTGAAGAAATATTTCAAAATGTAAAATGATGATTTGAAGGAGGAATTGACGTCGAAAATTGATAATTTTGGTATGGTTGAACTCGTATCAGAATGGGTATTTGGGTTTTATAAATTTCATCGGGTTCCGAGGTGCGAGCCCAGGGTTCGACTTTTGGGTTGACTTTTAGTTCTTGTTAAAGATAGAAGCTTTATTATCTGGAATTGTCTTCTATGAGTTTAACTTATGAATTGAAGTTATTTTGACTATATTTGAGCCGTCCAGAGGTTGTTTCACTCGAGAAGTGTCATTTTAGAGTAATGGTCTAGCTTCTTTGAGGTAAGTATCTTGTCTAACTTTGTGTGGGGGAACTACCCCTTAGGATTTGAGTCTTTGGTGCTAATTGTGTCATGTGAAGTCGGTGTACGCGAGGTAACGAGTATGTGCTCAGGCTTATTTGTAAAAATTTGACCGTTTAGGGATCTTGGGTTCTTGTGTTCATTAGATATGAAGTTGTTTTGTTATGATAAATCCCTCATTTACTAGTTTCACCTCTACGTGTTTTTATTTGGAATTAATTGCTTTATGTTCCACCCTTATTGCTAATTAAAACTCTTATGTGCCTTAACTGAAGTTGTTACTTCTTTTATTGCTATGCTATCTTTTCCGTAATTGCCTATCATTAGTTGAAGTTATTATTATCTTTCCCATAATCTGATTATCCTTAATTGAGTTTGTTGAATCTATTCCGTAATTGCTTAACCCTAATTGATGTTTTTTTATCCCTGGTCATTGTTGACCTACCCTTAATTGGAGTCATTGATTCACGTTATCCCCCTTATTGTTGAATTGTACTTATGTGTAATCATTGCTACACAGTATCTCTTCCTTGTTGGGTTATTGTTATGTTGTACTATTATTTCCTGTTGTGTCTTTCCTTGTGAGCTCGTTCTTCCGTCTCTTTGTGTTCTGGAGTTCTTGAGTTGATTTACTTGCCATATTTTTGTGTTATTGTCGTTGTTGTTGTTGTATTTAGTGTTGTGTTTGCACGAGGTTTCTGCCATGTGGTTGTTATTGCGGCACGAGGTTTCTGTCATACGATTGTTATTATGGCACGAGGTTGTTATCGTGCGATTTGTATTGTGGCACGAGGTTTCTAGCGTGCGGTTGTTATTGTGGCACGGGGTTTCTGTCGTGTGGTTGTTATTGTGGCACGGGTTTTCTACCGTGCGGTTGTTATTGTGGCACGGGGTTTCTGCCGTGCGGTTGTTATTGTGGCACGAGGATTCTATCGTGCGGTAGTTATTATAGCATGAGGTTTCTGCCGTGCGGTTGTTATTGTGGCACGAGGTTTCTATCGTGCGGTCGCTATTATTGCACGAGGTTTCCTCCATGCGGTTGTCATTGTTTGCACGAGGTTTTTGTCGTGCCGTTGTGATTCATTTTACGATTTGAGACTATGAGGCAGTATCTCGGGAGGGCTCTGTTGTCATTTCCCCTTTTCTATGCACTTGTATTTGATTGTTGTTTTCCTTAGCATACTACTAATTATTTTTCTCTGTGTTTCTCTATTTGCTCAGTTCTATGTAGCTAATCTTGTTGTGCTTGTCATTACGTCCACTTCATTGCTGTCTTATTTACACTGTATATTTTGTGGTGATTGTTTCTTATGTGCCATTCCTTATCTCCACTCTTAATTATGGACTTGAATTGTGGTAGAACACTTGCACAAACATACACGTAGATGAATCACCCATATCGATTTAAGGAGATGAGTCCTGAGGTTATTAACCATTACATGTACTCTTGTCTACTTGCCTTCTGTGTGAGAGTTTTCCTCTTGGCACATGATTCGTCCGTGTGGTCATGGATTGAAATGTGGGCACAAGGTGCCAAGTGATTAGGGTTCAAGAATTGAGACCTATGAGTTGTGATTATGAGGTTCGGTATGTAACGACCCGGCCGGTTGTTTTGAGAGTTATAGCCCCGTTTCCCCCAATTCTGCTTCTTTTGTGCTTTCCAGCTGTATTATGTCTTACCGGGTTGATTGGTTTGGGTCCGGAGTAGTTTTAGAGTGAATTGAGACACTTAGTCTCTTAATTGGAAGCTTAAGTTAGAAAAGTCAACTGGATGTCGACTTGTAGGAAAATGACCTCAGATTTGAATTTTTATGGTTCTGTTGGCTCCGTTAGGTGATTTTGGACTTAGGAGCATGTCCGAAATGTGATTTGGAGGATCGTAGTAGAATAAGGCTTGAATTGGCGAAAGTTAGAATTTTGTCGGCAGTGAAAATTTTGATATCGGGGTCGGATTGGATTTCTAAAAGTTGGAATAGATTCGTGGTGTCATTTTTGACTTGTCTCTAAAATTTGAGGTCAATCAGATGTTGTTTGGTAGGTTTCGGCGTCGTTTGTGAAACTTGAAAGTTTAGAAGTTCTTTAGGCTTGAATCCGGGCTGTAATTGGTGTTTTGAGGTTGTCTTAAGTTATGCGAAGGTTCGACTAAGTTCTCATGGGGTTATATGACTTGTTGGTATGATCGGTTGAGGTCTCGGAGGCCTCAGGGTGATTTCGGGTGGTTAACGGCTTGATGGGAGTTAAGAAAATGCAGTTGAAGATGCTGCTACTGGTGTAACCACACCTGCGGAGTGGGAACCGCAAGTGCGAGTCTGCAGAAGCGAAGAAGGAGCCGCAGATGCGGCCAAGAAGGAGCTGGGCAGGAGCCGCAAGTGTGAAGATTTTCCCGCACCTGCGAGGGTCGCAGATACTGGCAGTTGTGCGTAGGTACGAAGGATGGCTACAAGTGCGATGGATTCCCCCACCTGCGATAGGCGCAAATGCGGTCTTGGGGCCGTAGGAGAGAGGTCAGGAATTTTAAGTGAAATCCGCACCTGCGATGGAATTTCCGCAGGTGCAGCGTCGCAGAAGCGACAAGAGGACCGCATGTGCTGTATTTCTGGGCAGCAAAAACACCAGCTCGAGGGTTGGACTTTCATTTTCGATTTTGGACTTGAGAAGCTCGGGAGAGAGGCGAGTTTTCGATGATTTTCAAGGAAAACATTGGGGTAAGTAATTCTAACCCGGATTGGTCTAAATTTCGTGAATCTATGGCTTTCTTCATCACCTAATTAGGGATTTGAGTTGGAAATTTGGGGGTTTAGGGCTTGGGAGTTGGAGAGTGAACTTTGGGGTTTTGGAGGGGCAATTGAGGTCGGATTTTTATAAATTTGGTATGGTTAGACTCGTGAGTGAATGAGCTTTCGGGTTTTATGACTTTCGTCAGGTTTCGAGACATGGGCCCGGGGGGCCAAGTTGAGTCGATTTCGGAATTTGGGCTATATTTTAGTAGTTTTCTGGTGGAATTGATCCTTTTAACCAATATTGATTATCTCGTACTGCTTATGGCTAGATTCGGAGCATTTGGAGATTGATTCGAAGGGCAAAGGCATTGCGGAGTAGGAATTTTGCGCGTTTAAGGTAAGTAACAGTTTTAAATCTGATTTTGAGGGTATGAAACCCCGAGGATTGGTATGATGTGAGTGTTTGGAGGTGACGCACATGTTAAGTGACGGGTGTGTGAGCGTGCACAGTGAGGGATTGTGACTTGGTCCGTCCCGTGAGACTGTAAAGTCGAATAGCCATTGTTATTACTTGTTTTTTCCTTGCCTTTGAGAAATTAACTGACTTTCATGTTAGAAACCATGCTTAGGCCTTATGATATCACTGTTGGGACCCGCAACAATCGTATACTTGTTGATTTGACCGCTAATTGCTGTCTTGTACTAAGTCACAGTTTACTTGTGTGTTATATCTCTGTTCCCTCTCATTTCTTGTTGATACTTGTTGTATTCTCTGTTTGGGCCGATTATTATGATATTCTATGAGCCCAAGGGGCTGGAGAGGTTAGTGACTGAGATAGGGCCTGAGTGCCGAGCTGTAAGCTATGTGAGGTATATAGATCAGGTTGTACGCCGTAACGAGCCTTATGGCTATTTATGGACTATGGATCGGGTTGCATGCCGCAACGAGCCTTACGGCTACTTATATGATTGGGTCGGGTTGCACGCCGTAGCGATATAGTGCTTGGGCTGGAAGGAGCCCCTCCGGAGTCTGTACACCCCCAGTGAGCGTAGGTACCTATTGAGAGTGTGTATTGAGGGCTGAGAGCCGAGAGTATGAGCTGATAAGATGAGTTGAGTGACTGCTGCCTTGAGAGGCTGTACTTGCTTTTATTTATTGTTACTCTTAGTTGCTATCTGATGTTCTTGTGAAATTTCTGGAAGATTAATATCTTTTTTACTTGGGCTCGAACTGATTTGACTTATACCACCGGATTTGAAAGCATGTTCACTCTTTACAGAAATTTTTGAAATGATCTGTATTATTATAGTTCGTCACTGCTTCTCAGTTCCTTATTTAATTCTGTTACTTACTGAGTTGGTTGTACTCATGCTACACCCTGCACTTTATGTGCAGATCCAGGTGTGTACGGTTCTGGCGGTCGCTGAGTTCGTGCGTGGGCTGATTATCGGAGACTTATGAGGTAGCTGCCGGCATCCGTAGTCCTTGTTTCTCCTTTCTTATTATCTTTTCTCTCTTGTATTGGCATTTGGCACAGACTGTAGTAGACTCTGTTTCTAGATTGGTTATTAGATGCTCATGACTTAGTGACACCCCAATGTCGGGCTATTTTTTCGCACTTATGTTTTATTTGGGTTTTACCCCTGTTTTTATAAAACTCTGATTATTTTAAATGTCTTAATTCATTTCTGTTAAATTTTGAAATTGTTTTGGAAAGGTCGGATTGCCTAGTATCACGATAGACACCATCACGACGGGTTAGGTTTTGGGTCATGACACGACACCTCGTGGAAATGCTTGCACAAATCTGGTGTGAAAGTGGTTGTTCTTATTGAGTTGTTGCTGGTTTTCTTTTATTTGGTTTCACTGACTTAGACTGTGTTCAGTTTACTCTACAACATTATTACCTGACTGCTTCTTGTTAAATATTGTTGTTATTAGTGTATCATTGCAAGTATTAATCTGTGTTCCTGATCCTGCGTAGCTTTATATTAATATTGTTTCCTCTGTTAGTTCACCTTCATACTGTCCCTTGTCACTACTTCACCGAGGTTAGTCTTGATACTTACTGGGTATCGCTGTGGTATACTTATACTACACTTCTGTACATTTTTGTGCAGATCCAGGTGCCACGGTTGTTGTTGATTAATAGCTGGATGGTCGAGTTATGGAGACTCAAGGTAAACCCGTCATCGCGTTCGCAGGCTTCGAAGTCACCTTCTGATTTCGTTTTTTTGTACTGTTTTATTTCCATTCCGAATAGTTATACTTAAGGATTCTCTTAGCTAACCTAGTAGAGCTTATTACCTATACTAATGGTTTTGGGAATTGTAACCTGTATAAGATTTTATCTTGTATTTTTCATTTGATGGTCGAATTCTTCTATTTACTTAGTAAGCGAGGCTTACCTAGTCTTAGATACTAGGTGTCGTCACGATATCCCACTGAGGGAAATTGGGGTTGTGACAAGTTGGATATGGTTGCACAAGAATATTCCGCACCTGCGTGATCGCAGAAGCGGACGGGAAAGGTGCAAGAGCGAAGGGGCAGCGCAGAAGCACAACACTGGTCGCACCTGCGTTAGCACAGAAGCGGGGCTTTTTCCGCAGGTGCGTTGAGCGGCCTCCAGTGATTCTCCACAAAGGAGGATGTTTTGTCGTAAATGTGATGCCGCATAAGCGGCTAATGCGTTGCAGGTGCGATTGTGCCTAGGCAGAATCATATAAGTCGAGGGTTTGGCCATTTTCTCCACATTTTGAGTTGTAGACCTCAGATTTGGGCGATTATTCATGGGTTTTTCAAGCAAATCTTTGAGGTAAGTGTTCTTCAGCTGAAATTGATTATACTTCATGATTGCATCATTATTTTTACCATTAAATTAGCGTTTTGAGTTGAGGAAAATGGGAATTTTTGAAGAAATCTTTCAAAATGCATAAATGATGATTTGAAGGACGAATTGATGTCGGAAATTAAAAATTTTGGTATGGTTGAACTCGTATCGGAATGGGTGTTCGGGTTTTGTAAATTTTATCGGATTCCGAGGTACAGGCCCGGGGTTCGACTTTTGGGTTGACTTTTAGTTCTTGTTAAAGATAGAAGCTTTATTATCTGGAATTGTCTTGTATGAGTTTAACTTATGAATTGAAGTTATTTTGACTAGATTTGAGCCGTCTAGAGGTTGTTTCACTCGAGAAGTGTCATTTTAGAGTAATGGTCTAGCTTCTTTGATGTAAGTATCTTGCCTAACTTTGTATGAGGGAACTACCCCTTAGGATGTGTGTCTTTGGTGCTAATTGTGTCATGTGAAGTCCGTGTACGCGAGGTAACTAATACGTGCTTGGTCTTATTTGTAAATATTTGACCGTTTAGGACTCTTGGGCTCTTGTGTTCATTAGATATGATGTTGTTTTGTTATGATAAATCCCCAATTTACTAGTTTCACCTCTACGTGTCTTTATTTGGAATTAATTGCTTCATGTTCCACTCTTATTGCCGATTAAAACTCTTATGTGCCTTAACTGAAGTTGTTGCTTCTTTTATTGCTATGCTATCTTTTCCGTAATTGCCTATCATTAGTTGAAGTTATTATTATCTTTCCATATTCTGATTATCCTTAATTGAGTTTGTTGAATCTCTTTCGTAATTACTTAACCCTAATTAAAGTTTTGTTATCCCTTATCTTTCTTGATCTACCCTTAATTAGATTCATTGATTCCCGTTATCCCCTTTATCGTTGAATTGTACTTATGTGGAATCATTGCTACATAGTATCTCTTCCTTGTTGAGCTATTGTTATCTTGTACCATTATTTCCTGTTGTGTCTTTCCTTGTGAGCTCGTTCTTCCATCTCTTTGTGTTCTAGAGTTCCTGAGTTGATTTACCTACCGTATTCTTGTGTTATTGTCGTTGTTGCTGTTGTATTCAGTGTTATGTTTGCACGGGGTTTCTGCCGTGCGGTTGTTATTGCGGCACGAGGTTTCTGTCGTGCAGTTTTTATTGTGTCACGAGGTTTCTGTCGTGCGGTTATTATTATGGCATGAGGTTTCTGTCATGCGGTTGTTATTGTGGCACGAGATTTCTGTCGTGCAGTTATTATTGTGGCATGAGGTTTTTGCCGTGCGGTTGTTATTATGGCACGAGGTTTCTGCCGTGCGGTTGTTATTGTGGCACAAAGTTTCAGTCGTGCGGTTGTTACTGTGGTACGAGGTTTCAGTCGTGCGGTCATTATTGTTGCATGAGGTTTCTGTCGTGCGGTTGTCATTGTTTGCACAAGGTTTCTGTCGTGCCGTTATGATTCATTTTATGATTTGAGACTACAAGGTGGTACCTCGGGAGAGCTCTGTTGTCATTTCCCCTTTTCCGTGCACTTGTCTTTGATTGTTGTTTTCCTTAGCATACTACTAATTGTTTTCCTCCGCGTTGCTCTATTTGCTCAGTTCAATGTAGCTAATCTGGTTGTGCTTGTCATTACGTCCACTTCATTGCCGTCTTATTTACACTGTATATTTTGTGGTGATCATTTCTTATGTGCCATTCCTTATCTCCACTCTTAATTGTGGACTTGAATTATGCTAGAACACTTGCACAAACATACACGTAGATGAATCATCCATATCGGTTTAAGGAGATGAGTCCTGACGTTATTGACCATTACATATACTCTTGTCTACTTGCCTTCTGCGTGAGAGTCGTCCTCTTGGCACGTGAGTCGTCCATGTGGTCATGGAGTAAAATGTGGGCACAAGGTTCCAAGTTATTAGGGTTCAAGAATTGTGACCCGTGAGTTGTGATTATGAGGTTCGGTAACTCGTGAAAATGCTTGAACAAATCTAGTGTGAAAGTGGTTATTCTTATTGAGTTGTTGCTGGTTTTCTTTTATTTGGTTTCACTAACTTAGACTGTGTTCAGTTTACTCTACGGAATTTTTACTTGACTGTTTCCTGTTAAATATTATTGTTATTAGTGTATCGTTGCAAGTATTAATTTGTGTTCCTTATCCTGTATAGCTTTATATTAATATTGATTCCTCTATTAGTTCACCTTCATACTTGTTCAGGTTGTTTAGTCTGGTATGTGTCTTGACTGTCCCTCATCACTACTTCATCGAGGTTAGTCTTGATAATTACTGGATACCGCTGTGGTGTACTCATACTATGCTTCTACACATTTTTGTGCATATCCAGGTGCCATGGTTGTTGTTGATTATTAGTTGGCTGGTTGAGCTGTGGAGACTCAAGGTAAACCTGCCGTCGCGTTCGCAAAACTCGCAGTCACCTTCTGATTTCATTTTTTTTGTACTGTTTGATTTCAGTTCCGAACAGTTGTACTTAAGAATTCTCTTAGCGAACTCAGTAGAGCTTATGACTTGTACTACCGGTTTTGGGAATTGTAACATGTATAAGATTTTATCTCGTATTTTTTATTTAATGGTCGAATTCTTCTGTTTACTTAGTAAGCGAGGCTTACCTAGTCTTAGATACTAGGTGCCGTCGCGATATCCTATGGAGAGAAATTGGGGTCGTGACATATATTGACAGTTTATGGTAATTCTAACCATTAGGAATTATGCAATGAGTTTGTCTAATGATCATATCTCTATATGCATCATCTATCTAACCGGAGTACTAATGCCCGAATTAATATTCCTATGATCAAGAACAAAGTTAGATTAAATTTTAAGAAATTTCACTCTCATTATCATGATCTCCATCACAATATCAAGTCTCAAAATTTAATTAAGAATCTTATCAAGTTAATAAAAAAATTAATAATAACTATGATAAAATAATATCAGATGTCATATATTTTTATATCAAATAACGTTCACAAAAATATGTTTAAATCATCAAATATGAGATTGGATCTAGGGCATATCTACTCTATCCCTAACATTCCTTATAAACTCCAAGCATGGTTTGTTCAAGTTCATATCTCTACTGTTCCGAATTACTTCTAATGGTTGATTTACGCAAATGCTTATGTACTCAAGTCATGTTCCAATTGACCCAATTATATTACTCTCCTTTGGGAAAATGTTTCAAGTATGATTGATGTTTCAAAGGCTTATGATCTTGATTCATGTTACATTTGCCACCATTAGGCCCTTCTCCTTGAATTTTAGTCTCAAATATTTAAGTTTCTTGTACTCATTGATTATAGCCATAACCTTTCAAGTGTATGAATTACCAAATGTTCATGAAACTCTAGATGCGTCTTAAGTGCCAATGCCATGCTCTTTTCCTTGAAAATGTTTTAGCACTTTCGTTTGAATTGTCACATGCACATCAATATGAAGTTATGGCCTTCCAATGATTTGAATACATTTCTATGATGTTCAATGACTTAAGGCATATGTTATGAAATAAAAGAAAACATTTAACATGAGGCCATCGTGCCAAGAATGGAGATGATATGCGTAGTTAAAAGGGACAATGAAGTGAAAGATCTTATGAAAGGCTATAAGATGAATATATTTCTTTTATGTACAAAAATATTTTTGGAAGTATCATTAGGGAATCGAGGATGAGTGGACTGTAAAGGCTCATGCCCGAAACTACACGTGCCGATATAGGAGATGATTGAGAGACAAATTTCTTTGCACTGTGATGAGATTGTTCCCCTTGATTGAGATAAATTTATTGCTAGCATCAGTCCATATTCCCATGTCGACCCACGCGGCATTGTGGGGAGACGGCTTAGTCGATCGAGTGGTGATCGTACACCATATCGCGCACATGGTAGTTTTGCATTTCTATATGAATCGACATTCTTCGTGTTAAGATGGCTTAGCCGATCGAGCGGTGATCGGACTCCATGCCATGAGCATGGTGGTATGTCCTTCCTATTATTGTATTTGATTCATATTACAATATCGAACTACATTCATCGTGGTTAGATGGCTTAGCCGACCGAGCGGTGATCGGACTCCATCCCACGTGCATGGTGGTGATCGGTGGCTAATGATCTCCCAACCAAAAATGTAAATGTTTATTTGAAAATTGATTATGTTTTAACTTGGAATTTTAAATATTATTGATTCTCTTATTGCTTCCATGATTCTCTCTTCTTACATTGGCATTCCATTCCATATGAGGGTACTTAGCTTCACATACTAGTACTATTTTATATATACTAATGTCCCTTTTTCCGGATACGATGCATCTTTAATGGATGCAGGTGGTTCCTCAGCAGGTGGCATAGGTTCTTGATAGGTGTACCCTCTCCTCAGTTGATTCAGTGAGCCCTACTCTACATCGGGGCCTTATATTTGTATTGATATATAAATTGTCACTGGCATTTGCATACTATTCTCATATTTATTTAGTGGCTCCGTATACATATTGTGAATCATATTTTGAATGGGGGTAAACTATAAGCGTTGTTCTTGTTAGTTGATTTCACGCACAAACTATGAACTTGTATTATTTTGCCTTCCATAAGTGAAATTTCCTATTTAAGGAAATTGGCATTGCAAATTTTCTCCCCTCGATTGACTATCCTCATTCTTGAATTCCGAAAGGGAAAGATTGGTTAGTAGGAATCATATAGGCTTGCTTACCCGGGTTACCTCGGTTAAGCGTCGGTCCCGCTTTCCAAGGTCGGGGTGTGACAAGCTTGGTATCAGAGCCTAAGATTTTAAAGTGTCCTAGGATGTCTCGAAGCCGTGTCTAGTATAGTCCTTATTATCAGTGTGAAGTCAAACACATCTATAATTATGAGGCTACTTGGGCATTTAGGGATTTTACCCTTCTTCAACGCTCTAGATCATGCGATAGAGCTTGAATATAAGATTGTCATCTAACTCATGCGTTGAGGTTTATGGTAAGTCTAAACGTTATTCCGTCAATTCCAAGTAATATTGTCGCATGGCATCACAAATGGATAAAGGCCTTAATATTAAGGAAATGGCATATGTAGCGGGATCAATGCATTGGACATATAAGATAATTATATAGTACCCGGAGCATACTTTATATGAGAAAAGTGTTAGAAGTGATTACACACCTCCAAAGAGATATTGACATAACAAATAAGACCTAAGGTCAACTAGTGCATATGGGTATTGTCACAAGCATGTATATGATTCTAAGATATAAAAGAAAATGAGTTACTTAGGCATGTGTTATGTGAAAGGCATGACCTGAAGGGTAATAATGATGGTATAGGTCTCTCATGGGAGACAAGAAGTTATGAAAGGGATAATGATGAGTTCTTTATGCCCATATGTGTCTTCTTTGGCAATGATAAGTCAAGGGGGAAAACTCTAATATAAGAACATCAAAGTATACGCCATAAGATGTCCCTTTGAGTATAATGAGAGTCAATTGAACTCACAATGAGAAAACCCTTGCACCATGAACATTATAAGGGTCCCAGAAATGTACGAAGTGGTGTTACACTCCTAAAAGATATTGACATAGAAATTTGGGTCCCAAGCCTATAAGGTTGAATAAGATTTGAGCACTTATGAGGTTAATACCATAGAAACTTAAACCTCCCTAATAGTCGATTTTATACAAGAGGACTAGATATGAAACATATGTCCCTCAAATTGATAAGTTCAAGACATGTGTCGTAATCTGAAACATTCACCCAAAATGGGGAAGGAAGGGCCATAGTAAGGTTACTTAAGTTCAACAAAACAAGAGTGGAACCATGTGCCTATGATGTCTGAATATTTTATTGAAGATATGTGTAGTCTAGAAAAGTGATAAGGGTTAATGTGATGCTCCGAAGAGATATGCTAATGATAGACCACTAGTCCACCTAAGAATGTGGAACCCAAGAAAGTACTATAGAGCAAATGTAAAAGGCTTGTGAGTGTTCAGAATGAGTTAATCATGGATTTGAGATTTAGCTAAAGTTCCAAGACTCTAAGAAACATGGAACGTGTGGGAGAAATAAATGTGATGCTACAAAAATCCAAGAGCACATTTGGACTTGATGGATAGCCTTTTAAGAATCTTACAAGCAAAAAAGTGTTAAGTGATACATAGAAAAACACACTTTCTCATGGATATCCCAATAAGTGTCGAGAGGCTAGCATAATGAATTCACAACTAAGTGAAAGGATCACGTAACATATGGAAGAGTGCATAACTATTCACTAACTAGGAAGAATGAGGCAAGAAGGATTGAAAAACAATCTATAAATTGAGATGGTAATAGTTATCGCAAAACAGTTCGTACCAAGATTGTGGACTCGTCTAGAGCACAAGTGTTAATAGAAGGCATAAAGAACCAACCGTAATGCAGTCGACTTGGGTGACACTGAATATCAATTAAGAGATATAGAGGGAGTTCATGTCTACATATTACAATGGAAAGCGAGACTACTGGTGATGATGTGGTGGTGTGGTTAACTCAATAAAACATGCACAACGATACTATGAGTTCATGGGAGATAGACAGGTGTGTGACACAATAAGGCTATCTACTACGCATTAAGGGAAAAATGGGATAGGAATGAATGTCCCAGTCACAAAGAAAATATAGTACCGGCATCTTTGATAGACCAAACGGGTGATCAACCAGGTAAAAACAACACAATCTACCCAAAGGACAAAGGGAAATGTTCGAAACGTGTGAAGAGAGGATGAACACTTGTTACAAACCAGGAATGTTTAACATAATAACTCTGAAGTTATAATACCAGGCAACACCATTGGTAGCTACAATACTGAGAATAAGGTGAGTTACTTATCGAGGATAGAATCAGGTGGACTAAGTGTTACACTTAGATAGAAAACAAGAGGTCGTTTGATGAAGAATTTGGGAGGATCTCAAGTTTTAGAAAAGGCTATGTACGGGCTAGTGACTCTTTTGAATAGAATATATAAAGGAAGTTGAGATGTTATTTGGAGGTGTTTAACAGTAAAGAGGGATCGTGAGACCGTTCACAAAAGAAAGTAGAGTGATTTCTTGAATCATATGAGGCACATAAGAAGGAAAGAGGATGGCTACAAAAGGTTTGAGCAAATTGTTGCTTTACATTTGACTCGATGTCCTACAGGTTAATTTTACGAGGGTGTGTACACAAGCTAGAAAGTATTATTCATTTGAAATAGAAGGTCTAAGAAACTCATCAAGTAAAGTCCTTTGTTGAGAATTTAGAGAAACAAATTACAAGTATTAATATAAGGTTGTAACTATATCAAGGAAGCGATTGTAGAACTCAGTTCCTAGGAGGTCATATGTAAGAGAAATGTGATAAAGATGTTCCACTAATGATGCATCTGGTTCAAAAGTATGTACATGCAATATTTTGTGACTCAATATCATGTTAAGATCATGTTTATGATGTCTCTTAATTATAGATGTCCAAATATAACAGGGGAAGTAATATAGTGTTCATTATGATGTACTTTCGTATATCAAATCATGATTGGGGTAAGGAGTGGCTACAGTAACGTATTTTGAGGGGTATAGGGCCAATGAAGGCCGTGGTCGAGAATTTTATCGAGTATTGGGTTATTATCACACTGTGTGGTACCTTGTATGGAAGGAGACATAGATCTCCCATAGGATGGTCTGGAGTTGGTGTAGCAGAGTTGATAGAGCCAGACCTCATTCACTAAGCTATGGAAAAAGTCAAGATCATCAATAATGGTTGAAGAAGGTTGAAGGTCATCGAAAGTCCTATCCGGATATTTGACATAGAGATTTGGAGTTTGAGGAAAATGAATGGGTGTTTCTAAAGATTTTCACCATGAAAATGTTATGTGATTTGTTGAGAAAGGGAATCGGGTCTAAGATACATTGGACCATATAAGATCTTGAAGAAAATAGGCCAAGTAGCATATGAGCTTGAATTATCTCAAGAGTTGTCCTCCATGCATCCCGTATTTCATGTGTCCCTATTGAAGCAAGTGATTGGGGATCCGTCACTCATTGTCTATGTGGAGAATCATATAATTAAGGAAGGTTTGAACTATAAAGAGGTTCATGTTGTCATCTTTTACAGACAAGTTCGAAAGTTGAGAACCAAGGAAGTTGCATCCGTTAAGGCGTTATGGCAGAAAAAACATGTGGAAGAAGCGACTTAGGAAGAAATAAGATATGAAGAGGAGATAACCTCATATATTTTTAGGATAAGGTAATAGTATGTAAAGATTATTGGAATCTCTCTTTCGGGTATTATGTTTTATGCTCATGTATGTGCACCTCCATGGCTCCGAGCAGTTATGTAAGTTAAAAACACTAAAATGGTATGAAATAGTGTATTTAGTGCTAGGTATACTTATGGTGCCTTCTATGACATGTGGATATGTTTCTTTGATTGGTTTATCTGGCTCTCTAACAGGTGGATATACCTATATACTAAGGAGACTCGTGAATTTTTTGAAAATTTGGGGAGTTAGTTAAATGTTGTATAACTAAGGCTTGGGTTAAGTTATAAACGATTAAGATGATGGTTTAGGGGTAAGAAGAATGACTATGTACTTAGCTAAGACTTGTAGGTCTTCGGGAAGTCGATTAAGGTTTGAGAAACTAAAGGAGATGAATAAGTGGAAAGAAAACTTAAGTACTCTCTCTAAGGATGGAAAAGGCCAAGATCCAACATTCAAGGATGAATGTTCCCAAGTGGGAAAGAATATAACGCTCCATATAAAATAATTCTAATGATTTACGACTTTATAGTGAACCAACGATAATTAGGAATAATATTTTTGAGTACTGAAGGAAACCTATGGGATAGAACCACATCATTTTGGACATGAAAATACATATGGAAAGTATTTTGGAATACATTAAGGAGGTTTATAAATGGAAAGAAGTTGTTTGGAACGAGTTGGAAATATTAAGTAGAAAAGTTGTCTTAATTTTCACCACACCTTTTTTTGAACGGGTATAACTATCATAATATAAAGATAATTTCCATAAATTTTATTCCTAAAGTGTAGCTCTTCGAGTGTATTTTCAAACGCATCAAGTCATTCGTTATTTGGACATTGCTACTAAAACTTATGATCAAATTATTAAAGTAAGATCACCCAATTATTTTGGGGGACAACGAAGCAAGTCTCACTTCGCCGGACCGGGTGCGGATCCTATCTTCCCTTGCATGCAGTGGACTGCGAAGTGAGGCTCACTTTGCCAGACTTGACGCGCCCCAGCTGAAGGTTTCTTTTAAGTCATTTCGGGTGCTCATTTTTCCCATTTCACTTGGACAATTTTGAAGCCTTCCTCCACTCTCTCAAGACCCCCAACTCCTCTAATGTTCAAGGTAAGCAATTCCCATTATCATGGTATTAAATCCTATAATTTCTACACAAGCATTAATGAAATCTACACATGAAATCCTTAGACTTTCAATAAACTTCTTCAAGAACTCAAAAGAGGATTTTGCAAGATTTATTTCAAAAGGTAATTCTACACCCTTACACTTACATGCATAGATTTATTATGAGTGTATGAGTATGAATTAAGTGTTGAAACTTATGGTATGGTAATTGAAATTCATAAGTTCCCAATTTAAGTTCATATTATTGTATGGATTGAATGGTGGGTATTTGATGAAATTTTATTGGTTGGGTGTGGATGGTTGGACATACATGTAATGTTGGAAGTTATAAAAACCTTAATGATAATTTTGGGATTAATTATTGGTATAAAATATGGTAATTGGATAAATAAATATTGTGTTTAAGAGTGGTCGAGATTTATGCCTACTAGGTGTTTGATAATTCTACACCCTTACATTTGCTACTAATATTGGTCCTATTGGATTATGTTATTGTAGATTGAAGTTTCTTAGTTTAGTGGATCATTGTAGTATCATTAAGGGGTGAATTTGAGGTATGTTGGCTAAACTCCTTCCGTATAATCGGATTTCACGAATTCCTTGTAAACTCCAAGCATGGTTAGTTCAAGTTCCTATCTTTATTGTTCTGAATTGCTCCTAATGGTTGATTTACGCAAATGCTTATGTACTCAAGTCATGTTCTAATTGGCCCTATTATATTACTCTCCTTTGGGAAAATGTTTCAAGTATGAATGATGTTTCAAAGGCTTATGATCTTGATTCATATTACATTTCCCCCCATTAGGCCACTCTCCTTGAATTTTAATCTCAAATGTTTAAGTTTCTTGTACTCATGTGATTATAGCCATAACGTTTCAAGTGTATGAATTACCAAATGTTCATGAAACTCTAGATGCGTCTTAAGTGCCAATGTCATGCTCTTTTCCTTGAAAATATTTTAGCACTTTCTTTTGAATTGTCACATGCACATCAATATGAAGTTATGGCCTTCCAATGATTTGAATACATTGCTATGATTTCCATTGACTTAAGGCATATGTTATAAAATGAAAGAAAACACTTAACATGAGGCCATTGTGCCAAAAATAGAGATGATATGCATGGTTAAAAGTGCCAATGAAGTGAAAGATTTTATGAAAGGATATGAGATGAATATATTTCTTTTATGTACAAAAACATTTTTTGGAGTATCACTACGGCATCGGGGAAGGGTAGGCTGTAAAGGCCTATGCCCGAAACTACACGAGCCGGTATAGAAAATGACTGAGAGACATTCCTTTACACTGTGATGAGATTATTCTGCTTGATTGGGATGAATTTATTGCTAGCATCAGTCCATGTTCCCATGTCGGCCAATACGGAATTGTGGGGATACGACTTAGCCGATCGAGCGGTGATCGGACACCATACCGCGCACATGGTAGTTTCGTATTTCTATGTCAATCCACATTCATTATGGTTAGACAGCTTAGCCGATTGAGCGGTGATCGGACTCCATTCCATTAGCATGGTGGTATGTCCTTCATGTTATTGTATTTGATTCACATTACCATATCGAACCTCATATCATGGTTAGATGGCTTAGCCCATCGAGCGGTGATCTGACTCCATGCCACGTGCATGGTGGTGATCGATGGCTAATAGTCTCCCAACCGACAATGTAAATGCTTATTTGAAAATTGATTATATTTTCACTTGCCGTTTTAAATATTGTTATTTTCTTACTTCTTCCATGATTCTCTCTTCTTACGTTGGCATTCCATGATTCGAGGGGCAAAGGTATTAGGGAGTAGGATTTTTGAGCGTTTAAGGTAAGTAACAGTTTTAAATATGATTTTGAGGGTATGAAACCCCGAGGATTGGTATGATGTGAGTGTTTGGAGGTGATGCACATACTAGGTGACGGGCGTGTGAGCGTGCATAGTGAGGGATTGTGACTTGGTCCATCCCGTGAGACTGTAAAGTCGAATAGCCATTGTTATTACTTGTTTTTCCCTTGCCTTTGATAAATTGACTGCCTTTCATGTTAGAAACCATGCTTAGGCCTTATGATATCATTGTTGGGACCCGCATCAGTCGTATACTTGTTGAATTGACTGCTAATTGCTATTTTGTACTTAGTCACAGTCTTACTTGTGTGTTATATCTCTGTTCCCTCTCCTTTCTTGTTGATACTTGTTGTATTCTCTATTTGGGCCAGTTATTATGATATTCTGTGAGCCCGAGGGGCTGGAGAGGTTAGTGACTGAGATAGGGCTTGAGTGACGAGCTGTGAACTATGTGAGGGTATATGGATCAGGTTGCACGCTGCAACGAGCCTTATGGCTATTTATAGACTGTGGATCAAGTTGCACGCCGCAACGAGCCTTATGGCTACTTATATGATTGGGTCGGGCTGCACGCCGCAGCGATATAGCGCTTGGGCTGGAAGGAGCTCCTCCGGAGTCTGTACACCCCCAGTGAGCGCAGGTACCTATTGAGAGTGTATATTGAGGGATCAGAGCCGAGAGTATGAGCTGATGAGATGAGTTGAGTGACTACTGCCTTGAGAGGCTGTACTTGCTTTTATTTATTGTTGCACTTAGTTTCTATCTGATGTTGTTGTGAAATTTCTGAAAGATTCATATCGTTTGACTTAGGCTCGAACTGATTTAACTTATATCACCGGATTTGAAAGCATGTTCACTCTTTACTGAAAACTTTTGAAATGATATGTATTATTATAATTCGTCACTGCTTCTCAGTTCCTTATTTAATTCTGTTACTTGCTGAGTTGATTGTACTCATGCTACACCCTGCACTTCATGTACAGATCCAAGTGTGTACGGTTCTAGCGGTCACTGAGTTCGTGCGCGGCTGATTATCGGAGACTTACGGGGTAGCTGCCAGCGTCCGTAGTCCTTGTTTCTCCTTTCTTATTATCTTTTCTCTCTTGTATTGGCATTTGGCACAGACTGCAGTAGACTCTGTTTCTAGATTGGTTATTAGATGCTCATGACTTAGTGACACCCCGATGTCGGGCTATTTTTCCGCACTTATATTTTATTTGGGTTTTACCCCCATTTTTGTGAAAACCTCCGGTTATTTTAAATGTCTTAATTTATTTCTGTTAAATTGTGAAAGTGTTTTGGAAAGGTCGGCTTGCCTAGAATCACGATAGGCGCCATCACAACGGGTTAGGTTTTGGGTCGTGATAGTGTACCTCGTGGAAATGCTTGAACAAATCAGGTGTGAAAGTGGTTGTTCTTATTGAGTTGTTGCTGGTTTTCTTTTATTTGGTTTCGCTGACTTAGAATGTGTTCAATTTACTCTACAAAATTATTACCTAACTGCTTCCTCTTAAATATTGTTATTATTAGTGTATCATTGCAAGTATTAATCTGTGTTCCTTATCCTGCGTAGCTTTATATTAATATTGTTTCCTCTGTTAGTTCACCTTCATACTTGTTCAGGTTATTTAGTCCAGTAGGTATCTTGACTGTCCCTCGTCACTACTTCACCGAGGTTAGTCTTGATACTTACTGGGTACCGCTGTGGTGTACTCATACTACACTTCTGCATAATTTTGTACAGATCCAGGTGCCACGGTTGTTGTTGATTATTAGCTGAATGGTCGAGCTATGGTGACTCAAGGTAAACCTGCAGTCGCGTTCGCAGGCTTTGAAGTCACCTTCTGATTTCATTTTTTTTGTACTGTTTGATTTTCGTTCCGAACAGTTGTACTTAAGGATTCCCTTAGCGAACCTAGTAGAGCTTATGAATTGTACTATCGGTTTTTGGAATTGTAACCTGTATAAGATTTTATCTCGTATTTTTCATTTGATGTTCAAATTCTTCTATTTACTTAGGAAGTGAGGCTTACCTAGTCTTAGATACTAGGTGCCGTCATGACATCCCACGAAGGGTAATTAGGATCGTGACAAGTTGGTATCAGAGCTCTAGATTTATATGTGCTACGAGTCATAAGCAAGTTTAGTATAGTCTTGCAGATCGGTACGAAGACGTCTGTACTTATCATCGAGTGGCTACAGAACTATTAGGACAACTTCACTTCCTTCATTCCTATCGTGGAAATTTATTAATCTCGGAGTTTGAACTTGAGTCATTCTATTCTCTCACAAGTAGTGAAGATACGCATTGCAGTTACCGATGACACTGCCCCAGAGCCGGTGTTGCTAGGGACCGGGGCAAAGGCAGAAGTAGAGGTCGAAGAGGAGCACGTGCTACAGCTAGAGCACCCGTTAGAGCAGCCGTTGAGGAGTCGCTAGTATCTCCTATTAGGGGACAGGTACCGGAGGTTCTTGTGGTTAACCCAGGACTTTAGGAGACTTTAGCACAGTTCCCGAGCATGTTTGGTACATTGGCTCAGGCAAAAAGTTGATTTCGGTTGCACCAGCTACTTTACAGATTGGAGGAGGAGCTCGGACTCCCGCCGCACGTACTCCAGAGCAGTGAGTCCGCATTGGTCAGGTTTCAGGTGTTATGCCGACACAGCCTATTGTCCCAGTTTAGCCCACGGTTAGGGCAGCATCATATGAGAAAGAACAGCTTAGACTTGCGAAGTTCAAGAAGTATTACCCTCCTACTTTCGATGGTTTAGCTTCAGAGGATGTGCATGGGTTCCTAGGGGAGTGCTACTGTATTCTCCACACTATGGGTATTATGGAGACGAGTGGGGTTGATTTTACTACGGTCCAACTTAAGGGAGCAGCATATCAGTGGTGGGGAGCGTGTGAGTTAGGTAGTCCGACCGATGGAGCTTCACTTCCATGGGTTCCGTTTTCAGAGGTGATCTTGAGAGAGTTTGTTCCCCAGACCATTCGGGATGTATGGCGCGTGGATTGAGCAGTTGCACCAGGGCACTATGTCGGTGTCATAGTATGCCATTAGATTCAATGATTTGTCCAGACAAGTACCTATTTTGGTTTCTATAGTTAGAGAGCGAGTCCGCATGTTCCTTGAGGGGCTTAGTCATGATATCCGGTTATGCATGTATCGGGAGTTGGAGTCGGATGTTCCATTTTAGCAAGTGCCCCGGTTGCGTTAGATATGACTTGTTGATTCGGGTGAATAGTTATGAGGTCTTCATGTATCTTACATCGTTGTCAGTGTTATGAAGGTTTGAAAAAGGGTTCTAATGGGTATAAGGCTAATTGTTGGTGTTGGATATGATTATGAGCATCTACTGTGGCTAGAGATATGGTTATGAGCATATATGTGACATGTTACATCATGTGGTTGCACCTTGTGGGTGTAGGCATAAGTTGTTGCAGCTGGCTAAGGTTGATACCGGGTGTGGATGTAGGAATTGGGTCTTTTGGAGATGATCGGATGGTGAGAAATTTGGTTCTAAGGCCTATTAGTGTGAGTGGAAGGAATAATCTTCAGCGGAGATGGTTTTTTCGGGCCTATGTGGATTGGGGTGATGTGGGTCACCCGCGGGTGTATGCATGGTGGTTCACTCACTGATTTGATGACTTCGAAATAGTTCTTGGCACATTCGAGGACGAATATTTATTTAAGAAGGGGAGAATGTAACGACCAGACCAGTCGTTTTGAGAATTAATGTTCCTTTCGGCGACATAAGGTTTTGAGCAACTTCGTATTATGTGTTATGACTTGCGTGTATGGCCGAGTTCAGTTTTCGGATGATTTGGGATCAATTTGGAAGAAGGGTTCTAGTTTTAGAAGCTTAGGCTGTAAGAGTTGACCGGAGTTTTGACTTTTGTTAGACGACTCTGAAATCACGTTTTGGTGATTTCAATAGTTTCGTATGGTGATTTTTGACTTAGGTGTGCGTCCGGATTTGGATTTGGAGGTCCGTAGGGTAATTTGAAGCATTTCGGCAAAAATTAGAAAGTTGAAGTTTTGGAAGGTTGAGAGGTTTGACCGAGAGTTGACTTTGGTGATATCAGGCTCGGATTGCAGTTTCGAGAGTTGGATTGACTCCGTTATGTCATTTGGGACTTGCATGCAAAATTTGGTGTTATTCCGGGTTGATATGATATGTTTTCGCACGAGTTTAAGGAGTTAGAAGACTTATAAATTCATAAGTTTGATTCGTGGTACGATTTGTAATTTCGACATTGTTTGATATGATTTGAGGACTCGAGTAGGTCCGTGTTACATTATGGGACTTATTGGTATATTCGGACAAGGTCCCGAGTGCCCCGGATGAGTTTCAGAAGGGGTTCAGATCGTTGGAGCATTGTTTGGAGCTTCTGGATTTTCTGTTAATTGGTGTCTTCGCACCTGCGCGTGAGGGACCGCAGGTGCTTGCATGCAGAGGCGTGAAATGGTCGCAAAAGCAAAATGGGAAGGTCTGGGCAGTTTCCACAGATGCGAAGAATATTCCGCACCTACGTGATTGCAGAAGCGGGCGGGAAAGGCGCAGGAGTGAAGGGGCAGCGCAGAAGCGCAACACTGGCCTCACTTGCGTTAGCGCAGAAGCGGGGGTTTTCCGTAGGTGCGTTGAGTGGTCTCCAGTGATTCTCCGCAAAAAAGGATGTTTTGTCGTAAATGCGACGCCGTAGAAGCGGCTAATGCGTCGCAGGTGCGATTGTGCCTAGGCAGAATCATATAAGTCGAGGGTTTGGCCATTTTCTCCACATTTTGAGTTGTAGATCTCGAATTTGAGCGATTATTCGTGGGATTTTCAAGCAAATCTTTGGGGTAAGCTTTCTTCAGCCGAAATTGATTATACTTCATGATTTCATCATTATGTTTACCATTAAATTAGTGTTTTGAGTTGAGGAAAATGGAAATTTTTGAAGAAATCTTTCAAAATGTAAAATGATGATTTGAAGGACGAATTGATGTCAGAAATTGATAATTTTGGTATGGTTGAACTCATATCGGAATGGGTGTTCGGGTTTATGTAAATTTTATCGGGTTCCGAGGTGCAGGCCCGGGGTTCGACTTTTGGGTTAACTTTTAGTTCCTGTTAAAGATACAAACTTTATTATCTGGAATTGTCTTATATGAGTTTAACTTATGAATTGAAGTTATTTTGACTAGATTTGAGCTGTCCAGAGGTTGTTTCACTTGAGAGGTATCATTTTAGAGTAACGGTCTAGTTTCTTTGAGGTAAGTATCTTGCCTAACTTTGTGTGGGGGAACTACTCCTTAGGATGTGTGTCTTTGGTGCTAATTGTGTCATGTGAAGTTCGTGTACGCGAGGTAACGAGTACGTGCTCGAGCTTATTTGTGAAAATTTGACTGTTTAGGGCTCTTGGGTTCTTGTGTTCATTAGATATGAAGTTGTTTTGTTATGATAAATCCCCAATTTACTAGTTTCACCTCTACGTGTCTTTATTTGGAATTAATTACTTCATGTTCCACCCTTATTGCCGATTAAAAATCTTATGTGCCTTAAATGAAGTTGTTGCTTCTTTTATTGCTATGCTATCTTTTCCGTAATTGCCTATCATTAGTTGAAGTTATTATTATCTTTCCCATATTCTGATTATCCTTAATTGAGTTTGTTGAATCTCTTCCATAATTGCTTAACCCTAATTGAAGTTTTGTTATCCCTTATCATTCTTGATCTACCCTTAATTGGAGTCATTGATTCACGTTATCCACCTTATCGTTGAATTATACTTATGTGGAATCATTGCTACATAGTATCTATTCCTTGTTGAGCTATTGTTATCTTGTACCATTATTTCCTGTTGTGTCTTTCCTTGTGAGCTCGTTCTTCCGTCTCTTTGTGTTCTGGAGTTCCTGAGTTGATTTACTTACCGTATTCTTGTGTTATTATCGTTGTTGTTATTCTATTCAGTGTTATGTTTGCACGAGGTTTCTGCCGTGTGGTTGTTATTCCGCACAAGGTTTATGTCATGCAGTTGTTATTGTGGCACGAGGTTTCTGTCGTGCGGTTGTTATTTTGGCATGAGGTTTCTGTCATGCGATTGTTATTGTGGCACGATGTTTCAGTCGTGCAGTTGTTATTGTGGCACGAAGTTTCTGCCATGCGATTGTTATTGTGGCACGAGATTTTTGCCGTGCGGTTGTTATTACGGCACGAGGTTTAAGTCGTGTGGTTGTTACTGTGGCATGAGGTTTCTGTCGTGCGGTCGTTATCGTTGCATGTGATTTCTGTCGTGCGGTTGTCATTGTTTGCACGGGGTTTCTGTTGTG
This sequence comes from Nicotiana tabacum, assembly GCF_000715075.1. NCBI lineage: Eukaryota > Viridiplantae > Streptophyta > Magnoliopsida > Solanales > Solanaceae > Nicotiana > Nicotiana tabacum. The sequence continues at coordinate 94,790,463 of NC_134083.1, read as the reverse complement.
TTGTTGTGATTCATTTTACGATTTGAGACTACGAGACGGTACCTCGGGAGAGCTCTATTGTCATTTCCCCTTTTCCGTGCACTTGTATTTGATTGGTGTTTTCCTTAGCATACTACTAATTGTTTTCCTCCGTGTTGCTCTATTTTTTCAGTTCTATGTAGTTAATCTTGTTGTGCTTGTCATTACGTCCACTTCATTGCTATCTTATTTACACTGTATATTTCGTGGTGATCATTTCTTATGTGCCATTCCTTATTTCCACTCTTAATTGTGGACTTGAATTATGCTAGAACACTTGCACAAACATACACGTAGATGAATCACCCATATCGGTTTAAGGAGATGAGTCCTGACGTTATTGACCATTACATATACTCTTGTCTACTTGCCTTCTATGTGAGAGTTGTCCTCTAGGCACGTGAGTCGTCCGTGTGGTCATGAATTTAAATGTGGGCACAAGGTTCCAAGTGATTAGGGTACAAGAATTGTGACCCGTGAGTTGTGATTATGAGGTTCGGTAACTCGTGGAAATACTTGAACAAATCTGATGTGAAAGTGGTTGTTCTTATTGAGTTGTTGCTGGTTTTCTTTTATTTGGTTTCACTGACTTAAACTGTGTTCAATTTATTCTATGACATTTTTACCTTACTGCTTCCTGTTAAATATTATTGTTATTAGTGTATCGTTGCAAGTATTAATTTGTGTTCCTTATCCTGCATAGCTTTATATTAATATTGATTCCTCTATTAGTTCACCTTCATACTTGTTCAGGTTGTTCAGTCCGGTATATGTCTTGACTGTCCCTCGTCACTACTTCACCGAGGTTAGTCTTGATAGTTACTGGATACTGCTGTGGTGTACTCATACTACGCTTCTACATATTTTTGTGCATATCCAGGTGCCATGCTTGTTGTTGATTATTAGCTGGCTAGTTGAGCTGTGGAGACTCAAGGTAAACCTGTCGTCGCATTCGCAGAACTCGCAGTCACCTTCTGATTTCATTTTTTTTGTACTGTTTGATTTCAGTTCCGAACAGTTGTACTTAAGGATTCTCTTAGCGAACTCAGTAGAGCTTATGACTTGTACTACCGATTTTGGAAATTGTAAAATGTATAAGATTTTATCTCGTATTTTTTATTTAATGGTCGAATTCTTCTATTTACTTAGTAAGCGAGGCTTACCTAGTCTTAGATACTAGGTGCCGTCACGATATCCTACGGAGAAAAATTTGGGTCGTGACATATATTGACAGTTTATGGTAATTCTAACCATTAGGAATTATCCAATGATTTTGTTCAATGATCATATCTCTATATGCATCATCTATCTATGTGATTTAGTTAATGAGATCAACTAATCTTTATCCAATAAAGACGATTACATAAATATTGATCTAACCGGAGTACTAATGTCCGAATTAATAATCCTATGATCAAGAACAAAGTTAGATTAAATTTTAAGAAATTTCACTCTCATTATCATGATCTCCATCACAATGTCAAGTCTCAAAATTTAATCAAGGACCTAATCAAGTTAATCAAATAATTAATAATAACTATGATAAAATAATATCATATGTCATATATTTTTATATCAAATAACGTTCACAAAAATATGTTTAAATCATCAAATATGAGATTGGATCTAGGGCATATCTACTCTATCCCTAACATTCCTTATAAACTCCAAGCATGGTTTGTTCAAGTTCATATCTCTACTGTTCCGAATTACTTCTAATGGTTGATTTACGCAAATGCTTATGTACTCAAGTCATGTTCCAATTGACCCAATTATATTACTCTCCTTTGGAAAAATGTTTCAAGTATGATTGATGTTTCAAAGGCTTATGATCTTGATTCATGTTACATTTTCCACCATTAGGCCCTTCTCCTTGAATTTTAATCTCAAATGTTTAAGTTTCTTGTACTCATTGATTATAGCCATAGCCTTTCAAGTGTATGAATTACCAAATGTTCATGAAACTCTAGACGTGTCTTAAGTGCCAATGCCATGCTCTTTTCCTTGAAAATGTTTTAGCACTTTCTTTTGAATTGTCACATGCACATCAATATGAAGTTATGGCCTTCCAATGATTTGAATACATTTCTATGATGTTCAATGATTTAAGGCATATGTTATGAAATAAAAGAAAATATTTAACATGAGGCTATTGTGCCAAGAATGGAGATGATATGCATGGTTAAAAGGGACAATGAAGTGAAAGATTTTATGAAAGGCTATGAGATGAATATATTTATTTTATGTACACAAATATTTTGGGGAGTATCATTAGGGCATCGAGTAAGAGTGGACTGTAAAGGCCCATGCCCGAAACTACACGTGCTGATATAGGAGATGATTGAGAGACAAATTTCTTTGCACTGTGATGAAATTGTTCCCCTTGATTGAGATGAATTTATTGCTAGCATCAGTCCATATTCCCATGTGGACCCACGCGGCATTATGTGGAGACGGCTTAGTCGATCGAGCGGTGATCATACACCATATCGCGCACATGGTAGTTTTGCATTTCTATGTCAATCGACTTTCATCGTGTTAAGACGTCCTAGTCGATTGAGCGGTGATCGGACTCCATGCCATGAGCATGGTGGTATGTCCTTCCTATTATTGTATTTGATTCACATTACCATATCGAACCACATTCATCGTGGTTAGATGGCTTAGCCGATCGATCGGACTCCATGCCACGTGTATGGTGGTGATCGGTGGCTAATGATCTCCCAACCAAAAATGTAAATGTTTATTTGAAAATTTATTATGTTTTAACTTGGAATTTTAAATATTATTGATTCTCTTATTGCTTCCATGATTCTCTCTTCTTACGTTGGCATTCCATTCCATATGAGGGTACTTAGCTTCACATACTAGTACTATTCTATATATACTAATGTCCCTTTTTTCGGATACGTTGCATCTTTAATGGATGCAGGTGGTTCCTCAGCAGGTGGCACGGGTTCTTGATAAGTGTACCCTCTCCTCAGCTGATTCAGTGAGCCCTACTCTATATCGGGGCCTTATATTTGTATTGACATTTGTATATCATTTTGAGGTATAGTCGGGGCCTTGTCATCGGCATTTGCATACTATTCTCATATTTATTTTGTAGCTCCGTATACATATTGTGAATCTTATTTTGAATGGGGGTAAACTATAAGCGTTTTTCTTGTCAGTTGATTTCACGCACAAACTATGAACTTGTATTATTTTGCCTTCCATAAGTGAAATTTCCTAATTAAGGAAATATGCATTGCAAATTTTCTTCCCTCGATTGACTATCCCCTCTTATTCATTATTGAATTACTAAAGGGAAAGATTGGTTAGTAGGCATCATATAGGCTTGCTTACCCGGGTTACCTCGGTTAAGCACCGGTTCCGCTCCCCAAGGTCGGCGCGTGACAAGCTTGGTATCAGAGCCTAAGATTTTAAAATATCCTAGGATGTCTCGGAGCCGTGTCTAGTAGAGTCCTTATTATCGGTGCGAAGTTGACCACATCTATAATTATGAGGCTACTTGAGCATTTATGAATGTTACCCTTCTTCAACGCTCTAGATCATGCGATAGAGCTTGAATATAAGATTGTCATCTAACTCATGCGTTGAGGTTTATGGTAAGTCTAAGCGTTATTCTGTCAATTCCAAGTAATATTGTCGCATGGCATCACAAATGGATAAAGACCTGAATATTAAGGAAATGGCACATGTAGCGGGATCAATGCATTGGACATATAATATAATTATATAGTACCCGGAGCATACTTTATATGAGAAAAGTGTTAGAAGTGATTACACACCTCCAAAGAGATATTAACATAACAAATAAGACCTAAGGTCAACTAGTGCATATGGGTATTGTCACAACCATGTATATGATCCTAAGATATAAAAGAAAATGAGTTACTTAGGCATGTGATATGTGAAAGGCGTGACCTGAAGGGTAATGATGATGGTGTAGGTCTCTCACGGGAGACTAGAAGTTATGAAAGGGATAATGATGAGTTCTTTATGCCCATATGTGTCTTCTTTGGAAATGATAAGTCAAGGAAAAAAAATCTAATATAAGAATAACAAAGTATACGCCATAAGATGTCCCTTTGAGTATAACTAGAGTCAATTGAACTCACAATGAGAAAGCCCTTACACCATGAACGTTATAAGGGTCCCAAAAATGTACGAAGTGGTGTTACACTCCTAAAAGATATTGACATAGAAATTTGGGTCCCAAGCCTATGAGGTTGAATAAGATTTGAGCACTTATGAGGTTAATACCATGGAAACTTAAGCCTCCCTAATAGTCGATCATATACACGAGGACTAGATATGAAACATATGTCCCTCAAGTTAATAAGTTCAAGACCTGTGTCGTAATCTGAAACATTCACCCCAAGTGGTGAAGGAAGGGCCATAGTAAGGCTACTTAAGTTCAACAAAACAAGAGTGAAACCATGTACCTTTGATGTCTGAATATTTTATTGAATATATGTGTAGTCTAAAAAAGTGCTAAGGGTTAATGTGATGCTCCAAAGAGATATGCTAATGATAGACCACTAGTCCACCTAAGAATGTGGAAGGTTAAGGAAGATAAATTCTCCATATATGACGTGGTCAACGATCCTTGGAATTAAGGGAGAGAAAAAGGGATAAGTGTAAGGTTTAAAAGAGGGTTTTATACTTCTTCGAGAGTCAAAGATAGTGGAACCCAAGAAAGTACTATAGAGCAAATGTGAAAGGCTTGTGAGTGTTCAGAATGAGTTAATCATGGATTTGAGATTTAGCTAAAGTTCCAAGACTCTAAGAAAGATGGAACGTGTGGGAGAAATAAATGTGATGCTACAAAAATCCAAGAGCACATTTGGACTTGATGGATAGCCTTTTAAGAATCTTACAAGTAAAAAGTGTTAAGTGATACATGGAAGAACACACTTTCTCATGGATATCCCAATAAGTGTCGAGAGGCTAGCATGATGAATTCACAACTAAGGGAAAGGACCACGTAACATATGGAAGAGTGCATAACTATTTACTAAATAGGAAGAATGAGGCAAGAAGAATTTAAAAACAAAATATATAAATTGAGGTGGTCATAGTTATCGCAAAACAGTTCGTACCAGGATTGTGGACTCGCCTAGAGCACAAGTGTTAATAGAAGGCATAAAGAACCAACCGTAATGCAGTCGACTTGGGTGACACTGAATATCAATTAAGAGATATAGAGGGAGTTCATGTCTACATATTACAATGGAAAACGAGACTACCGGTGATGATGTGGTGGTGTGGTTAACTCAATAAAACGAGCACAACGATACTATGAGTTCATGGGAGATAGATAGGTGTGTGATACAATAAAGCTATCCACTATGCATTAAGGGCAAAATAGGATATGAATGAATGTCCCGGGCACAAAGAAAATATAGTACCAGCATGTTTGATAGACCAAGCGGGTGATCAACCAGGGAAAAATAACACAATCTACCCAAAGGACAAAAGGAAATGTTCGAAACGTGTTGAGAGAGGATGAATACTTGTTACAAAACAGGAATGTTTAACATAATAACTCTCAAGCTATAATATCATGCAACACCATTGGTAGCTACAATACTGAGAATAAGGTGAGTTACTTATCGAGGATAGAATCAGGTAGACTAAGTGTTACACTTAAAAGGAAAACAAGAGGTCGTTTGTTGAAGAATTCGATAGGATCTCAAGTTTCAGAAAAGGATATGTACGGGCCAGTGACTCTTTTGAATAGAATATATAAAGGGAGTTGAGATATAATTTGGAGGTGTTTAACAGTAAAGAGGGATCGTGAGACCGTTCACAAAAGGAAGTAGAGCGATTTCTTAAATCATATGAGGCACATAAGATGGAAAGAGGGTGGCTACGAAAGGTTTGAGTAAAATGTTACTTTACATTTGACTCGATGTCCTGCAGGTTAATTTTACAAGGGTGTGTACACAAGCTAGAAAGTGTTATTCATTTGAAATAGAAGGTCCAAGAAACTCATCAAGTAAAGTCCTTTGTTGAGAATTTGGTGAAGTAAGTTGCAAGTATTAATATAAGGTTGTAACTATATCAAGGAAGATATTGTAGAACTAACTTCCTATGAGGTCATATGTAAGCGAAATGTGATAAAGATATTCCACTAATGATGCATATGGTTCAAAAGTATGTACATGCAATATTTTGTGACTCAATATCATGTTAAGATCATGTTTATGTTGTCTTTTCAATATAGATATCTATATATAACATGGGAAGTAATATAGTGTTCATTATGATGTACTTTCGTATATCGAATCGTGATTGGGGTAAGGAGTGGCTACAGTAACATATTTTGAGGGGTATAGGGCCAATGAAGACCGTGGTCGAGAATTTTATCGAGTATTGGGTTGTTATCGCACTGTGTGGGGCCTTGTATGAAAGGAGACGTAGATCTCCCATAGGATGGTCTGGAGTTAGTGTAGTAGAGTTGATAGGGCCAGACCTCATTCACTAAGCTATGGAAAAAGTCAAGATCGTCAATAATGGTTGAAGAAGGTTGAAGGTCATCGAAAGTCCTATCCGAATATTTGACATAGAGATTTGGAGTTTGAGGAAAATGAATGGGTGTTTCTAAAGATTTTCTCCATTAAAATGTTATGTGATTTGATAAGAAATGGAATTGGGTCTAAGATACATTGGACCATATAAGATCTTGAAGAAAATAGGCCAAGTAGCCTATGAGCTTGAATTATCTCAATAGTTGTCCTCCATGCATCCTGTATTTCATGTCCCTATTGAAGCAAGTGATTGGGGATCCGTCACTCATTGTCCATGTGGAGATTCATAGAATTAAGGAAGGTTTGAACTATAAAGAGGTTCATGTTGTCATCTTTTATAGACAAGTTTGAAAGTTGAGAACCAAGGAAGTTGCTTCCGTTAAGGCGTTATGGCAGAAAAAACATGTGGAAGAAGCGACTTAGGAGGCGGAAGAAGATATGAAGAGGAGATAACCTCACATATTTTAAGGACAAGGTAATAGTATGTAAAGACTATTGGAAGCTCTCTTTCGGGTATTATGTTTAATGCTCATGTATGTGCGCCTCCATGGCTTTGAGCAGTTATGTTAGTTAAAAACAATAAAATGGTAAGAAATAGTGTATTTAGTTCTAGGTATACTTATGGTGCCTTCTATGACATGTGGATATGTTTCTTTAATTAGTTTATGTGGCTCTCTAACAGGTGGATATACCTATATACTAAGGAGACTCTGCTGAAATTTTTGAAAATTTGGGGAGTTAATCAAATGTTGAATAACTAAGGCTTGAGGTTAAGTTATGAACGATTAAGATGATGGTTTAGGGGTAAGAAGAATGACTATGTACTTGGCTAAGACTTGTGGGGTCTTTAGGAAGTTGATTTAGGTTTGAGAAACTAAAGGAGATGAATAAGTGGAAAGAAAACTTAAGTACTCTCTCTAAGGATGGAAAAGGCCAAGATCCAACATTCAAGAATGAATGTTCCCAAGTGGGGAAGAATATAAGGCTCCATATAAAATAATTCTGATGATTTGCGACTTTATGGTGCACCAATGATAATTAGGAATAATATTTTTGAATACTGAAGGAGACCTATGGGTAGACCCATATCATTTTTGACATGAAAATACATATGAAAAGTATTTTGGAACACATTAAGGAGGTTTATAAATGGGAAGAAGTTATTTGGAATGACCCACACCTTCTTTTGAACGTGTATAACTAATCATAATATAAAGAAAATTTCCATAAATTTTGTTCCTAAAGTGTAGCCCTTCAAGTGTAGTTTCAAACGCATCAAGTCGTTCGTCATTTGGACATTCCTATTAAAAGTTATGATCAAATTATTAAAGTAAGATCACCCAATTAATTTGGGGGACAACGAAGCAAGTCTTGCTTCGTTGGACCGAGCGCGGATCCTGTCTTCCCTTGTATGCAGTGGACTGCGATGTGAGGCTCACTTTGCCAGACTTGACTTGCCCCAGTTGAAGGTTTCTTTTAAGTCATTTCGGGAGCTCATTTTTCCCATTTCACTTACACAAATTTTGGAGCCTTCCTCCACTCTCTCAAGACCCCTAACTCCTCTCATGTTGAAAGTAATCAATTCACATTATCATGGTGTTAAATCCTATCATTTCTGCACAAGCATTAATGAAATCTACACATGAAATCCTTAGATTTTCAATAAATTTCTTCAAGAACTCAAAAGCGAATTTTGCAAGATTTATTTCAAAAGGTAATTCTACACCCTTACACTTACATGCATAGATTTATTATGAGTATATGAGTATGAATTAAGTGTTAAAACTTATGGTATGGTAATTGAAATTTATAAGTTCCCAATTTAAGTTCATATTATTGTATGGATTGAAGGGTGGGTATTTGACGAAATTTTATTGGTTGGGTGTGGATGGTTAGACATACATGTAATGTTGGAAGTTAAAAACTAACTTAATGATAATTTTGGGATGAATTGGTATAAAATATGATAATTGGATAGATAAATATTGTGTTTAAGAGTGGTAGAGATTTATATCTACTAGGTGCTTGATAATTCTACACCCTTACATTTGCTACTAATGTTGGTCCTATTAGATTATGTTATTGTAGATTGAAGTTTCTTAGTTTAGTGGATCATTGTAGTATCATTAAGGGGTGAATTTGAGGTATGTTGGCTAAACTCCTTCCGTATAATCGGATTCCACGAATTCCTAGTAAACTCCAAGCATGGTTTGTTCAAGTTCCTATCTTTATTGTTCTGAATTGCTTCTAATGGTTGATTTACGCAAATGCTTATGTACTCAAATCATGTTCTAATTGGCCCTATTATATTACTCTCCTTTGGAAAAAGGTTTCAAGTATGATTGATGTTTCAAAAGCTTATGATCTTGATTCATGTTATATTTTCCCCCATTAGGCCACTCTCCTTGAATTTTAATCTCAAATGTTTAAGTTTCTTGTACTCATGTGATTATAGCCATAACGTTTCAAATGTATGAATTACCAAATGTTCATGAAACTCTAGACGCGTCTTAAGTGCCAATATCATGCTCTTTTCCTTGAAAATATTTTAGCGCTTTCTTTTGAATTGTCACATGCACATCAATATGAAGTTACGGCCTTCCAATGATTTGAATACATTGCTATGATTTCCAATGACTTAAGGTATATGTTATAAAATGAAAGAAAACTCTTAACATGAGGCCATTGTGCCAAAAATGGAGATGATATGCATGTTTAAAAGTGCCAATGAAGTGAAAGATTTTATGAAAGGCTATGAGATAAAGGGAGGGAGGCTCTAATGGAGAGCACCCTCCACTTCCAACAAAGAGGTTGTGAGTTCGAGTCACCCCAAGAGTAAGGTGGGGAGTTCTTGGAGGGAGGGAGCCGAGGGTCTATCGGAAATAGCCTCTCTACCCCAGGGTAGGGGTAAGGTCTGCGTACACACTACCCTCCTCAGACCCCACTAGTAGAATTATACTGGGATGTTGCTGTTGTTGTTATTGTTGCTATGAGATGAATATATTTCTTTTATATACAAAAATATTTTGGGGAGTATCACTAGGGCATCGAAGAAGGGCAGGCTGTAAAGGCCCACGTCCGAAACTACACGTGCCGGTATAGAAAATGGCTGAGAGACAAATTCCTTTGCACTGTGATGAGATTATTCTCCTTGATTTGGATGAATTTATTGCTAGCATCAGTCCATGTTCCCATGTCGACCCACACAGAATTGTGGGGAGACGACTTAGCCGATCGAGCGGTGATCGAAAACCATACCGCGCACATGGTGGTTTCGTATTTTTATGTCAATCCACATTCATCGTGGTTAGACAGCTTAGCCGATCGAGCGGTGATCGGACCCCATTCCATGAGCATGGTGGTATGTCCTTCATGTTATTATATTCGATTCACATTACCATATCGAAGCACATATCATGGTTAGATGCCTTAGCCCATCGAGCGGTGATCGGACTCCATGCCACGTGCATGGTGGTGATCGGTGGATAATAATCTCCCAACCAACAATGTAAATGCTTATTTGAAAATTGATTATATTTTAACTTGGCATTTTAAATATTATTGTTTTCTTACTTCTTCCATGATTCTCTCTTCTTACGTTGACATTCTATTCCATGTGATTGTACTTAGCTTTACATACTAGTACTATTCTCTATGTACTAACGTCCCTTTTTCCGGGGACGCTGCATCTTTAATGGATGCAGGTTGTTCCTCAGCTGGTTGTACAGGTTCTTGATAGGTATGCCCTCTCCTCAGCTGATTTAGTGAGCCCTACTCTATATTGGGGCACTATGTTTATATTGTCATTTGTATATTATTTTGAGGTATAGTCGGGGTCGTGTCACCAGCATTTTCATACTATTCTCATATTTATTTAGAGGCTCCGTAAACATATTATGGGTTACGTTTGAATGGGAAAAAACTATAAGCGTTGTACTTGTCAGTTGATTTCACTCACAAAATATTAACTTGTATTATTTCGCCTTCCATAAATGGAATTTCCTAACTAACAAAAATTGGCATTGTACATTTTATCCCTTCGATTGACTATCCCCTCTTGTTCATTCATGAATTAATCATGGGAAAGATTGGTTGGTAGGCATGAGGTAGGCTTGCTTAACCGGGTTACCTCGGTTAAGCGCTGGTCCCGCTCCCCAAGGTCGGGGTGTGACACATTTTGAGAGTTCGATCAGACCCCCCTTAAAACTATTCCTTCACTTCAATTACAAAGAGATATTTTTCGGGGGAGGGGGGGAGGGGGGTAAGACCTTATTGAACAACTTCTAAGTGCTATTATAACCCCTTTCTTAGCCAATCCCAGTTTTAAAAAAGAAAGTGTTTGTTATTCACAAATCCTTACTTGCCACGTGTCAATGTTATTTATTTTTTAAAATATTTATTTGTTTTATTTATTCTTCAACGTTTTTCATTTTTTCTCTTTTTTCGTACTTTTCAGAACTCACCTATTCTTCTTTATTTTGGTGTGGCCGCAACACCTAACCTTGTCGGAGAACCCCTCCCCGAAACAACTCCCCACCCTTTCTCGAGCATCACTTTCCCCAACTCCTCCATCCTCCCCTAGAACTACTCCTCCCCTAACTCCTCCACCTTCTCTACCAACGTCCCTATACCACTCCAGCATTGTCAGCCTTTTAACGTCCCTATAATACAACTTGTTTGTTGTTCGGTGGGGAAGGGGGATACGAGGGTCCTTGCAAGCGTTAAGCTTGTAAGTGAAAAGTAGGGACTAGTTTGAGGGGTCATTATGTATTGACCCGTTTTCATAAATATTTTGACGCGTGGAATTCTCTTTATCAATGTTGGAGCTCCTTTTAATGCAACGACAAATACGAATCGATTTTGCTAATTATAAAGATATAAATGACTTTAAAATATAATGAAGGGTAAAATTTAAATATATTATATAGTAAAATGGTAAATTTAAACATTTATTATCCCTTTCCTTTTTATTTTAATTAAGATACATATTATTGTTAAATCCACCGTGAATCTTCCATGCTAAGTTTTCTGTCAGGATGATCTGAGGCTCTAAGCCCACTAACAAATTTACAATTTGGTCATGTAAATTTGGTCATTCTTCTTCAGATTGAAGCATGCAAATTCAAGGTGATCACTTTAACTAATTTCTCGGGAGCATTGTACTCTTTAAGCTCTGATGAATATCATTGTGGTCGGCGTTGGCATTGGCTTCCAACAAATTTCTTCAGTTTCATGCTATCCTTTCAGTAAAAGTAATATAAAGATGAGCATACAATTAAAGAATACTTCAATGAGATTGAATACCTATTAATGTTAATTCTAAATGTACCACATCTGAATGGTTACAACTTAAACTCCATAAACATGGAACCCAATAACATGCGCACACATTCACATGGTTCTTGCTACATGTCCCATATTCATCTTTATTAAATATTTTAAATAATATTATCTTTTTATTAGGGGTGAACTGTAACGATCACATCGGTCGTTTTGTGTAATTACGTTCCGTTTCCCCTTTTCATACTTCACACATGTGTGTTTATACTTTTATGACTTGCGAGGTTGGTTAGCTTTGTTCTGGGAAGCTTTCGGATTGATTTGGACCCTTGATTCTTGACTTAGAAGTTTAAATTTGAAAATATTTACCAAACTTTGACTTTTGTGAAAACGACCCTGGAACTGTGTTTTTATGACTATGATAGCTTTGTATCTTGGTTTCGGCCTTGGGCGTATGCCCGAAATTGATTTTGGAAATCCGTAGGTTGATTTGATAAATTTGGCAATTTAAAGTTAATTTTTTTTTACAGTAGGTGGACTTTTAGCTATCGAGCTCGAAATTTAATTTTGGGGCATGGAATCGGTCCGTTATGGTATTAAGAACTTGTCTACAAAATTTGGTGTCATCTGGAGTTGATTTGATAGGATTCAGACGATTAGTTGTAATTCTATAGGTTCTTGAAAATTTTCTTGAATTTCATGCATTTTAGAGTTCAATTCGTAGTTTTAGAGGTTATTTTTGTGTCTTGATCACGCAAGCGAGTTCGTATGATATTTTTAGACTTGTATGGCTGTTTGGTTTGGAGCCCCGAGGGCTCGGATGAGTTACGGACATGTTCTGGAGTGTTTTGGACTTAAAATTCAAGAAAACTGGTATCTAATGCTCTACTGTCGCAATTGCGAACACCAAGGTCGCATTTGCAAGCTTAGCAGGGGGCCTCAGGTGTCGCAATTGCAATGTCAGGCTCACAATTGTGAAGTGGTCTGGAAATTGGGTAGTTCACAATTGCGACAAAATTGTTGCAAATGCGAGGGCAGGGGGGTCGCAAATGCGATCCCATCTTCGCATTTGCGAAGAGCTTCCCAAGCCTTCAGTGCTGCATTTGCGAGGCTTTGTTCGCAATTGAGAGGTTCGCAATTGCGAACCCATATCGCATTTGCGATAACTACAGTTGAACATAAGGGCTGAAGTCGGGATTTATCTCTCATTCTCTCATTTTTGAACCCTAGACTCGGTAGGAGGCATGTTGGAGAGGGGATTTTCACCTACAAACCTTGGGTAAGTGATTCTAATCTATTTCTAATCATATTCCATTAATATATCTTAGATTTTAACATCAAAATCATGTGAATCAAAGTGAAAATTTGTGAAACCTTGTCAAGTTTTTGAAAAATAAGAAATTGAGTTATAAGAGTCAATTTGGACTCGGATTTTGAAACTAATCACATATATGAACTCGTGGGGTCATAGGTAGACGGTATCTACCATTGGACCCGGGTTTTGATCGGGCAAACCCCGGGTTGATTTTTGTTGACTTTTTGAGAAAAGTGTAAAGATCTTAACTTTATCTATTGCAATTGAATTCCCCTAGCATTGTTTGATGTAATTGAGTCAATTTTGGTTAGATTTGAGCCTTGTGGATGCAGATTTTAAGGGAAAAGCTATTTCTGAGTGTTGAATTGGCCTAGTTGAGGTAAGTGTCTTGCCTAACTTCGTGTGAGGGAACTACCCCTTAGGATTGGTATTGTTTGAGTCAATTGTGCTAAGTGAAATCCGTGTACGCAAGGTGAGGAGTGGGTACACGGGTTGTACGTGGTATTTGATCGTTTTAGGCTACTTAGACTATTTCCATGCTTTAATTGAAATGCCATATCATGTTCTAAATTCTCATAGTCAATTTATCCTTAATTGTGTTAGACTATCCTTACATGCCTTAATTGACTTGTTTAGTACTTGTTCTATATCCTACTTGCTAAATTGCTCTCGTGCTTTATTTGAACTTGTTGCCTCTTATTGTTATATTCTATCTCTTCATTGTTAATTGTCATTATTTGAAGTTATTGTTCGTGTTATCTCTTTCCTTGTTGATTTTCATTACTTGAAGTAATTGTTCATGTTATACATTTACTTGTTGATTTCCATTATTTGAGACTCATTGTTAAATGTTATCTCTTTTATTGTGAGTTAGTCTTATCTAATATCATGGTTATACATTATTTCTCTCATTGTTGAGTTATTTGGTATTGAAGTTGTGAAAATCATTAATACATTGAGGCGGTGTTGGTTATTGTTGAAACATCTATCTTATTGAGCAATTTTCATACATTGTTATTGTTGATATTCTTGTATACGTGGTGGTGGAGCCATGGGATATTATTGTGGAAATATTTGACGGCAAGTTGTGATATATGTGCACTTGTAGTGCGAATTATTATTGTGATATGATATTGACGCGCATGCGGCGGTATAAGGCTTGGAGTTGATGTGCATACGGCGGTATAAGGTGGGACTTATGTGAGTGTTGCTTGTAGGAGAACTATGTGAAGCCACACGGTGTCATAAGGTGGGATAAAGTGCGTGTAGCTATTTCGGGAAAACTATTTTCAAAACCTATTTCAAATGTAAGGCTCACGCGGCGATATAAGGAAAGATTGTGATTGAAATTGAGAAATGTAAATACGAAGTGGTACCTCAATTGTGATTTTGATTATACGAGGCGGTACCTCAATTTTGATTTTGTTACACACGAGATGATACCTCATTGTGATTCTTGTTATTTATTTCATGTTGTAAAGTGTTTTTGGTGGGAATATATCTTGTTGTTTCATTCTTTATTGTTCTAGCAGTTGTTGTTCGTACATGATTATTGTAGCTCCTTTAATTGCTTCTTTTATGCTATTGTTGATTTCTGGTACTAATTCATTCTATCATCTTGTTCTGTATGAGATGTTTCTTCACTTTCCATTACATATCTATATTACATTTTCATACTGTCTATTTTATATCCTAGTAGGTGTCTTGACCTAGACTCATCACTACTCTACTAAGGTTAGGCTCGATACTTACTGGGTACCGTTGTGGTGTACTCATACTACGTTTTTGCACATTTGTTTTGTACAGATTCAGGTACGTCTGCTCGTGCCGGTCATTAGAGGTTGTTTGTAGCTGCTGCTTGGAAGACTTCAAGGTATACCTGCTCCACGTTCGCAGGACTCGGAGTCACCTTTCTTATTTTACTTCCTATTGTGTTTCTTTCAGATAGTGATGTATTAGATATTCTAGAATTATTCTATAGAGCTTATGAATCAGTTCCACCAATTTTGGGGAGTGTACTGTCGAGATTATGTTTTGATTCGGAAGGTTATATCTGTATCCATGTTGTTTTAGGATGTTGATAAATTATTTCTGCCAAGTTATTATTATTTGTTAGGCTTACCTAATCGTAGACTAGGTTCCATCACGATATCCTATGGAGGGAAATTGGGGTCGTGACATGTTGGTATCAGAGCTCTAGGTTCATAGGTGTTACGAGTCATAAACAGGTTTAGTAGAGTCTTGCGGATCGGTACGGAGACGTCTGTACTTATTCGAGAGGCTACATAACTGTTAGTAAAACTTCACTTCTTTGATTCCTTATCTTACAAATTGATTGATTTTAAAAACTAAATCTTTGACTTTCTATTCTCTCACAGATGGTGAGGACACACGTTGCTGGATCCAACGATAAAACACACACGCCCCCTGCTAGAGCCGCGAGAGTCCAGGGCCGGGACAAAGGCAAAGGAGGGGCACATGGTGCAGCCAAATCACCTTCCCGAGCTGCGACAGAGGAGCCACCAGTAGCTCCAATGGGGGACAGACACCCGAGGTGCCTATTGCCACCCAAGCACTTCAGGAGACCCTCGTGTAGTTCCTGAGCATGTTCGGTACCTTAGCTTAGGCGGGGTTGAACCCACTTGCACTAGCCACATCTCAGGATAGGGGAAGAGCATAGACTCCCACGGCCTGTACCTCAGAGCAGCGGGTCTAGGTTGATCAGGTTCTAGAGGTTATACCGATATAGCCTGTTGCTCCGGTTCAGCCCGTGGTTAGGGCAGCAACATCTGAGGAGGAGCAGCTTTAGGCTTGAGAGGTTCAAGAAGTACCACCCTCCTACTTTCAGTGGTTTGGCTTCAGAGGATGCACATGATATTCTTGAGGAGTGCCACCTTATCCTCCGCACTATGGGTATTGTGAAGACGAGTGGGGTTGCTTTTACTACATTCCAGCTAAAGGGAGCGACATAACAGTGGTGGAGAGCGTACGAGGTGTGTAGCCCAACTGAGGCAGCTTCACTTACATGGGATCGGTTTTCAGAGTTTTTCTTGAGAGAGTTTGTTCCTCAGACCCTTCGGGATGCTTGGCGCTCGAAGTTTGAGCAGTTGCGCTAGGGTGCTATGACAGTGTCGGAGTATGCTGTTTGATTCAGTGATTTGTCCGGGCATGCACCTGCTTTGGTTTCTACAATCAGAGAGTGAGTCCGTCGATTCATCGATGGGCTCAACTAATGCAGCTTTTCTGGTTCCTACAGAGAAGGAGAGGGTACTGACGTTTGTCTAGGGTTTCAATTACATTCTTAGGTTTGGGATGGCACGAGAGGTTGAGACTGAGACTAACTTTCACCGGACTATAGAGATTGCTAGTAGGTTGGAGCATATCTGGGGATAGGAGAGAGAGGACAGAGAGTCCAAGAAGACTCGTGGTACTGGAGGATTTAATGGTGCCTACATGGGGGCAAGGGTCATCATGGTAGAGGTTATTCCAGTAGGCCAGTTCATTTAGACTTCACGTGGTTCTCCAACTAGCTATGGGTTTCAGAGTACTCGTCCAAGGAAATCATCATTCAGTGCACCTCCTACACGTAGTTCTTATTCCAGTTGTCTGGCACATGCTCAGTTCCAACGGCTATATCAGCAGAGAGCTTGTTTTGAGTATTGGGATTTGAGGCACATGATGAGGGATTGACCGAGGCTTAGAATGAGTGCATCTTAGCAAGGCACCCAAACTATGATTCCCATGCTAGTTGCTACATCACCTGCACAGCTTAGCTAGATGTGGAGGTCAGTCGGGTAGAGATCGTCCTAGATGTGGAGGCCATGCTCGTAGTTATGCTTTCCTTGGTAGGCCTAAGGCGATTGCATCTGATGCAATCATTACAAGTATTTTTTTGGCCTGTCATAGAGATGCTTCAGTATTATTTGATCCGGGTTCTACTTATTTGTATGTGTCATACTATTTTGCATTATATTTGTATATGCCTCGTGTTTCGTTGGATATTCTTGTTTATGTGTCTATACCTATTGGATATTCTATTGTGGTGGATCGTGTCTATCATTCTTCTGTGGTTACTATCAATGGGTATGATACTATGGTTGATATCTTATTATTGTACATGGATTGATTTTGAGGTTATTCTTGTCATGGAATGTTTATCACCATATCATGTTATCTTAGATGTCATGCCAAGACTGTGACTTTGGCTATGCTAGGATTGTCTAGATTGGAGTGGTGAGGGTCACTTGGTCATTCTACAAGTAAGATGATACCATTTTTGAAGACTCGACATATGGTTGATAAGGGATGTCTAGCATATTTGGCTTTTGTTCGATATTCTAGCATAGAGGTTCCTTCCATGGATTCGATATTGGTCGTGAGGGAGTTTTCGGAGGTATTTCTTACGGATTTGTTGGGTATGCCATCAGATCGGAATATTGATTTTGGTATTGACTAGGTTCTGGGCACTCATCCCATATCTATTCTACCATATCGCATCACCAAGAAACAGTTGTGAGATTTGCTTGATAAAGGATTCATTAGACCGAGTGTATCTCCTTGGGGGGCTCCAGTCCTGTTTGTGAAGAAGAAGGATGTTACTATATTTCTTTTTGAATTTTCCAATTTTTTTTTCGAGTTCCTTAAAAATGGGCTCAAAAAAGAAGGGCGTTTTCGGGGAGAACCAAAGGGAAGTTCAGCTTCCATTCCCCAAACTGTTAAAAAACAAAAATCATCTTTTTGTTTTTTCTTTTTCATTAGCTCTCCACGGGAGGAGTACAGTTTAGATATATGCCAAGGTTTCAGACAAAAAGGAAATAATATTTTGATCTGAATGCCATCTTTCAACCAATTTTTTGGAATAATCCAAACCGCGATGGTATTTTCTTGTTCCTGAATGGGTCTGTTTCATCTTTTTAGGTTTATGCTCTACTCCGGGTAAAGATCCGCCCGATTTGGATTTGTACATATAGGACAAATGCTCCCATTACCATTTCTTTTTGTATTTCTTTTTTTTTTTCAATTAATTTTATACAAGTATTTCTTAGATATGGAACTGATTCATCCTCTTCTACTTATCCACAGTCATAGTAGGTCTAACCTCGGGCCTAAACGTAGCAGCATGCTGAACTGCCCCAACTGGTGGAACAACTGGAACTTCTGGAGTTTGAAACATAGCAGTGGCCTACTCCAGAGTGTGAATAGTTGGGTTCGATGCTCCCCCTCTAGTCTGAGAAGTAGATGAAATCATAAGGATCATACCGACCTATGCCAAACCATCAAAGTAACTCAAGATCTGGACCATAGTGTCCTGAAGCACTAGGGTAACAATAAAATCCTCGGGAACCTGAGTCGGACTCGGTGGAACATCCTGAACTGGATCTTGATCCTCAATTGGAGCTAATAATGACTCCTCAGAAACTGATCTAGCACGAGCACGAGGAACTGTGATAAGTGTGGATTTTAACCACTTATTAGTATCTTCTTGCTTTAATTTTAGTCCGAAAGTGAAGATTGTTGTACCCGAGTTTAATGAATATAGGTGAATTGAAAGTGTGCTAGAGAATGTAAGCTCAACTAAGAAATTTAACTCAAAGAAAGATGTTTCAGCTCAAATCAGTCAAGAGGAGAAGTGTAAAGAAAAGTGCGATCCACATAATTACATATGCGGCCGCAAAAGCAAATGCATTTCGCAGATAGTGAAATGCGGCCGCAGAAGGAGCCCCGAAACTTCAGAGGATTTTGGAAGATGTGCGGTCGCCGCAAACCAAATATTGCGGTCGCACTTGAAGTTTGCACTGTCAAGACCGAGACAATAAGAGAAGATGCAATAGAACAAATTTCACAACCCAAAATCCCACCGAAAGGATCGTGATGACACCTAGTCTCTACAACTAAGTAAGTCGATCAATTACAACAGTTAAACCAGTTAATATGATATTTTTAACGCAGAGTTTAATATAAATACCAAAATAAAGGTGATACAAACCTGCACGGCTATAATCACAACAATCACCCTAAGACTAGGTAGTACAGAGTCACGAACTCTACTGAGTACAGAAAATAACTCAAAACAAAATACATTACTGTTCGGATAACGAATTAACACTACAATCAAAAGGAAAAGGACCCCAAGGGAATGTGGCGATGGAGTAGCTTTATCTTGAATCCTCGCTATCAAAGAAGCTAACACTACCTGGGTCCACAACCTCTAACACCTAGATTTGCACAAAAATGTGCAGAAGCGTAGCATGAGCACACCACAATTGGTACCCAGTAAGTATCAAGACTAAACTCGGTGGAGTAGTGGCGAGGTACAAGTCAAGACACCTGTTAGACATAATAACCTATGTAGTATATCAGTATGAAGCTAATAATGAGAGCAAGAAATAATAAATGTCAACAAGGAATAAACATGTGGTAAAATAGTAAAGTAATCAAAACACCGTTAAAGTATAAGTGAAACCAAATAAGGAAAACAAATAACAACCAAATAATCAAGCCGACCTAACACAATGTTTACATCGAAACACCCCGAAGTACCACATCTCACAACCACAAGCCACGAGTCCCAAATCACAAATCATATATACATAGCACCTCGTGCCCACATTATCAATCACAGCCGCACGGACAACTCACGTGCTGCATGGACAACTCACGTGATGCATGGACAACTCACGTATCAATATCTCAATCCGCCCGTCATGGTCACAAGCTCAATATCACAATCCACCCGGCGTGGTCACATGCTCAATATCACAATGAAAGCAGATATATAAGAATACATGTGCATGATCAATGAATGTCAAGTTTCATACTCTTGAACTGGTATAAATGAAATTTTATAGTGTATGCATGTGCGAGTGTACTATTACAATCCAAGTCAACAAGTCATATCAAAGACATCGAGTAGTTTATTGGAAACAACACAATAAGTCACATAATGTGCATAACACATACAAGGTAAACCACACCATCACACGAATATCATCAATAATATGCCCCAAAGCCATCATGTATCAACCCTGACATAGCCACCCTTATCCGACCGCACCGACAATATCGTATTAGCCACCCGCATTGCTCCACCCAGACAATAAACACAATAGACACACACATCTCTCTGCTCAGACAATATATCAATAGCCACCCGTATCACTCTGCCCAGACAAATATATCAATAGCCACCTGTATCACTCCACACAATCAAGAATAGTGAAATGCCACCATTATGCTCCGTATAGAACAAATCAATCCACATAACAAATCCACATGTGCAAATATCACAACACGATAATACCAACTCGTACCATACATAACCATAGGCCACAACATTGCCAAAATCAACAATACCACTGTTATAACAATACATAACCCACGGCTCGACCACAATGTGTACAAGAATCTCAAGAAACAACAAAATGAGACGGGAATTAACTCAACAATGAAGGATACTCCATAAAACAAAAACTTTTAATAAAACAGGTTAATAGCTCTCAATAACTTCAACTTCAATTACTTGCTTAAGAATGAACTTAACAATGAAACGCATGACGTGTACTACCCCTTGGGGTAGGGGTAGGGGTAAGGTCTGCGTACACTCTACCCTCCCCAGACACTACTTGTGGGATTTTACTGGGTTGTTGTTATTGTTGTAAGAGTAACTAGACAACGAAAGATAAAATAGTACTAACAATTTCGGTTAAAGCATATAAGAATAAACTTTACAATGAAAGATATAACATATAATAGTAACTTCAATTAAGACATATAAGTGTAAACTCGACAATGGAAGATAGAGCATGAAATAACGACTACAATCTAAGCATGTAAGAATGAATTCAACAATGAAAGATGTAACAAGTAATAACAACTTCTAATTAAATGCATAAAGTAACCTAAGAGTCTAAACCGGTCAAATTTCCACATATAAGCCCGGGTACACACTCATCACATCATGTACACGTCTTCCACATAATTCAAATAGTGCAAGCAGACCAAATCCTAGAGGGTAGTTTCCCCCACACAAAGTTAGGCAAGATACTTACCTCAAAGAAGCTAAATCAATACTCTAAAAAGTCCCCCCTGTGTGAAACAACCTCCGGATGGCTTGAATATAGCAAAAAAAAACTTAATATCATAAATAAAAGCCATAGGAAACAATTCTGGATAATTTTGCTTTGATCTTGAACAAGAATAAAAAAGTCAACCCAAAAACTCAACCCCGAGCCCACACCTCGGAACACGTCCAAATCAATAAAATGCGAACAACCATTCCAATATGAGTCCAACCATACCAAAATCATCCAATTCCGACCTCAAATCTGCCTTCAAATAATCATTTTATATTTTAGAAAGTCATAATAAAATCCTCAATTCATCCAATTCAAATCATCAATTAAATGATAAAAATAAGGATTGAATCATGAAATATAACCAAATCCAAGTCAAGTATACTTACCCCAATCCAAAACGTGAAAATCCCCTCTAAAATCACTCAAATCCTAGCTATCTAACTCAAAAAGTGATAAAATAACAAAAGCCCTCGAAATAGAGTACTATATAGTCTATCCAGGGGTTCCTCTTCGCGATCGCGGAACAAGCTTCGCGATCGCGAAGCACAACTTCTCTACCCAGGCCAACCTTCTCGAACGCATCCAACACAACACGGACGCGATGAGTAATTCCACCAGCCCTTGCTTCCTTACACGAACACGGAACTAAAGATGCGAACGCAGACAACAATCACCTGAAACCTACACAAACGCATATCCACTGCCGCGTCCGCGATGCAAAAAATTAACCCAGATCCAAGAATCAGTGATCGCAGCTTCATCTTCGCGGTCGTGAAGAACAACTGCAACACCAGAAAACCAGCAACTCCAAACATGGGCGAAATGGATCGAAACTCATCTGAAACACACCCGGGGCCCCTGACACCCCTTCCAAGCACGCCAACCAATCCCAAAACATAAGGCAGACCTACTCAATGCCTCAAATCACACCAAACAACAATAAAACTAAGAATCGCACCTCAATTCAAGCCTAATGAACTAATAAACTTTCAACTTCTGCAACTCACGCCGAACCATATCAAATCAACTTGGAATGACCTCAAATTTGCATGCAAGTCACAAATGACACAATGGAATTATACCAATTCTACGGACCACAATCTAATCCCAAAATCAACAAAGTCAACTCCCAGTTAAACCTCTCAACCTTCTAAACCTTCAACTTACCAACTTTTGCGAAAAAACATCAAATCAATCTACGAACCTCTGAATCCAGATCCGAACATATGCCTAACTCAAAAATCACCATTAAAAACTATTGGAATCATCAAAACACCTTTTTGGAGTCGTCTACGCAAAAGTTAAACTCCGGTCAACTCTTACTAGTTAAGCTTCTAACACAAGGATCATTCTTCCAAATCAATCATGAATCACCCGAAAATCGAAACCGACCATACATGCAAGTCATAATACATAATATGAAGCTTCTCAAGACTTAAACCACCGAACGAAATGCTAAATCTCAAAATGACCGGTCGAGTTGTTACATTCTCCCCCTTTTAAACAAATGTTCATCCTCGAACGTGCCAAGAACCGTTCCAAAGTCATCAAATCACTGAATGAAATCACCATACACATACTCATAGGTGATCCCACGTCACCACAATCCACATAAGCCTGACAACACCATCTCAACTGAAGATTATTCGTTACACCCATACCGATAAATCTTAGAAACAAATTTCAACATCTGATCATCCCCCAAGGACCCGAGTCCTACATAAACACATTACATCAACCTCAACCAGTTTCAACAGCTCATGCATACACCCACAAGGTATAACCACACGACGTAATACATCGCCCATATGCCCGTAGTAACACCTCCAGCCACAGTAGCTGCCTATCACAAACCCGATACCGGTAAATAACCTTATGTGGACTAGAACCTTATTCCAAACCTTACCAACACTACTAGTGACGTAAGAATCATGTAAATCTCATAAATACTCACCCAGTCAACAAGTCACACCCTACGCCTCCTAGACACATACGATGCAATCCGTACTGAACCATCAGTACTCGAATACAACTGAAGATGGAAATAAAGACATATGAGAGAGCTACCCAACATATTCGACATGCACAACACCCTATCAGTGCCACACTACGAATCCATTCCATATGGGAGAAACAAAACATACAAACTAATCACAAAGGATCTCATCCTAACATAACTCCACAACGGCACACAGCTCGGTCAAAACATACTGACCCATATGAAAACACAAGGATCCCATCCTCAGCTCTGAATCACAAGTAGAATAGACATCCCACCAACCGAAAACCTTTCACTAACTCAATTTCGCGGAACAAAATGATAACACGTAATGGACTTCCCATACCAGTAGAGCACCCAAATCATAAGTCGTAGCCAAACCATCTAGAAATCATATCAAAACCTACTGTATTAAGTAACCGAAAGTTCATCCTAGTCTCATAACTCTCAATAGTAAACAAACCAAAATGATAGACACAGGATATCACTATAGAATCTCTCAATAGTGGTAAACATATATAACAGAGATAAGAATCACGAAACACACCTATATATGAAGCAAGATAGGAGGACTCACACCAATAAATAGGACTGGATCAAAATAAGATGGATGCTCCTCTATGACAAACCGAAACCATACTTGTAGCAACACCATCTGGTGCAGTGCCTTAGCTCTACCAGGGAAAGCATATTGATGGGCTGGGCCTCCCCTTATAGGACGCCCTCTAAAAGCCTGTCCTCAACCTCTAGCTGGTTGTGCAGCTGGAGTAGCAACTAGTGTGCAACCTATAGCCTGAGTGCTCTGATGATGTCCACCCCCGGATTCTAGGATAATATCTCATGATGTTCCTAGTATCGCCACACTCATAACAACCTCTATGTGGGCGTGGCTGCTAGTGCTGAGTCTATGCCGAATAACTGGAATAACTACTGTAGGAACCCCATGCATGAGGTGCACTAAAAGATGAGTGCCCCATATGAGTACCATGAGGTCCTTGACTAGCTGGAGCACCACGAGTAGTCTGAAGTGAAGACTGGACTGGCCGGCTGACGGAGCCTCCACCGTGATGGGTCTGAGCCGAAGAGTAGAATCTACTAAATCCTCCAGGACTTCCTGGCCTCCCTATCCTCCCTCTCCTGACCCCGAACTCTCTCTAATATCCTAGAAATCTCCACAACATGTTAAAATGGAGTATTAGTCTCCAACTCAGCCATGCTGATCTAAGACCATAACTGGGCCCCTCGATAAATTTGCGGACTCGCTCTCTAATTGTTCGAACCAAGGTAGGTGCATGTCGAGATAGCTCGTTGATCCTGATGGCATACTCCGACATTGTCGTAGCACCTTGGCGTAGCTGCAACTCTATGTGCTACGCATCCCTAAGGATTTGGGGAACAAACTCCCTAAAAACATATCTGAAAACTAGTCGAAATGAGTGGTGGTGCATCAGTTAGCCTACCCTCCTCATAATCCTACCACCACTGATACGCTCCTCCTGATAGATGGAATGTAGTAAAAGCAACTATGCTCACATCCATAATACCCATGGTGCAGAGAATATGATGACACTTATCTAGAAAACCCTGCGCATCCTTTTTTGATGCCTCTGGCCTGACATCAGGTTGAACTACGATGACGGGCTGCACTGGCCCCACACCCGGAGTATGGCCAACATGATCCTGCTGCTCTGGAGTACGGGCAGCGGGAGTCTGAGCTCCTCCCCCAATATGTGAAGTAGCTGGTGTAACTGGGATCAATCCCGCCTGAGCTAATGTACCAAACATGCTTAGGAACTGTGCTAAAAATCTCAAGAAATGAAAAAATAAAATGGGAATTAACTCAAAATGAAGGATAATCCATAAAACAAAAACTTCAACTAAAACAAGTTAATATCTCTCAATAACTTCAACTCAATTACTTGCTTAAGAATGAACTTAAAAATGAAAGGCATGGCGTGTACTAACAACCTCAATTAAATACATATAAGAGTAACTCGACAACGAAAGACAAAACATGTACCAACAACTTCGGTTAAAGCATATAAAAATAAACTTGAAATTTAAGATATAACATGTAATAGGAACTTCAATTAAGAAATATAAGAGTAAACTCGACAATGGAAGATAGAACATGAAATAACGACTACAATCTAAGAATATAAGAATGAATTCAACAATGAAAGATGTAACAAGTAATAACAACTTCTAATAAATGCATAAAGTAACATAAGAGTCTAAACCGGTCAAATTTCCACATATAAGCTCGTGTACACACTCTTCACCTCATGTACACGTCTGCTATATAATTCAAATAGTGCAAGTAGACCAGATCCGACAGGGTAGTTTCTCCCACGCAAAGTTAAGCAAGATACATACCTCAAAGATATTCTTGTACCCATTGTGGTGGAGCCGTGGGTTAATATTGTGGAAATATTGATATTGTGGATTGTTGGAAAATTGTGATATATGGGCACACGTGGTGCGAATTGTTATTGTAATGTGTTATTGACATGCATGCGGCGGTATAAGACTTGGGGTTGATGTGCAGGCAGCGGTATAAGGTGGGATATATGTGTGTGTTTCTTGTAGGGGAACTACGTAAAGCCACGCGAAGTCATAAGGTGGGCTAAAGTGCGTGTAGCTATTTCGGAAAAACTATTTTCAAAACCTATTTCAAATATAAAGCTCACGCGGCGATATACGGAAAGTTTGTGATTGAAATCGAGAAATGTGAATACAAGGTGGTACCTCAGTTGTGATTCTTGATCATATGAGGCGGTACCTCGGTTGTGATTTCATTATACACGAGGTGGTACCTCGTGATTCTTGCTGTTTATTTCATGTTGCAAAGAGTTTTGGTGGGAACATTCCTTGTTGTTTCATTCTTTATTGTTCTAGCAGTTGTTGTCCATATATGATCATTATAGCCCCTTTAGTTGCTTCCTTTATTCTATTTCCATTATTGATTTCTGGTACTAGTTCATGCTATTATCTTGTTTCATATCAGTTTTTTCTTCACTTTCCATTACATATTCATATTACATTTTCATACTTCTTATTTATATCCTAGTAGGTGTCTTGACCTTCCCTCGTCGCTATTCTACTGAGGGCTTGATACTTACTAGGTACCATTGTGGTGTACTCATACTATGCTTCTGCATATTTTTGTGCAGATCCAGGTACGACTGCTCGTGCCGGTCGCTAGAGATTATTTATAGGTGCCTTACGGAGACTTCAAGGTATACCTGCTCGTGCCGATCGCTAAGGATTATTTATAGGTTCCTTACCCAGGCCTCAGAGTCACCTTCCCTATTTTACTTCCTGTTGTATTTCTTTCAAGTAATGTTGTATCAAATATCTTAGTTTTATTCTATAGAGCTTATGACTCCGTTCCACAGTTCTTGAGAATTGTATGGTTGCGATTCTGTTTTTTAGAGGTTTATATGAATTTATTACACTGCTATTTAATATTTTGTTAATTACATGTGTTCAATTATATCGAATGTTAGGCTTACCTAGTCGTTGAGACTAGGTGCCATCACGACATCCTACAGAAGGAAATTGGGGTAGTGACAAGTTGGTATCAGAGCTTTAGATTCATAGGTGTTACGAGTCATAAGAAAGTTTAGTAGAGTTTTGCAGATCAGAGAGGCTACATAACTATTAAGAAAATTTCACTTTATTGTGTGAATTGGTTGACTTCAAAAACTGAATCTTTGACTTTTTATTTTCTCACAAATAGCGAGGACACACATTGCTAGATCCGACGATCAGACACCCGTGCCCCCTGCTAGAGCCGTGAGAGGCCGGGGCCGGGGCAGAGGCAGAAGAGGTGCAAGTGGTATAGCCAGAGTACCTACCTAAGCTGCGACAGAGGAGCCACCAGTAGCTCCAGTTGGGGGACAGGCACCCGAGGCGCCTGTTTCCACCACAGCACTTCAGGAGTCCCTCTCATAGTTCTTGAGCATGTTCGGTACCCTAGGTTAGGCGGGGTTTATTCCACTTGCTCCGGCCACATCCCATACTGGGGGAGGAGCACAAAATCCCGCGGCCCGTACCCTAGAGTAGTGGGTCCAAGTTGATCAGGTCCCAGAGGTTATACCGGTACAACCTATTACTCCCCGTTCAGCCTGTGGTTAGGCAGCAACATCTGAGGAGGAGTAGCTTAGGTTCCGGAGGTTCACAAAGTACCATCCTCCTACTTTCAGTAGTTTAGTTTTAGAGGATGCACATGGTTTTCTTGAGGAGTGCCATTGTATTCTCTGCACTATGGGTATTGTGGAGAAGAGTGGGGTTGCTTTTACTACCTTCCAGCTATCCGGAGTGGCATATCAGTGATGGCGAGTGTACGAGGAGGGTAGCCTAGACGAGGCAGCTTCACTTATATGGACTCGATTTTCAGAGTTATTCTTGAGAGAGTTTGTCCCTCAGACCATTCGGGATACATGGCGCACAGAGTTTGAGCAGCTGCGCTAGGGTACTATGCCGGTGTCAGATTAGGCTATCTGATTTAGTGATTTGTCTAGATATGCACCTGCCTTGGTTTCTACAGTCTGAGAGCGAGTCCGTCGATTCATCGAGGGGCTCAACTATGGTATTAGATTCAGCATGGGTAGGGAGTTGGAGTCAGATACTCCGTATCAGCAGGTGGTTGAGATTGCACGAAGATTGGAGAGTATGCGAGGCCGCGAGAGATGATAGGAAGGCCAAGAGGCCTCGAGGTATATAAGGATTTAGTGGTGGTCACACTGCAGCTACAACTTGTCATGGTAGAGGCTATGTGAGCCGTCCAGTTCATTCAGCACTTCTATTGGTACCCGGTTGTTCTAAGGTCTCAGGTTGCACACTTTGCTCAGCCACTTTCTAGTGCACCTCCTGCACGGGGTGCCTTCAACGTCAGTCCAACCTACCAGGCCTGAGCTAGTCCCAGCCACCACACCTATCGAGAGATTGCTTTGAGTGTGGTGATACCCGCCACATGTTTAGAGACTACCCCAAATTCAGGAGGGGTGCACCTCCACAGGTTTCTTAGGCTCCACGGATTCAGTCAGGTCCATAGAGTTCCCAAGACATGGTTGCTGCCCAGTTGCCGCTCCATCCTTACAACCAGCTAGGTGTTACAACCCATATTCGCGTACGTTAGATCATGCCATAAATTAGTCGACATAAATTCGAGAAGAGATTATATTTGAGATGATAAAAAGTTAATCCTAATGGTCTTAAATGATACAAGGGTGTATAAGAGTGATTAACAAGTATTAGAAGTTAAATAAATCAAGGATGTGATAACCCGTATTAGAGGTGCTTAATATTATCATGAGGTCTTGTTTTAAGGTATTTGAATCATATAATATCCGTATCATAAGTCTTTAAGTCAAATGAGTTATGAAACAAAAGTCGACAAAAGTTGTCGCAACTTACGTTCATAATTTTACTAAAACTTTAGGTCAAATGTTACTAATCTTTTCTCCCAACTTACTTGGATTTATGGGGTGATCTACCCATAAAATTGAAGATCTATGACTCTAGTTTCTTATGATTGGTTTTATAGTATCCTTCTCCTTAACCATCCCAATGACTCCAATTGTACATAATGTAATGAACAAGCTTCCAAAGATACTCCACTCTTAGAAGCTGGCAGTACTTACATTGTTTCCCTTCTTATGGAACGATCGATGTTTATGTTGCTTCTCTTATTATTATGTTATCAATGTTGTTGGTATTTCCTGATTCTTATAATATTCATGATGAAGAGTTAGTCCTAATAATGTGTACGGAGGATACCGACCTTACGTCACTCCGAAAGGTTCCGAATGTGATTCTAATGAGTCAAACATGCATCATATATATGTATCTGTTTTACTCTACCGAGTTGCGCTATAGTCGGCTGGGTACGACACCTATTGTACAACCACTGATCATTTGGGTTTTATCGAGATCCACGTGGCCAAGTACGATTCTACCGAGCTTTATGATGGCTGGGTACGATTTTATCGAGCCTATTACGGCCGGGTACGATATGATGATGATGCCCACATATGTATATGTTTTTAAAAGTATATATATATATATATATATATATATATATATATATATATATGGGTGTGTGTGTGTATCATGCATTTCATGTCAGTCGCCCTCAGAGGCACTCAGATGTTAGAGGTTGTATATTCTCTATCCCAGCTTACATTACTCTTCTTATTTATGCCTTCCTGCCTTACATACTCGGTACTTTATTCGTATTGATGTCCCTTTTATCTGTGGATGCTGTATGTCGTGTTGCAGGTCCTGAAGACAGGTAGACGTAGCTTCCCCACCGTAGCAGGTTGTCCAGTTCAGCGGTTATTGGCGAGATCCCTTCTTCGGACTTGCCGTGGTCTAGGTATGCATTTTTGTTATAGACATTATGGGTATGTCGGGGTCCTGTTCCAGTAATGTTGCAACACTTATGTTCCTTTAGAGTCTCATAGACAGGTGTCGATTCATGTATAGTTTGGATTGCCTTGTCGGCTAATTTTTGTTGTATAGTCTCTCATGACAGCTTGTCAGCTCGTACCTTATATATAGCTTCATGACAGCCTTGTTGGCCCATGTTATGTATGTTCATGCCATTATCTGTCATTGTTGGTTGTTCATGATTCATGTCTACCATTTATCTGAATCTCGTCGGCCCCTATAGATACTAAGAAAGGTTAGATAAAATGTATGTCGGTTAAAATGTACGTTGGTGTACGGTAGGTATGGTCCGGGTGCTAGTCATGGCCCTCTAGTTTGGGTCGTGACAAACTTGGTATCAGAGCAAGTCTATCCTAGGGGTTGTCTATGAGCCGTGTCTAGTACAGTCTTAATTATGGATGTGTAGCGCGCCACATTTATAATAAGGAGGCTACATGATATCTAGGGTTGTTACCTTCTTCCTAAATATAGATCGTGCGCAGAGTTGAGTCGTAATTGTTCATATCTAATAATCACATAATTTTCTTTTAGCGATGCCTTCGACTAGGAAGTAAGCAATTAGTAGTCAGCTTGATACAACTGGGGAGAGGTACCAGTGAGGTGCCTCCAGCCAGAGCAGTCCAAAGTGAGGCTCAGAGTGAGATGCCGTCTCATACCTTATCTACTCCATCTCCTCCATAGGATATTAAGAGGGACCCAGCACCTCTAGTTCCTCTGTCTGGAACTACAGACCACGATATGCGCAGTGCGGTGTAGTTGTTGACTAGATTGGTAGCTGCTCAGGCTTAGAGGCAGAATACCGATGCTGCTGATAAACCGGTTAGTGCAAGAGTTCATGATTTTACTAATTTTAAACCTCTAGTGTTTACCGGATCAGACCTCAAGGAGGACCCGCAAACGTTTATTGATTAGGTTCATCGTACACTGTAGGTTATCCACGCTAGTGATACTGAGGCAGTAGAGTTGGCTTCTTATTGGTTATGGGATTTAGCACTTTTCTGGTATGATAGTTGGGAGAGATCCAGGGGTCCGAATGCTCCTCCAACTGTGTGGAAGGAATTTCAGAGGCCTTTCTTTGTCACTACTTACCAGTTGAGATACGACGAGCTAGAGCTAATAAGTTCTTGAACCTTCGACAAGGTAATATGAGTGTGTGAGCGTATAGTATGCAGTTTGATTTTTTAGCAAGGTATGTTCCCATATGGTGGCCGAGATGATCGATAGGGTGCACCTGTTCGTGAATGGGTTGGGACCACATCTGATAAATGAGTGCACGACAGCCTCCTTGGTGGAGGGCATGTATATTTCCCATATTCAAGCTTATGCCCAGACACTATAGGATCATAAGCGCCAGCAAAGGGTAGATAGGGAGCAGGATAAGGTCCAACATAAAAGGGAAAGATTTTCAGGGTATTCTGGTGACTTCAAAGGTAGTATTAGGATCCAGTCTTCGAGGAGTTTGGCGCCACCTGTAGCTAGTGCTCCTTCACAGTTTTAGAAGCCTCGGTTTGATCGATTTACCTATTCTGGTCCAGGTCAGAGTTCGCGAGCATCCATCTCTCAATATCATAGGGATACTAGTCAGACAAGACCCCCAACACTCTATTGTGATCAGTGCTGTAAGACCCACTTTTGACTGTGCCGTCGAGGTTCCGATGCATGCTATTCTTGCATACAACCTAGCCATATGATGTGGGATTGTCCTAAAAGAGGAGGTGGTGGTATGGCTCAGCCGATTGGATCTATGTCTGGTTTTTCCTCATCAGTTCGACCTCCAGCATGGGGTTTTCAGTAGTCGACAGGTCGTGTTAGAGGTAGAGGTGCAATGCCGAGTTCGAGTGGTACTCAAAATTGAACCTATGCTCTAGTAGGTCGACAGGATCTCGAGTCATCTTCGGATGTTGTTGCAGGTACATTGTCTGTGTTTTATTATGATGTATATGCGTTGATTGATGAGGGATCTACATTATCATATGTTACACCCTTTGTGGCTAATACATTTGGCAATGAACCTGAATTGATAAGTAAACCACTTGCAGTATCCACCTCGATAGGAGATTCTGTGATTGCTAGAAGGGTATATAGAGGTTGCACAGTGATGATTTGTAGTCATCAAATGTCGACGAATTTATTTGAGTTAGAAATGGTTGATTTCGATGTGATAATGGGAATCGACTGGTTGGCCTCATGCTATGCAAACGTTGATTATCGTACAGAGATTGTTAGGTTTCAGTATTCCTAGTGAACCCGTCATTAAATAGAAGGTGAACATTGCTACGCCAAAAGGTAGGTTTATTTACTATTTTAAGGCAAGGAAGATGATCTCAAAAGGTTACATTTATCATCTAGTTCGCGTTAGGGATGTGGAGGCAAAGCCACCTACTCTATAATCAATCCCCATGGTAGAGGAATTTCCAGATGTTTTCCTAGATGAACTCCCAGGCCTTCCTCTTGAAAGGGAGATTGAGTTTAGCATTGATGTGTTGCGTGACACTCAACCGATATCTATCCATCTATACAAGATGAACCCGGTAGAGTTGCGAGAGTTGAAGGAGCAGTTGAAGGACTTGCTGGATAAGGGCTTCATTAGTCCTAGCACGTGACCTTGGGGTGCGCCAGTCTTATATCGATTATCGACAGTTGAATAAGTTTACTATAAAGAACAAGTATCCACTTCTAAGGATTGGCGACTTGTTTGAACAACTCCAGGGTGCCAAGAATTTCTCAAAGATTGACCTACGTTCAGGGTATCATCAGATGAGGGTTAAGGAGAATGATATTCCGAAGACGGCCTTCTGAACAAGATATAGGCTCTTTGAGTTCTTGGTGATGTCGTTAGGGCTAACAAATTCCCCAACAACTTTTATAGATCTCATGAATAGTGTATTCAGACCCTATCTTGACGTGTTCGTGATCGTATTCATTGATGACATTCTGGTGCATTCTCATTTAGAGGCGGAATATGCGGTCCACTTGCGGATAGTATTACAGACCCTTCATGATCGTAAGTTATATGATAAGCTCTCCAAATATTAATTCTGGCTGAACTCAGTAGCATTCCTTGGCCATGTGATATATGATGAGGGTATTAGTGTAGACACTCAGAAGATCGATGCAGTGAAGAATTGTCCGAGACCTACAACACCGTCAGAAGCTCGTAGCTTCCTGGAGCTAGCAGGATATTATAAGTGGTTTGTAGAAGGGTTTCTTCTATATCAGCACCATTGACTAAGTTAACACAGAAAAATACTAAGTTCCAGTAGTCTGACGCTTGTGAACTTAGTTTTCAGGAGCTAAAGAATCGTTTGACATCCGTTCCAGTGCTCACTCTCCTAGAAGGAACTAAAGTTATGTGGTATATTGTCATGCCTCAGGTATAGGTTTGGGGTGCGTATTGATGCAACGTGGGAAGGTGATTGCTTATGCATCGAGACAATTGAAGAAACATGAAAATAATTATTCGACTCATGATTTGGAATTGGCTAGACTGGTAGCTACTCAAGCTCAGAGGCAGAATACCGGTGCTATTGATAAACTGGTTAGTGCAAGAGTTCATGATTTTACTAATTTTGACCCTCCAGTGTTTACCGGATCAGACCCCAAGGAGGACCCGCAGACTTTTATTGATCAGGTTCATCGTACACTGTGGGTTATGCATGCTATTGATCATGCCGTAACTTAGTCGACGTAAATCTGAGAAGAGATTATCTTTGAGATGATAAGAAGTTAATCCTATTGGTTTTAAATGAAACAAGGGTGTATAAGAGTGGTTAACAAATATTAGAAGTTAAACGAATCAAGGATGTTGTAACCCGTATTTTTGGGTAAAACTAGAGTGCTTAATATTCTCAAGAGGTCTTGCTTAAAGGTATTTGAATCATATAATATCCGTATCATAAGTCTTGAAGGAAAACGAGTTATGAAACAAAAGTCGACAAAAGTTGTCGCAACTTACGTTCATAATTTTACTTAAACTTTAGGTCAAATGTTACTAAGATTTTCTCCCAATTTACTTGGAATTACGAGGTGATATACCCACCAAATTGAATATATATGAGTATAGTTTCCAATTCATTAAACCGCTTGTCTATATGGCATCATAGTAGATAGATATTTGCATTTTTGCGAGACTGCGGAAGCATCTCCTTATGGGGTCCACATTGGCGGTTGAGATACATTGATATATATGAGATGCCTTAACCCCGTTTTAACTCATCATGTTTCACTCTCTTCAGAACCTAGACACCTAAAAACTCTCTCTCAAGTTTCTCTCATGATCCAAGACCCAAACAAAGGGAAAACAACACAAATCAAGTGTCGGAAATCCCGTGGCGCTAGTAAATTTCTTATTATTCTTGTTGTTGCTGATTTTTGTGTGGTGACAGCTCATGTGGGAGGTTGTTTTAAGTGGTTTATGTTTTGTAAAATACTCTCTCAAGTTTTTAATATCAACCCTTGGTGATTTCAAGTCTTTAAAAGTGATTCTAGTGCCGAAAAACCTGAATTGATTGCTAGGTTCGCTTTCTTGTTCTTGTGGCAGCATTGAATCTAGAACGTGTGAGATTTCTATTGAAAGGCTTGTTAGTAATGTTGTTGGTTGGTGGAATGTTTTGGGAGGCTTAATATGATTATTATTGATGTTGTTTGGGCTGTTTGGTGATTATTTTAACTTGTGGTAAGTCATATAAATAGGGGAGGTGTTGTCCGTTTCATTGTAAAATAGGTTGCGGTCGATATATAATAGTTACGACGCTTAAACGATAATGATAGTGTCATTTCTCTTGTTGTAGACTAATTAGTCGTGAAGTTTGCATAGCTTGATGTTGGGTAGTATATACAAGTTATGTGAGGCTATCCCTTTCCTTATTTTTCACGACTCCAGTTATACATAATGTAATGAACGAGCTTCCCAAGATACTCCACTCTTAGAAGCTGGCAGTACTTACATTGTTTCCCTTCTTATGAAACGATCGATGTGGATGTTTCTTCTCTTATTATTATGTTATCAATGTTGTTGATACTTCCTAATTCTTATAAGATTCATGATGAAGAGTTAGTCCTAATAACATGTACGGAGGATACCGACCTTACGTCACTCCGAAAGGTTCCGAATGTATTCCAATGAGTCCAGCATGCATCATGTATATATGTATCTATTTTACTCTATCGATCTGCGCTATAGTCGGACGTGTACGGAACCTATTGTGCAACCACTAATCAGTTGGGTTTAACCGAGCTCCACCTGGCTGGGTACGATTCTACAGAGTCTTATGATGGTCGAGTCTGTTTTTACCTGGACTATTACGACCGGGTACGATATGATGATGATGATAATGATGCTCACAGAGGTGTGTGTATGATGATGATTTTTCCCATAGAGGCGTATGTTTTTAAAGGTATATGCATATGTATATGTATGTATGATGCATTTCATGTCAGTCGCCCTCAGAGGCACTCAGATGTTACAAGTTGTATATTATCTATCCCTCTTTACATTACTATTCTTATTTATGTTTCTTGCCTTACATACTTTGTACTTTATTCGTATTGATGTCCCTTTTATTTGTGGACACTGCATGTCATGTTGCAGTTCCTGATCGACATGTAGACGCAGCTCCCCTACCACAGTAGGCTACCTAGTTCAGCGGTTATTGGCATGATCCCTTCTCTGGAGTTGTTGTGGTCTTGGTATGCATTTCATTTATAGACATTATGGGTATGTCAGGGCTCTGCCCCGGTAATGTTGCAGCACTTATGTTTCTTTAGAGGCTCATAGACAGGTGTCGACTCATGTATAGTTTGGATTGCCTTGTCGGCTGATTTTTGTTGTATAGTCTCTCATGGCAGCTTGTCAGCTCGTACCTTATATATAACTTCATGACAGCCTTGTACACCCATGTTATGTATATTCATTCCATTATCTATCATTGTTGGTTGTTCATGATTCATGTCTACCATTTATGTTGATCTCGTTTACCCTTATAGAGAATAAGAAAGGTTAGATAAAATTTACGATGGTGCTCGGCAGGTATGGTCCAGGTTCCAGTCATGGCCCTCTAGTTTGGGTCATGAAAATAGGGGTAGGGGACGGGCGGGTAGAGGTTTCCCTAGAGAGGGAGGCCAGGCCAGATTCTATGCTTTTCCGGGTAGGACAGAGGCAGTTGCTTCAGACTTAGTCATTACAGGTATGGTTCCGATTTGCCATAGAGATCCATCAGTCTTATTTGATCTGGGATCCACTTATTCATATGTTTCCTCTTACTTTGCTCCGTATTTGGATATGTCACGTGATTCTTTGAATTCTCCTGTTTATGTGCCCACGCCTGTGAGAGATTCTATTATTGTAGACCGTGTGTATCGGTTGGGTTTAGTTGTTATAAGTAGTTTTGAGACCAGAGTTGATCTAATATTACTTAGTATGGTAGAGATGTTATCTTGGGCATGGACTGGTTGTCGCCCTATCATGCTATTCTAGATTGTCACGCCATCACTGTGACGTTGTCCATGCCCGGTTTTCCACGGTTAGAGTTGAGGGGTACATTAGATTATGTTCCTAGCAAGGATGTATCATTTCTATAGGCTAAGTGGATGGTCGAAAAGGAGTGTGATGCTTATCTTTCCTTCGTGAGGGATATCAATGCTGGTACTCCTACCGTTGAGTCACTTCCGGTAGTGAGAGACTTTCCAAATATATTTCCAATAGATCTTCCTGGCATGCCGCCTGATAGGGTTATCAATTTTGGTATTGACTTGTTTCCGGGCACTCAGCCCATCTCCATTCCACCATATTATATGGCCCCAGCAGAGTTAAAAGGGTTAAAGGAGAAGTTGCAAGAGTTGCTTGATAAAGGTTTCATTCGGCCTAGTATTTCGCTATAGGGTGTTCTAGTCTTGTTTGTGAAGAAGAAGGATAGTTCTATGCACACGTGTATTGATTATCGGCAGTTGAACAAGGTTACAGTGAAGAACAAGTATCAATTGCCACACATTAATGACCTATTTGATCAGCTATAAGGTGCTAGAGTGTTCTCCAAGATTGATTTGCTATCAGGTTACCATCAGCTGAAGATTCAGGATCTAGATATTCCGAAGACTACCTTTAGTACTCGGTATGGTCACTATGAGTTCCTTGTGATGTCATTTGGGCTGACCAATGCCCCAACAACATTTATGCACCTGATGAACAATGTCTTCCAGCTTTATCTTGATTCATTCGTCATTGTGTTTATTGACGACATCTTGGTGTACTCCCGCGGTCGGGAAGATCATGAGCAGCACTTGAGGATCGTGCTCCAGACCTTGAGAGAAAAGAAGTTGTACGCAAAAATTCTCAAAGTGTGAATTCTGGCTTGATTCAGTGGCATTTTTGGGTCATGTGGTGTCAAGTGAGGGGATCAAGGTTGATCCGAAGAATATTGAAGCAGTATAGAATTGGCCCAGACCGTTTAGCTACTGAGATCCGGAGTTTCCTTGGTTTGGTCGAGTATTATCGTCGTTTCATAGAGGGTTTCTCATCTATTGCTGCACCTATGACAAGATTGACCTAAAAAGGGTGCTCTTTTTAGATAGTTTGAGGAGTGTGAGGCGAGCCATCAGAAGCTCAAGACTGCTTTAACTATAGCCCCAGTGTTGGTGTTGTATACGGGCACGTGGTCTTATACTGTGTAT
Organism: Nicotiana tabacum; assembly: GCF_000715075.1. NCBI lineage: Eukaryota > Viridiplantae > Streptophyta > Magnoliopsida > Solanales > Solanaceae > Nicotiana > Nicotiana tabacum. The sequence continues at coordinate 94,753,113 of NC_134083.1, read as the reverse complement.
TGTGATGCATTGTTTGTTGGCCTTGGTGCGGTGTTGATGCAAGATGGTAGAGTGATTGCCTACGCATCTCGACAACTGAAGACCCATGAGAAGAATTATCCAGTCCACGACTTGGAGTTGGCAGCCATTGTTCAGGCATTGAAGATCTGGCGACATTATTTGTATGGTGTCCCTTTTGAGGTCTTTACTGACCACGAAAGTCTATAGCATTTGTTCAAACATAAAGATCTTAACTTGCATCGGTGAAGGTGGTTAGAGTTACTTAAGGAATATGATATCACCATTCTATACGATCCTAGGAAGGCCAATATGGTGGCCGATGCCTTGAGTCGAAAGGCAGAGAGTTTGGGTAGTTTAGCATATCTACCAGCAGCGGAGAGGTCATTCGCATTGGAGGTTTAGGACTTAGCCAACCAATTTATTAGATTGGATGTTTCCGAGCTCGGTCGAGTTCTTGTCTGCGTGGTTTCTCGGTCTTCCCTATATGACCATATCAGAGAGCATCAGTATGACGACCCCCATTTGCTTATCCTCAAGGGCACAATTCAGCACGACGATACCAAAGAGGTTACTATTGGGGATGACGGTGTGTTACAGATGCAGGGCCGGTTATGTGTGCCCAATGTGGATGGTTTGTGTGAGTTGATTCTTCAGGAGGCCCACAGTTTGCGGTACTCCATTCATCTGGGGTACCGCTAAGATGTATCAAGACTTGAGGCAACACTATTGGTGGAAGAGGATGAAGAAAGACATAGTGGAGTATGTAGATCGGTGCCTAAATTGTCAGCAGGTGAAGCATGAGCATCAGCAGCCGGGTGGTTTGATTCAACAGCTTGAGATTCCTGAGTGGAAATGAGAGCGTGTCACCATGGACTTAGTTGTTGGGCTCCCACGGCCTCCAAAGAAGTGTGACGCGGTATGGGAGATATTGGATATGTTGACCAAGTCGGCTCATTTTATTCCGATAGTGACTACCTATTCTTCGGAGTAGTTGGCTCAGGTTTATAACCACGAGATTATCTGACTTCATGGTGTGCCGGTATCCATCATCTTTGATCGGGGTATGCAGTTCACATCACATTTCTGGAAAGCTGTAGATCATAAGCTAGGAACACGTGTTGAGTTGAGTACAACATTTCAGCCTCAGACGAACGGACATTCTGAGTGCACTATTTAGATATTGGAGGATATACTTCGCGCTTGTGTTATAGATTTCGGGGGTGCTTTGGATCAGTTCTTGCCGCTTGCGGAGTTTGCCTAGAACAACAACTACCAGTTGAGTATTCAGATGGTTCCCTATGAGGCTCTATATGGAAGACGATGTCGTTCTCCAGTTGCGTGGTTTGATCCAGGAGAGGCTAAGTTATTAGGCACGGATATGGTTCAAGATGCTTTGGAGAAGGTCAAGATGATCCAGGATCGAGTTTATACAACCCAATCTAGACATAAAAGTTAAGCGGATCGGAAGGTTCGCGTGTTGCATTCACGGTTGGTGAGCGAGTCTTGCTTCGGGTTTCACCAATGAAGGGTGTAATGAGGTTCGGGAAGAAGGGCAAGTTGATCCCTAGGTATATCAGACCTTTTGAGATCCTTGAGAGGATTGGAGAGGTGGCCTACAAGCTTGCCTTGCCACCTAGTTTATCTGCGGTTCATTCGGTGTTCCATGTCTCTATGCTCCGAAAGTATTACGGTGATCCATCTCATACTCTATACTTCACCACAGTCCAATTGGACGAGGATTTGACTTATATTGAGGAGCCTATGGCTATCTCGGACCAACATGTCCGTAAGTTGAGATCAAAGATTATTGCTTCGGTAAAGGTTCAATAGAGGGGTCATCCGGTCGTGGAGGCGACCTCGGAGACCGAGCACGACATGAGGAGTCGTTATCCTCGACTGTTCACCACTTCAGGTATTTCCTTATGCAAGTTCGAGGACGAATGTTTGTTTTAAGAGAGGGAGAATATAACGACCCAATCGATCGTTTTGTGTAATTGCGCTCCATTACTCCTTTTTATGCTTCACATATGTGTGTTTATGATTTTATGACTTGCAGGGTCGGTTAGTTTCGTTCCAAGAAGCTTTTGGGTCGATTTAGACCCTTGATTCTTGACTTAGAAGTTTAAATTACAAAATATTGACCAAACTTTGAATTTTGTGAAAACGACCCTGAAACTGTACTTTTATGGCTGTGATAGCTTCGCATCATGATTTCGGACTTGGGCGTATGCCCGGAATTGATTTTAGAAGTCCGTTGGTTGATTTATGTTGATTTGCGAAAATTTGGCAATTTGAAGTTGGACCGTAGGTTGACTTTTAGCTATCGAGCTCGGAATTTGATTTTGGGACTTGGAATAGGTCTGTTATGGCATTTAGAACTTGTCTGCAAAATTTGGTGTTGTTTGGAGTTGATTTGGTATGATTCAGACGCTTAGCTGTAATTTTAGAGATTCTTGAACTTTAGTTCGAAATTCATGCATTTTAGAGTTCAATTTGTATTTTTAGATGTTATTTTTGTATTTTTGTCACGAGAGAGAGTTCGTATGGTGTTTGTAGACTTGTGTGGATCTTTGGGTTGGACCCCGAGGGCTCAGATGAGTTTCAAACATGTTTCGGAATAGGTTTTGGACTGAAATTGGACTGCTGGTGCTCAGGTATCGCAATTGCGAGCACCAACATCGCAATTGTGAAGGCGACAGTGGGGGATCTGATGTCGCAATTGCGACAACCCTTTCGCAATTGCAAAGACTGCCAGGTTTCACCTTAGTTCGCATATGCGAACAGTTGTTCGCTTTTGCGATGTCCACCAGTTTGCAATTGCGAAGCTTTCATCGTAATTGCGATGTTGACTTGGGCTGTCAGGGCTCACAAATGTGAGCCCCGGTCCGCAATTGAGAATGCGAACCCTGTGTCGCAAATGCAACATCTGCAGCTGGTTAAAGAGCTGGGAGACGGGAATTTTGAACTCATTCTCTCTTTTTTGAACCCCTAGACTCGGTATGAGGCGATTTGGAGAGGGGATTTTCACCTACAAACCTTGGGTAAGTGTTACACCCTATATTTTCGTACGTAAAAGTACGTCGCAAGTCAATTGATATAAGCTAAGAAATGAGATAATCTTTGAAAATACATAAAGTAAACTAAGCTAATCATGTTAACTTGGAGGTTACAAATACTTAAGATCATGAATACCAAGTACGAAGAGAGTTGAAAGGCTTAGAAGCTAACCGAATTGAAGAAAATAAGTTTCGTCAAAAGTCAACAAGTTGAGAATATTATAACATGTACTTTTGGGGTGAGACTAGGGACATTAACATGAAATGAGGTTATGTTATCAGTTATTTTATTCGTATCATAGTCGTGCATTCTGTTTTGAAGTCAAGCGAGTTGTGGAACGAAAGTTTGCAAAGGTCATCAGAAGTTACATTCATAAATGTGTTGAACATTAGGTCACATGTAACTGCACTTTTATCCCATTATACCTAGAATTAATGGATTCTCTACCTACTAAATTGAAGATCTACGAGTCTAGTTTTTAACGCATTAATCCATTTATAAATATGATATCGGAGTAGAGAGATATTCACGTTTTCGCGAGACTGCGCAGGAAGTCCCTATGGGACCCACTTGGTCGGTGGCCGACCTTCACTTGTTTTTATCTCGTTTTTGGGATGGGATTTGTTCATTTTCGACCTCCTTCCATCCCCACACTCTCCAAACCCTCCAAAACAGTTCCCCTATGGCTCCAAACAAATTCCAAAAAAACTACACCATAATCCAACATCAAAGTTAGCCAAAGGTGAAGAATAACCACTCTATGGTGTTGTGATGTGAATAAAGGGATGATGGTGAGCAAATTTAAGCTTAGGGTTCGAATGTTATCTACTGACTAAGGTATGTTTAACATCCTTTTGATGGTGTTTAAGGTTAATTACATGTTTGTTGTGGTGTTGGAGTGAAAGATTACAAGCTAGCACTTGAAAGGGGAAGAGATGTTGTTATCTTTTATTGGGTTGTTTTAAGGCTATAAATATATGTTTTTATGGATGGAAAATAAGGAAAATAACTTGATTATGATATGTTTTCTGTTGTTATGCATGTCTATATATTTATCAAGTGAATTTGTAAAAGAAACATATGAAACTTTAGATTGGAAGTGAAGATTAGCTTAAGTCACTTCTTATGGTGTGGTATTGCCATTGAGGGCTGTTGTAAGCTAAATATAACTTGGATTTCGACTTGAAGCTACTGTAGGAGGTATGTGTATTGTGTTCTTGCATGTGATTAAGGTTATCTTGATGTTGATTAAGTTAAATGGATGGACTAGACATGAGAGAGTGAAAAAGGTTGCTAATTGAGGATAGTTGGAGTTGTGGATTGTTTCCTTTGTTATAAATATATTATATAAGGGTGGAATCATTGATGAATGACTTTATTATCACGTTAGTGATTCTGTTAAGTTAAAGTAAGAAGTCTATAAGGGGTGATATGGGTTATACTGATTCCAATCGGAGCTTGGCGCTCGTCATGAAGTAGTGTTGACTTGTGGTTGTTATACGGTTTCTTGTTATTGATATTTATATGTTGCTGGATTTCTATGGTTGATGTTATTGGTATATGGTATTGGAGGAGGCCCTTGTTAAGGGGAGATGCTGTCGAATTTACGTTAACGAGCTAATAACTTAAGTAACGGACTTAGCCTTTACTCCGAACGGATTTTGAATCTCCTTATGCTATGGTAGATTGAATTGAGTTGTTTGAAGAGTTGCTTGAAAGGTATTGACTCAATGAGGTTAAGGTATGTTAAGTTTAAACCTTTCCTTCATTTTGGCATGATCACGCAACTACATGTTTTTGATAACGAGACATAAAGAGAAATTCATATTCCTGAATTTATGTACATTATCCTAGTCTCATAAGTTATCATATTCTCCCTTATCGGGACTTTATATTCAGTTCAATATTATCTTCTACCAGTCAAGAGAGCATAGGGTGTGTGTATGTATGTATATATATATATATATATATATATATATATATATATATATATACAGTATTACGGTATTTTCACCACCATCGAGCTATAATCGGTGGGCAGGTATTACAGTATTTTCACCATTATCGAGCTATAATCGGTGGGCAGGCCATTATTGGGCAACCTCTGATCAGATGGTAAGTTATATACCGAGCCTACTATGGCTGAGTGCCTATGAGCGGGCCTAGAATGGTCGAGATACAGAGCCTAGTATGGCCGAGTGCCTATGAGCGAGCCTACTACGGCAGAACAGTTACACGTTGCGAGCCTTATAGGGCCAGAAATGTATTTTACTTACTATATTGAGAGAGTTGAGTCAATATCAGCAGGTAATCATATCATCAGAAAATCTTTGACTCCCAATTACTTTTAGTTATTATATTATCAGTTCAGTTTCAGCTTTCAGTTATTTTGTTGCCTGCTCGGTACATTATTTCGTACTGACGTCCCTTTTGCTGGGGACGCTGTATTTCATGCCTGCAGGTCCTGATAGACAGTTGGATAGACCTTCCCAGTAGACAGAGTCAAACATCAGCTCGGTTGGTAAGCTCCACTTCCCAGGAGTTACCAGGTTTAGACCTTGGAGTCTATTTAATATATACAGGTTTGATGAATAGGTCGAGGCCCTGTCCCGACCATGATACAGTTCAGTTATATCTAGAGGCTTGTAGACGAGTCCTGTATATTTTTTATGTTAGTATTGTGGCCTTGCTAGCCCTGTGTGCATGTTCAGTTAGTATTGCTGGTTGTACGCATTCATGGCGGCCTCATCGGCCTACACATTTATGTGTATGAGCTTCTAGGTATGTTTATCCCTCAAATGAGAGAGACGTTATTTTCAGATGATTCAGAATATGTCCTCATCGGCCTATGTTGAGGGTTACCTCTCCAGAGTTCACAGTTATAGAGTGGTACGCTCGGGCCGAGTATGGCATCGAGTGCCAGCCATGCCTCTTTAGGTTTTGGGCGTGGCAGTAAGTAATTCTAATCTATTTTTAATCAAATTCCATCAACACATCTTAGAATTTAACAAAAAAATCATGTGAATCAAAGTGAAAATTTGTGAAACTTTGTCAAGTTTTTGAAAAAAATAAGAAATTGAGTTTTGAGAGTCGATTTGGACTTGGATTTTGAAACTAATCACATATATGAACTCATGGGGTCATGGGTAGATGGAATCTACCATTGGACCCGGGTTTTGACCGGGCAAGCCCCGGGTTGACCTTTATTTACTTTTTGGGAAAAGTGTAAAGATCTTAGGTTTATCTATTGCAATTGAATTCCCTAGCATTGTTTTGATGATTTTAAATCTATTTTGGTTAGATTTGAGTCATGTGGAGGCGTATTTTTAAAGGAAAAGCTATTTCATAGTTGAGGTAAGTATCTTTTCTAACTTCGTGTGGGTTAACTACCCCTTAGGATTGGTATTGTTTGATTCAATGCTAAGTGAAATCCGTGTACGCAAGGTGACGAGTGGGTACACGGGTTATATGTGGTATTTGATCGGTTTAGGCTACTTAGACTATTTCCATGCTTTAATTGAATGCCATATCATGTTCTAATTCTCTTAGTCAATCTATACTTACTTGTGTTAGTCTATCCTTACATGTATTAAATGATTTCGTTAACACTTGTTCTACCTCTTAATTGATAATTTGCTCTCACGCTTTAGTTGAACTTGTTGCCTCCTTTATTGTCACATGCTATCTTTTTATTGTTGATTATCATTATTTGAAGTCATTATACATGTTATCTCTTTCGTTAGTGTTTATCATTAATTGAAGTTATTGTTCATGTTATCTCTTTCATTGTTGATTACCATTACTTGAAGTTATTGTTCATGTTATCTTTTTCATTGTTGACTCCCATTATTTGAAGTCATTACTACACATTACCTCTTCCATTGTGAGTTATTCTTATTTAACATCCCGGTTATGCATTGTCTCTCATTGTTAACTTATTGGTGTTGAAGTGGTGAAAGCGGTTATCACGTTGAGGAAAAATTATTATTGTGGAAACATCTTCCTTTTGAGCATTTTTACTTTCATTGTTGTTGTTGTTGTTGTTGTTGATATTCTTGTACCCGTTGTAGTGGAGCCGTGGGCTAATATTTTGGAAATATTGATATTGTGGATTGTTGGCAAATTATGATATATAGGCACATGTGGTGCAAGTTGTTATTTTAATGTGTTATTGACGCGCATGCGGCAGTATAAGGCTTGGGGTTAATGTGCATGCAGCGACATAAGATGGGACTTATGTGCGTGTTGCTTGTAGGGGAACTACGTGAAGCCACGCGGCGTCATAAGGTGGGCTAAAATGCGTGTAGCTATTTCGGAAAAAACTATTTTCAAAACCTATTTCAAATGTAAGTCTCACGCGGTGATATAAGGAAAGATTGTGATTGAAATTGAGAAATGTGAATACGAGGCGGTACCTCATTGTGATTCTTGCTGTTTATTTCATGTTGCAACGAGTTTTGGTGGGAACATTCCTTGTTGTTTCATTCTTTATTATTCTAGAAGTTGTTGTCTGTATATGATCATTGTAGCCTTTTTAGTTGCTTCCTTTATGCTATTTCCATTATTGATTTCCGGTACTAGTTCATGCTATTATCTTATTTCATATCAGTTATTTCTTCACTTTCCATTACATATCCGTATTATGTTTTCATACTTCTTATTTATATCCTAGTAGGTGTCTTGACCTTCCCTCGTCACTACTTTACTAAGGTTAGGCTTGATACTTATTGGGTACCATTATGGTGTACTCATACAACACTTCTGCATAATGTTTGTGCAGATCCAGGTATGTCTGTTCGTGCCAGTCGTTAGAGATCATTTGTAGCTGCCTTACGGAGACTTCAAGGTATGCCTGCTCAGCGTCTGCATGCCTTGGAGTCACCTTCCCTATTTTACTTCCTGTTGTATTTCTTTTAGACAATGATTTATTAGATATTCTAGTTTTATTCTATAGAGCTTATGACTCTGTTCCACAGTTCTTGGGAATTGTATGGTTGAGATTCTGTTTTGCAGAGGTTTATATGAGTTAATTAGACTAGTATTTAGTAATTTGTTAATTACATCTGTTCAATTGTATCAAATGTTAGGCTTACCTACTCGTAGAGACTAAGTGCCATCACGACATCTTACAAAGGAAAATTGGGGTTGTGACACAAATGCGAACAACAACCAACTGAAACCTTCGCGAATGCGTATCCACTGTTGCGTCCGAGATGCTTCATCCTCACGATCGCAAAGAACAACTGAAACACTTGAAAACCAACAACTCCAAACATGGGCGAAATGGCCTGAAACTCATCAGAAACACACTCGGGGTCCCTGGGACCCCATCCAATCACACAAACTAATTCCAAAACATAATGCGGACCTACTCAAGGCCACAAATCACACCATAACAACATCAAAACGATGAATCACACCTCAATTCAAGCTTAATGAACTATTGAACTTTCAACTTCCAAAACTCGTACCGAACCATATCAAATCAACTCAGAATGACCTCAAATTTTGCACAAAAGTTCCAAATGACATAATAAACCTATTCCAACTTCCGAAACCATAATCTGAACCCGATAACGTCAAAGTCAACTCCCGAGAAAAACCTCTCAACCTTCTAAACCTTCAACTTTCCAACTTTTACCAAAAATTATCAAATCAACCTACAAACCTCCAAATCCAAATTCGGACATATGCCTAAGTCCAAAATCACCATACAAAGCTATTGGATTCATCAAAATACCATTCCAGAGTCATCTACACAAAAGTCAAACTCCGGTCAACTCTTACCACTTAAGCTTCTAAAATAAGTATCATTCTTCCAAATGAATCCAGAATCGCCCGAAAATCAAAACTGACCATACACGCAAGTCATAATACGTAATATGAAGCTTCTCTAGACCTTAAACCACTGAACAGAATGCTAAAATACAAAATGACCGGTCAGGTCATTACGACAAGTCTGAAGCCTCCTCAAAGTGCAGTCCGCACAAAATAGTGCTACCTTAGAAGCTGAAGTGCATCCGCAGAAGCTTATGCCTGACCTTTGAATTCCCTCAACTAAAGGCACTTGCATGATCAACATACCAAAGTGCGGACCGAAGATGTAATTATGCGGTCGTAGAACCCTCCAAAGGACATTTTTGCCAGAAATTTCATAGCACTATAAATATACGAAAACCACTTTTTAGGGCAACACTTTTACTATAGCAACAACTAGCGGTTATCTTTAGCTATTTTGGGAACCTCGGGACTATAATTAGAGAAAATATATTAATTTCCACTTTAATTCTAGTTTTATGACTTTAATTACTTCTTCTTTTTATTTTTCTAAGTTAATTACTATGAGTAGCTAGATTTTATCTAGGGTTGTGATCCAACCCAAGTGTGTAAAACTTATAAGTGTTTAATATTAATGTTTTCTATTGATTGTGGATATTATTTAGCCTTTCTTATGCTTTATGCTTAGAATTAATGATTGCAAATATTGAGTCATGTCTGTTTGACTTAAATCTTACTTGAGAAAAAGGGTTTAGTCTAGCAAAACTTGGCTAACAAGAAATTGAACTAATTGATATTTTGATTAGTTTGATTACAAGATTTGAACTTGAGTTTGGGATAATCCAACTTGGACTCACATTCAATTGTTTTGTTTGCTACACATTTGGTCTTGAGAAAGACAATTTGGGCATAATCACTCTTTAACCGAGAGGTATTAAGTGGGTACGTGAGCATTGAGAGTCAAAACAAATCCCGATCTATCATGCAAGCATATATTTACTCTACCCATTAGTTTTACACCTAGGTTAAGGTTACAACCCTAGTCCTTTCTATATTTGATAAAAATATCAAAAATATTTCAAACATTATTTGCTCAATAGTTAGTTAAATCTCTTAAAAACTAATTTAGATAACATTTACCCACTTTTGTTTGAAAGCTAAATTTAGTTATTTTGAGTTTCCTTTCTTGAGTATTTACCTCAACACCATCTTAAAATCCTTGTGGATTCAACCCCAACTCGCGTTGGGTTTTATTATTGTAATGATGGTTTTATACTTCTTAATGGGTGTGAATTGGACATGATCAATTTTAGGCGCCATTGCCGGGGAGTTTACGGTATTAGTTATATACTTGAGGTATCTTCTTTTACTTTCGTGATTCTAATTTGTTGAAGTGATTGTAAGTTTCAAATACCAAACAACGAATTTGGAAACTTGCCATTGGGAGAGGTAGATGGCGAAGATGAGCAACTTGATGAAATCCCTCAAGCTATACAACACAACCATCAAGGCCGTGGGCAATAAGACAATGTGCCTCCACCTCCCCCACCTCAACCACCACCACAACTGCAAGTGCCATAGCCCCCTGCAAAGGGAGAGAAACTTTAAAATTACCAATGTGATGCTTACGTTGCTCGAGCAACAAGGTTATTTCATCGGGCGCCAACTCAAAATGTTTACAAGCATTTGAAAGTTTTTATGAATACGTATTGGGGGAGCAAACAAATAAATATTTCGGAAGATGCTTTGCGGTTAAGGCCTTTTCCCTTCTATCTAAGAGGTAAGGATTTGGGTTGGTTTGAACGCTTGCCTAATCATTCTATTCATACATGGGATGAAATGGAGGTGAAGTTTATTTCAAACTTCTTCTCTCCCGGGCACATGGCTACTCTACGGGATGAAATATTGGCTTTCAAGCAAGAGATCAATGAACCGTTGTGTGAAATTTGGGAGAGGTATCAGACAATAGTGAAGGAGTGCCCGAACAATGATATGACCGACAACATGATCCAACAAAATTTCTACCATGGTATTAATACTACAAATCAATGTGTGGTCAATTAATTGTCTGAATACAGATAACAATATGAAAGATATGGTAAGGGGACTCCAAGGGACCACGAGCGATCATGCAGTACTATCTCGAATCTCCTCTGACAACTACAAGGCTCATTATTGAAGTCCACTACTCCCAATATCCGACACAATGTGTACTCAGTAAGTATTGACGATGTTCAAGTCATGTGATACTTACTAATCAAATAAACCTGTACAATTCATAATTATTCATAAAAGACTATGACAAATGATGCAATATCATCAAATATTATATCAAGAGATACTCAATATGTATAGTTCAATCTCGACTAATAAGTCAAAAGAATATAACAGAGGCATCATGTAGCATGTTAGGATTCAGCATATAAACCATATAGAATGTATAACAAGGCATATGGATTCACTTGAATCGTCAAACCTTCCACCTTTATGATAAAAACTCACCATCATTAGATTCTATATCAAAATCAATCAAACATCTGTCAATTTACCACAATCCATGTTACGCCATCAAGAGAGAAACATGAGAGGGCAACCCTACAGGGGATAGATCTATATCCACATGCTTTACGGTATATAACTCGTGTCATAACAGTAATAATATCATTATAACTGCATGACAAAGACCTCGTACCATAACATCAACGATACCACAATAACCGGACGGTACAAACCCATGCCACTTCCAATTCAATCTGCTCAATATGTCCAAATTTCCATAATCATAGCAATCCGAAATAAATTTTCATCATAAATGAGGGATATTCTCACAAATAATCAATAAGGTGCACAAGGACATAATAATAAAGGTGCGGATGTATGCATGAGAAGTGAAGCCTGACTACGGCTAAATCAAGTATATAAACAATTTCACAAATAGCCCATTTTGACCAATTACGAAGTAGTAATCCTAAACATGGATACTAGCATGAAAGGAATAACTCACATAGTCATACAATTTATTAAAACATGAAACATTGAAGGAACACAACTAAATAAGGCATAATAAAAGCCTAAAGTCTAATTCAATCATAAATCATGTATAACACCTGTATATATGCCCGTCATCTCACATTTATGTCTCTTTCTACACATTTCAATTGATCAAATAAGGTCATATCTTAAGGGCTATTCTCTCACAACAAGATTAGGCTAGATACTTCTCTTAACAAATCAAATCAGCCCTCCAAAATCACTTTTTCTTTAGAAATCACCTCTAAATGGCTCAAATCTGGCCAAATAATACTTAATAATGTAAAATAATTTTACAAGAATCAATTACAAATAATAAAACTTTAATCTTTAATCAATTCCCGAAAAGTCAACAAAGGTTAACCCGGGCCCACATGGTCAAAGTCTAGGTCTAGAGGTAGAACCCGTTTACTCATAATTCATGAGTCTAATATGTGTTTAGTTTTCAAATCCAAGTCCAAATAATAGCTCAAAACCTCAATTTTCACTCTTTTAAATTGTAGGCAAAACTCCCAAATTTTATCCAAAAAAATTCCAAGTTTTAGGTATTAATAATCCATGTAGATTTTTAAAATATAATCATAAATGAGTAGAAATCACATAGCCCTTAGTCTTGTATAAAAGCCTCCTTGAACAATCGCCCCTCTCCAAGTATAGGATTCAAAATATAAGAGATTAGGTAAAAATCCCAAAAGTTCCACTTAAATACAATGTCCAGGGGTACTCTTCGTGAACAAGGACCATGCCTCGCGTTCGCGAAGGACAAAAATGCCTCTGCCAAAATTTCTCTTTTGCGAACATGAAAATACCCTCGTGATTGTGTAGCCTCACCTGCTACACCTACTGTGAATACTATACACCCGCGGACGCGAGGCTTCCTACCCAACCTGGCTCTACGAGCGCGACCTCCCTCTCGCGAACGCGAAGTCTTCTGCCACGACCCCAATCTCCCACCGTAAGAATGTCGTGATGGCACCTAGTCTATAAGACTAGGCAAGCCTAACCTACATGAATAAATAACAGAAATAATTATAGAACTACAAATTTAAACCAACTAGCTATCATAAAAGAACTTCAGAATACACCTGACAATAACTCCCAAAATCTGGTGAGACTGAGTCATAAGCTCTACACGAATACTGAATCAATCCTTAATACACCACTGTCTAAGTAAAGAGTAAGCAATAGAAAAGAAACAAGGACAAAGGGTGACTCTGAGGCCTACGAATGTCAGCACTTATACTTTGAAGTCTCCGATCTGGAAGCTCTACTCACTGGTGCCTAGCCTGATATGAGGTACCTAGATCTGCACAAAAAGATGTGCAGAAGCATATTATGAGTACACCACAATGGTACCCAGTAAGTATGAAGCCTAACCTCGGTAGAGTAGTGACGAGGTTAGGTCAAGACACCTACTAGGATAAGAATAAGAATGTAAACGAGGAAAATGAGAGGAAATACAACAAGATAGATTGCAACTGAATTTAAAGCAATAAATGCAACAAGGAAGGAACAAATAATAAGAACATCAAGGAAATAATGCAGACAAATACAAGTGATGTAAATGAGAGATAACAACAAGAATCACAACTGAGGTACCGCATCGTAATCTCATTTCACAATCACAATCACAATCACAATCTTTCCGTATATCACCATGGGAACCTTACGTTTAGTTTTGAAAAATCATTTTTCCCGACATAGCTACCCGCGTTTTAGCCTACCTTATCACACCGCATGACTTCAAGTAGTTCCCCTACTAGCAACACGCGTATCAAGCCCACCTTATCTCACCGCATGTATATCATCCCCTAGCCTTATACCACCACATGTGTATCAATATCACAACTCAAACCTCAAGTGCCCAAATGCCACAACTTGCTAAAAGAATAACCAATATCAATGTTTCCACAACAAATAGCCCATGACTCAACTACAATATGTACATAACTCTCAACAATAGCTACTGAAAAATGAATATCTCAACAAGAATGGTATTTCAACAATTTAAAACTTTGCCTCAATGTGATCATGGCTTTTACAACTTCAACACCAAAACTCAACAATAAGATATTCCAAGAAGTAACAATTTCGAGTTAGGTAACTCAACAGTCAAATAATTAACAAGGCAATAAAGTAACAATAACTTCAACTAAGCATGTAAGGGCAAATAACAAATAAGAGATGAGAAAAGTATTAACAATGTCAAAGAAAGTATGTAAGGATAGATTAACGATGATAGATATAACATGTTGTGACAATTCAATTAAAAGCATGAAAAGAATCTACATAGCTTAACCTGGTCAATTACCACATATAGATCGTGTACCACTCATCACCTTGCGTACACGGCTTTCACATACCACAATGACACAAAACAACTCCAATCCTAAGGGGTACTTCCTCCATACAAAGTTAGACAAGATACTTACTTTAAACAATCTAATTAAATCCACTAGTAAGTTTTTTCCGCAAAATATCCAACGCCAAACGGCTCAAATCTAGCCAAAATAACTTTATACCATAAATACAAACCATAGGAAACTATTCCGGATAATAAAGTTGCAATCTTTAAAGAAAATCAAAACGTCAACTCAAACAGTCAACTCCGGGCCCGCATCTCGGAACCGGACCAAACTTACAAAATCCGAACATCCATTCAATAACGAGTCCAACCATATAAAAAGTATTCAATTCCGACCTCAAATCGACCTTCAAATCGTCAAAATATAGCTTAGAAAGTACTCACAAATTTACCCAATTTTTCCAACTCAAAACACTAATTAAATGATAAAAACAATGATGGATTAATGTATAATAGTCAAATCCACGTTAAAATCACTAACCCCGATCAACGCTTTGAAAATCTCTCTCAATCTGAATCACATTCAGGGCCCCCGGTACCCCGTCCAAGCATACCATCAAGTTCCAAAATACATAACGAACCTACTCGAGGCCTAAAATCACATCAAACAACATCGATTCTACGAATCGCAACCCAATTCTAACCTAATTGAAACCATGGACATCCAACTTCCAAAACTAACGTCGATTCATATCAAACCAACTCCGATTAACCTCAAATTTTGCACACAAGTGATAAATAACACAACAGAACTATTCCAACTCCCTGAATTTGAATCCAACCCCGATATCAATAAAGTCAACTCTCAGTTAAACTTCTCAATTTTCCAAACCTTCAACTTTTCAACTTTCGCCAGTTCAAGCCAAAATGACCTACGGACCTCCAAATCAATATCCGAACATACGCCTAAGTCCAAAATCACCATAAGAAGCTATCAAAACAGTCAAAACTCCATTCCGAAGTCATCTACACAAAATTCAAACTCCAATCAACTCTTTCAACTTAAGCTTCCAACTTTGGGACTAAGTGTCCTATTTCACTCCGAACCTCACCCGAAACCAAACCAACCACCCCGACAAGTCACATAACCATAATATAACACAGAGGAGGCAATAAATAGGGGTACGAGACTAAAATAATCAACATGAATGGTCGGGTCGTTACATCTTCTCCCTCTTAAAACAAACGTTCGTCCTTGAACGAGTATAGAGACATACCTGAAGTGATGAAAAATGAGGATAACGGCTATGCATTTCATGATCGGTCTCCAAAGTCGCCTCCTAGACTGGTTGACCCCTCCAATGAACTCTCACTGAAGTAATGTTCATTGACCTCAACTTTCGAACATACTTGTCCGAGATGTCAATCGGCTCCTCAACATAAGACAAATCCTTGTCCAATTGGAATGAGCTAAAATCTAAAACATGGGACGGATCACCGTGATACTTCCGAAGCATGGATACATGGAACACTGGATGAACTGCAGATAAACTAGGTGCCAATGCAAGCTTTTAGGACACCTCTCCCACTCTCTCAAGGATCTCCAAAGGGCCGATATACCTAGGGCTTAACTTTCCCTTCTTCCCGAACCGCATCACACCCTTTAAGGGTGAAACCAGGAGCAAACTCGCTCTCCAACCATAAATGCAACGTCATGAACCTTCCGATTAGCATAACTCTTCTGTCTAGATTGGGCTGTACGAAGACGATCCCGGATCAACTTGAGCTTCTCCAAGGCATCTCGAACCAAATCTATGCCCAATAACTTAGCCTCTCCCTGCTCAAACCAACCAACTGGAGAATGACATCGTCTCCCATATAGGGCCTCATAAGGAGCCATCTGAATACTTGATTGGTAGTTGTTTTTGTAGGCAAACTCCGCAAGCGGCAAGAACTGATCCCAAGAACCCCCGAAATCCATAACACATGCACAAAGCATATCCTCTAATATCTGAATGGTATGCTCGGATTTTCTGTCCTTCTAGGGGTGGAATGATGTACTCAACTCATCATCTATACCTAACTCACGTTATACGACCCTCCAAAATTATGATGTAAACTGTGTGCCCCGGTCAAAAATAATGGATACTGGCATGCCATGAAGCCGGACAATCTCGCGGATATAGATCTGAGCCAGCTGCTCTGAATAATAGGTAGTCACCATCGAAATAAAATGAGCCAACTAGGTAAATCTATCCACAATCACCTATACATCATCAAATTTCTTCTGAGTATGTGGGAGCCCAACAACGAAGTCCATAGTAACACGCTCCCATTTTCACTCAGGAATCTCAAGCCTCTGAAGCAAACCTCTCGGCCTCTGGTTCTCATACTTCATCTACTAATAATTTATCCACCGAGCTACATACTCCACTATGTCTTTTTTCATTCTCTTGCACCAATAGTGCTGCCTCAAGTCCTGATACATCTTAGCGGCACTCAGATAAATGGAGTACCGCGAACTGTGGGCCTCCTAAAGAATCAACTCACGTAACCCATCCACACTGGGCACATATAATCGGCCCTGCATCCGCAACACACGTCATCTCCGATAGAAACCTCTTTGGAATCGCCGTGCTGCACCGTGTCATTAAGGACAAGCAAATGGGGGTCATCATACTGACATTCTCTTATGCAATCATATAAAGAAGATCGAGAAACCATGCAAGCAACAACCCATCTGGGATCCGAAACATCTAATCTAACAAACTGGTTGGCCAAGTCCTGAATATCCAATGCTAATGGCCTCTCCGTTGCCAGTAGATATGCCAAACTACCCATACTCTCCGCCTTTCGACTCAAGGCATCAACCACCATATTGTCCTTCCTGGGATAATATTTACTTGATTTATCTGATAGTGATATGTAACGACCCGACCGGTCATTTTGAGTATTACAACCCTGTTTCCCCATTTACTGCGCAAATTTGGCTTTACAGTTATTGTGTGACTTGCCGGGGTAATTGGTTTGGGTCCGGTGAGGTTTTGGAATAACTTGGAACACTTTTTCAAGGTTTAAAGCTTAAGTTAAAATAGTGACCGGATGTCGATTTATGTGTAAATGACCTCGAAATTTAATTTTGATGATTCCAATAGCTTCGTATGGTGATTTTGGACTTAGGAACGTGTCCGGAAAGTTATTTGGAGGTCCGTAGTGGAGTTAGGCTTGAAATGCCGAAAGTTGAAGTTTTGGAAAGTTTGACCGGGGGGTTGACTTTTTGATATCGAGGTTGGAATCTAGTTCTGAAAATTTTCATAGCTCCGTTATGTCGTTTCGGTATCGCGTTCGCGAAGGGTAAAATAATGGGCATGGGTTTTTGCCTTCGCGTTCGCGAAGGGGAGCTCGCGTTCGTGAAGAAGGGCTCTCTAAAGCATCGCGTTCACGAGCAGTGTCTCGCATTCGCTAAGAGCAAATGTTTGTGCTTCGTGAACGCGAGGGACCTGTCGCGTTCGCGAAGAAGAGAGGGCTGGACAGAAAGTTTAAGTTCAGAAATGGGACTTCGTCCCATTTTTCATTTTTAACGATTTCGAGCTCGGATTGAGGCGATTTTTGGGTGATTTTCGGAGGAAACAATGGGGTAAGTGTTCTTAACTCATTATTGATTAAATTACCAGAATCCATGGTTGTTTTTATCATTGGATTGGTGAATTGAGTTGGAAAAGTTTGAAAACCCTCTTGGTTTAAATTGAAGATTTAAGGGTTGAGTTATGGTCGGATTTGAGTAATTTTGGTATGGTTGGACTCGTGGTTGAATGAGGGTTTGGATTTTATGATTTTTATCAGATTCCGAGACGTGGGCCCCACGGGTATTTTTGGGGCGTAATTTCGGATTTTTGAAAAATATTAGTATTTTGATATGGAATTAATTTCTATAATTTTTGTGAGCTGAATCAAATTAATTGTGACTAGATTCGAGCTATTTGGAAGTTCATATGCGCAGAATGGAATTTCTGGAGCATTGTTTAGCTTGCTTGACATTGGATTCGGCTTGTTCGAGGTAAGTAACTCTTCTAATCTTGGAGTTGAGGGTATGAACCCTGAATATATGTATTTCGTAAAAATTTTGGGAGGTGACACACATGATAGGTGACGGGCGTGTGGGCGTGCACTATAGAAATTGTGACATAATTATTTCTGTGGAATTTTATAGTTAAATGATCTTGGCATTTTCCATGCGGTTTTATGAGTTAAAGAAATTGAGCTGAAAAGCATATTAAAAATCATGTTGAGGCTATGTGCCAGTATTATTGGGACCTACAGGGGTCATATTGTTGTGAATTATTTATTTTAAATTAAAAATTTATACTCAGTCATATTCATGTCATTACATATCATATCTCAGTCTCTGTTATTATTTATTGATACATCATATCATCATTTTGGGCTGTTCTCATGACATTGTGAGCCCATGAGAGAGAGATTGGAGAGATTCATGACTGAGGGAGGCCGAGGGCTTGATTGTGAGGGTATTTTTAGGATCGGGCTGCACGCCGCAGCAGGCCATGTTGGCTTTATATATATTATATTATTATTGCACGTGAGTTGGCCGTGCAGCACGTGAGTTGGACGTGCAGATCCTTATATTATTTATGCACGTGAGTTGGCCGTGCAGCATGTGAGTTGGCCGTGCGGATCCTTATATTATTATTGCACGTGAGTTGGCCGTGCAGTATGTGAGTTGGCTGTGCGGATCCAGATATTTATATTATGGCACGTGAGTTATCCATGCAGCACATGAATTGTCCGTGCTTATAGTGCTTGGGCTGTAGGAGCCCCTCATGAGTCTGTACCCCTAGTGAGCGCAGTCGACTATAAACACGGATCGGGCTGCATGCCGCAACAGGTATTGTATAGCGCTGAGTGATTGAGTGCGCTGAGCACAATGAGAGAGAATGCGACACAGTGAGATTGAGTACTCTGAGAGTGTGAGTACATGAGTACAATCTCTAAGATACATTGCATTGACATACACACATGACATATATGCATAGAGATGTGTTTTCCTCATGATGTACGGTATCATATTATTCATGATTTCCCACACATTTTGACAGATGGGCATAGTGATCCATTTGTTTTACACGGGTTATCCGGAAGGAAAATGAAACATATTATTTATTATTGAAAAGATTTTTGGAGAAATTTATTGTTTTCAAACTATTCATATTATTGGCAACTTCGGCAAAAGATTTGAGTTTTTACTGATGGATTTAAAAGGAAGAACTATTATTTTTGAAATCATGATTTGGCTGAGCATTTTATCTCTGAGTTACTTCTGGTATAATTTTTTTATTGTTGTTATGGATTATTGTGGACTATTGGTTTTGGACCCGACCTTGGTAGAAGCTCGTCACTACTTTCAACCTACGGCTAGGTTTGTTACTTACTTAGTACATGGGGTCGGTTGTACTGATACTACACTTCTGCATATTTCGTGCAGATGTTGGCTGTTATTGTTGCTGTGCTCGATGGTTGCGGGATCTGAATATGTACCTGCATTCCTGTTTTAGCTGCCTCTTGTTCAGGGTAGCCTTAGATTTATAAAAGCTCTGTTTATGTATTATTCAAACAGACTATATATTTATTTCATTTCCTCTTTGTATACTCTATTCTTAGAAGCTCATGATTTGTACTACCAGTTCTTGGGGGATGTATAATATTAAGATATTTATTTACTTAAGTTACTTTAATAATTGTTATTGGGATTGGATAACCTAACGGGTTGGGTTAGGTGCCATCACGACTAGTTGGATTTTGGGTCGTGACAAGGTGGTATCAGAGCTCTAGGTTCATAGGTTCTACAAGTCATGAGCAAGTATCTAGTAGAGTCTTACGGGTCGGTATGATGATGTCCATACTTATCTTCGAGAGGCTACAGGGCATTTAGGATATATACTTCCTATTTTTCTTTCCTTATCATGCGTGATTGATTCAGCTTGAGACATAAACTCTTTGAATTCCTTCCACGTATTCGTATGCGCACACGAGTGCTCGGTATCAGTTGTGTATCGCCGGCTTGTGATTTCAGGGATGATGTGCGAGATGTGAATTCTATGTTTTGGTGGTGGGCCAGTCCGAAGGACTTGAGGCCATAATTAGACCGCAACTTAAGCTCGGTAACTTCAGTTGTAACCTGTGCAATTGGACTCATATGTCCGGTAATGACCCTGCAGTTGAATTTGTGGCTCGATGAGCAGTGGAATAGCTTTGTGATGAGTATGATGTAGTTGCGGAATGTGTTAAGACAATTTGAATGTGACAAGAAGTATTTCTTTGAAATGTAAATGAAGGCCATTTGGTGCTTGATTTTTGTTTTGATGTGACGTACAGTCTCGAGTGTGAATGTTTTGAAGGATCTTTCACGTTGTTAAATTGTGGGACAAATTAAATTCTCATGTCCTGTTAATGAGTTTGGACTCAGAAAGATTAAGTGATTGCATAGTCATTGTGGTTGCGAAAGGGTATAACAAGATACCAGATTGAGGTTAAGCAGGTGGGTTATCCCTGCGGAGTAATCTACGTAGGAGTATTCCTTATGATGTGAGTAGAGAGTTTCTTTTCTGCTGGCGGGGTATATGGGTGGAGATTTGAATCTGAATCTGGTTGAGAAAGTTGAATTGACTGTCAAGGGAAATAAACGCATGCTTAACGGATGATTGAGGTATTTTATGGTTGGTGTTGCATGAGCTTGAGAAAGATTTTCGTTGAACTCACTGTAGTATCATGGCAGTAATACGGTATGGGTGTTGTGATTTATTGAATGAAATGATTTATGGCTTTGGGCCAAGTGGGGGAGCCTGCTGCAGACGGCTTAATTTCATGGTTATATATTAAATTTTAGTTTTGGTCTGAGGCATACTTGTGGGTTAGCTATGACTTGTAGAAGTTGAGATCGAGGATGACTCGAATAAGGAAATTCCTGGTTAAGGATTATATTGCACGTATGAGTAAATGAAATTCGCGGAATGAGTGAGTTGTTATTGGTAAATGATGTAGTGCGCATAGAGTATGAATTTGATATGTGGTGTTAACGTAGAGTTACTTCTTTGAGAGTTGTAGTGCTAATGGGGAACATGTCTTTTGGTCCATTTGAGCGGTGCAATTAGATTTGAGCAAAGTGGGTGACTCCCGAGAAAAAAATTCCAGTGGGTTTGAGAATTATATATAGCAATTGAGAATGTTTCCGGACTTATGCATGGATAAAAAAATCCGAGATTTGCGTTTGATGGTGCCTGGACTTGCAAAAATTCTATATGACTATGGATCCTACATTTTTGTATAAGGAAGGTAAGAAGAATAATTTCAAATTCACAAAAGGTATTCTCAGAGTGAGTGTTATAGTTGTGGTATTTTTGACGGTGCTTAAGAAAAATACAGTTGCTTATGGGCCGTAGGACGTTATGGTTCTATGCTAAGGTTTGTAGGGCTTGATTATGTGCAAATGGATTCCAAAGTATTCTTGATGGTTTCTACCGGTGTGGAGAACGTGTTGTGTATTGTGGTTTCCTCCTGGAAAGAAGCAAGAGAAAGGTTTCTAACTAAAATGGTATGTAAATTATTGGTGACTCAAAGTTGATAATAAGATTCTTGTGCTTTTCACATGATGGCAAGATAGATGTTATGTGTTGTACGAAAGCTAGATTTTCATGTACAAGGTGGAAGTACAGTCTTGAAGAGAAGGTGACGAATGTTGGACAACATGGACGGTTTCAAATAACTAGATGAATATTATTACTACTTGGTGTTGTATGAGAAAGGGGCGGACTTCAGAAGGCGCATTGTATTTTGACTTACGGATGTATAAATTAGTATTGCGGTACTCACATGGTTGATAGACTACTGATATTAAAATTTTGTCAAGTGGTACGGAAGAACTTTCAAAGTATTTCTCGTGGGATGATCGTGTATGAGAGAGGTGTTAGGCATTCGGGCGGTGGAGATGGAATCAAATATGGTGATTCGCGTGTTCTATGGATTTGGAGATTTGGAGTTCCCAGGAGCAGATTGTGTTCATGGTTGTGGACTATGAAGTTGTGTCCAGAGCTAGCCAGGTGATAGAATATGTTATGATTCAGTCATTGTGGATTTTTGGAAGAATTTGTATCTATTTGTGGGTAACTCGAGTTGATTTGGCGGTCCATTGGTAGGCCCAATTAAGATGTGTATTCTACACCGAGCCGGAATGGTTGGCTCCATACTGCTGTTGTTGAGGGATATGTCATTCGGTTGATGTTGAACTTATTCATGTTCTGAAATGATCTGTGAGTTACTCTGTTATGCTACGAGGAGTCATGATTCATTGGTTATGTGCACAGATGGTGCAGTTCTATTTGAGCTTTATAGCGGAATTTGAGCATGATGAGTATTTGGGTATTGCATGATCAATTGCGTAATGGTTATTTTATTTCAGGTTTTGTATGGTATTTTTGTCATTTGCCTCTCCGTCGTTATTAATTTGGAGCAGGGTGGCTCGGGGTATATAATATGAACCTTGTGGTAGAATCGGGTGATGGTTCTACGGTGTATGATGAATTTTCAGCGTTTCGTTGTGGCAGTACTTGTTAATTTGGCGGGGCATTTCTCTCATTTGAGTCATTTTCCATGACTGGGTATATTTGAATTGCTGCGTATTGGTGCACAGATAGCACATGTGGTGGCTCTGATGTTATATTAGTGCGGTATGTCTGTGGAACAATTATGTTTAGTAATATAAGGTCATTGGACCAGGAATAGGTACTATCAGGTTTAATTTTGGTATTATTCGGGAGTATAATATTAAAAGTTGGCTCAGAAAGTGATTACGGTTCTGGTTGGGGCGAGAGAGCTCCGTGACTTGTTGATCTGGTGAGTGGTCTTGAAATTTCGCGTGTTTCTTTTATTATCAATAGTGTACAAAGGTTTTGGGATGAGGTTTGGTTCGATATGGGTTTAATATTAGTATGTGGTTGGTTTTGGAGTAGTCACTGCGATTAGGAATGGTGCTACGAGCATGCAAGTTGTGTAATATGTTGTTGATTATATTCGTGGTTATAGTTATAGCTCGATGCAACTTGTTCGGACTTATACAGTGTGTAAATGTAAGATTCGTGTCTTGAAAGAAATTCTAAAGGTTGGAAATTAAACTCCAAGGTTTATGGGCTAAGGTTAAATTAATGATTTTCAGTTGTATTATGTAGTTAAGCCTATGTGGAATAGGGTGACGTGGGTTCACCCCCGGGTACATGTATGGTAAGATGGAACAGTGATTTGATGGCTTGGAAACAACTCTTGGCACGTTCGAGGACGAATGTGTGTTTAAGTGGGGGAGAATGTAATGACTCGACTAGTTGTTTTGAGTATTACAACCCCGTTTCCCCATTTACTACTCAAATTGGGCTTTACAATTGTTGTGTGACATGCCGGGGCAATTGGTTTGGGTCCGGTGAAGTTTTGAAATGAATTGAAACACTTAGTTCCAAGGTTTGAAGCTTAAGTTAAAATAGTGACCGGATGTCGACTTATGTGTAAACGACCTCGAAATTTAATTTTGATGATTCCGATAGCTTCGTATGGTGATTTTGGACTTAGGAGTGTGTCCGGAAAATTATTTGGAGGTCCGTAGTGGAGTTAGGCTTGAAATGCCGAAAGTTGAATTTTTGGAAAGTTTGACCGGGGGGTTGACTTTTTGATATCGAGCTCGGAATCCAGTTCTAAAAATTTTTATAGCTCCGTTATGTCGTTTATGACTTGTGTGCAAAATATGAGGTCAATCGGACGTGATTTGATAGGTTCCGGAATCGTTTGTAGAAACTTGAAATTTCAAAGTTCATTAGGTTTGAATTAGGGTGTAATTCACGGTTTTAGCATTGTTTGAGGTGATATGAGGGCTCGACTAAGTTCGTATGATGTTTTAGGACTTGTCGGTATATTTGGTTGAGGTCCCGAGGGGATCGGGTGAGTTCCGGGGGGTTAACAGATCATTTGTGGCCTTGGTGGGATTGCTGATATCTGTTGCTGTATTTTTTTCAGATTTTCCCTTTCGCGTTCACGAGTGGGACCTCGCGTTCGCGAAGAGGAATTTCAAGCAGGCAGGATTTACTCTTCGCGTTCGCGATGGGGTCTCGCGTTCACGAAAAGGAGTTGGGTTGTGCATCGCGTTCGCGTTTGGGTATCGCGTTCGCGAAGGGAAAAATGGTGGGCATGGGTTTTTGCCTTCGCGTTCGCGAAGGGAAAATCGCGTTCGCGAAGAAGGGCTCTCTAAAGCATCGCGTTCGCGAGCTGTGTCTCGCATTCGTGAAGAGCAAATATTGGGCAGAACATTTTGTGCTTTGCGAACGCGAAGGACCTGTCGCGTTCGCGAAGAAGAGAGGCATGGACAGAAAGTTTAAGTTTAGAAAATCCATTTTTAACGATTTGGAGCTCGGATTGAGGCGATTTTTGGGTGATTTTCAGAGGAAACAACGGGGTAAGTGTTCTTAACTCATTATTAGTTAAATTACCCGAATCCATGGTTGTTTTTATCATTGGATTGGTGAATTGAGTTGGAAAAGTTTGAAAACCCTCTTGGTTTAAATTGAAGATTTGAGGGTCGAGTTATGGTCGGATTTGAGTAATTTTGGTATGGTTGGACTCGTGGTTGAATGGGGGTTCGAATTTTGTGATTTTTATCGGATTCCAAGATGTGGGCCCCACAAGTGATTTTTGGGGCGTAATTTCGAATTTTTTGAAAATATTAGTATTTTGATATGGAATTAATTCCTATAATTTTTGTGAGCTAAATCAAATTAATTGTGACTAGATTTGAGCCATTTGGAAGTTGATATGCGTAGAATGGAATTTCTAGAGCATTGTTTAGCTTGCTCGACATTGGATTCGGCTTGTTCGAGGCAAGTAACTCTTCTAATCTTGGAGTTGAGGGTATGAACCCCGAATATATGTATTTCGTAAATTGTTGGGAGGTGACACACATGCTAGGTGATGGGCGTGTGGGCGTGCACTATAGAAATTATGGCATAATTTTTTCTGTGGAATTTTATAGTTAAATGATCTTGGCATTTTCCAGGCGGTTTTAGGAGTTAAAGAAATTGAGCTGAAAAGCATATTAAAAATCATATTGAGGCTATGTGCTAGTATTATTGGGACCCACATAGGTCATATTATTGTGAATTATTTATTTTAAATTGAAAATTTATACTCAGTCATATTCATGTCATTACATATCATATCTCAGTCTCTGTTATTATTTATTGATACATCATATCATCATTTTGGGCTGTTCTCATGACATTGTGAGGCCATGAGAGAGAGACTAGAGAGATTGATGACTGAGGGAGGCCGAGGGCCTGATTGTGAGGGTATTTTTGGGATCGGGCTGCACGCCGCAGCAGGCCATGTTGGATTTATATATATATATTATATTATTATTGCATGTGAGTTGGCCGTGCAGCACGTGAGTTGGCCGTGCAGATCCTTATATTATTATTGCACGTGAGTTGGCTGTGCAGCACGTGAGTTGGCCGTGCGGATCCTTATATTATATTATGGCACGTGAGCTGTCCGTGCAGCCCGTGAGTTGTCCGTGCTTATAGCGCTTGGGCTGTAGGAGCCCCTCATGAGTCTGTATACCCCTAGTGAGCGCAATCGACTATAAACACGGATCAGGCTACATGCCACAACAGGTATTGTATAGTGCTGAGCATAGTGAGAGAGAATGCGGCACATTGAGATTGAGTACTCTGAGAGTTGAGTACATGAGTACAATCTCTGAGATACATTGCATTGATATGCACACATGACATATATGCATAGAGATGTGTTTTCCTCATGCTGTACGGTATCACATTATTCATGATTTCCCACATATTTTGACAGATGGGCATAGTGATGCATTTGTTTTACACGGGTTATCCGGAAGGAAAATGAAATATATTGTTTATTATTGAAAAGATTTTTGGAGAATTTTATTGTTTTCAAACTATTCATATTATTGGCAACTTCGGCAAAAAATTTGAGTTTTTACTGATGGATTTGAAAGGAAGAACTATTATTTTTGAAATCATGATTTGGCTGAGCATTTTATTTCTGAGTTACTTCTGGTATTATTTGCTTATTATAGTGATGGACTGTTGTGGACTATTGGTTTTGGACCCGACCTTGGTAGAAGCTCGTCACTACTTTCAACCTATGGCTAGGTTTGTTACTTACTCAGTACATGGGGTCAGTTGTACTGGTACTACACTTCTGCACATTTCGTGCAGATATTGGCTGTTGTTGTTGCTGTGCTTGATGGTTGAGGGATCTGAAGATGTACCTGCGTTCCTGTTGTAGCTGCCTCTTGTTCAGGGTAGCCTTAGATTTATAAAAGCTCTGTTTATGTATTATCCAAACAGACTATGTATTTATTTCATTTCCGCTTTGTATACTCTATTCTTAGAAGCTCATGATTTGTACTACCAGTTCTTGGGGAGATGTATTGGTTTTAGATATTTTCTTTTAATTAATTTCATTAGAATTGGATTGTTGGAAATTGACTTACCTAACGGGTTGGGTTAGGTGCCATCACGACTAGTGGGATTTTAGGTCGTGACACTTTAAGCAACTCTAACCATCTCCGTTGCCGCAAATTAAGATCTTTCTACTTGAACAGATGTTGGAGACTCCGGTGGTCGATATAGACCTCACAAGGGACACCATACAAATAGTGCTATCAAATCTTCAAGGCATGTATAATAGTTGCCAATTCCAAGTCGTGGACCAGATAATTCTTCTCATGGACCTTCAACTGCTGAGATGCGTAGGCAATCATCCTACCGTCTTGCATCAACACCGTGCTAGGGCCAACGCGCGACACATCACAGTACACTGTGTAAGACCCCAAACCCATAGGCAACACCAACACTAGGGCTGTAGTCAAGGTAGTCTTGATCTTTTGAAAGCTCTCCTCACACTCCTCGGACCATCTAAAAGGAGCACCCTTATGGGTCAATCTATTCATATGTGCAACAACGGATGAGAAACCCTCTACGAAAGGGCAGTAATATCCGCCAAACCAAGGAAACTCTGAATCTTAGTAGCTAAAGACGGCCTGGCCAACTTTGCACTGCTTCAATCTTCTTCAAATCTTCTTTGATCCCCTCACTCGACACCACATGACCTAAAAACGCCACCGAATCAAGCCAAATTCACACTTTGAAAATTTTGCATACAACTTATTTTCTCTCAAGGTCAGGAGACTAATCCTCAAATGCTGCTCATGATCCTCCCGACTGCGAGAATACACAAAAATGTCGTCAATAACCACAATGATGAATGAATCAAGATATGGCTGGAATACACTGTTCATTAGGTGCATAAATGTTGTTGGGGCATTGGTCAGCTCAAATGACATCACAAGGAACTCGTAGTGACCATATCGAGTCCTGAAAGTAGTCTTCGGGATATCCGAATCCTGAATATTCAGCTGATGATACCCTGACCGCAAATTAATCTTTGAGAACATTCTGTCACCCTGTAGCAAATTGAATAAGTCATAAATGCACGAGAATGGATCTTGTTCTTCACCATAACCTTGTTCAACTGCCGATAATCAATACACATGTGCATAGAACCATCATTTTTCTTCATAAACAGAACCGGATCACCCCAAGGTGACACACTAGACCTAATGAAACCCTTATCAAGCAACTCTTGAAACTGCTCATTTAACTCCTTCAACTCCGCTGGGCCCATACGATATGGTGGAATAGAAATGGGCTAAGTCCCCGGCAACATGTCAATACCAAAATCGATATCTCTATCAGGCGGCATGCCCGAAAGGTCCACTAGAAATACATCTGGGAAGTCTCTCACTATCGGAACTGACTCAACGGTAGGAGTATCAACACTAACATCTCTCACTAAGGCTAGGTATGCATCAGACCCCTTCTCAACCATCCGTTGTGCCTTAAGGAAGGACACAACCCTGCTAAGAACATAATTCAAAGTACCCCTCCACTCTAACTGTGAAAAACCTAGCATAACCAATATCACAGTCTTGGCATGATATTCTAGAATAGCATGATTCTAGAATAACATGTTAGGGCCCCAAGATAACATCAAAGTCTACCATATTGAGCAAAAATAGATCAACTCTGGTCTTAAAACCACCAATAACAGCTAAACACGACTGATACACACGCTCCACAATAATAGAATCTCCTACAGGCGTGGACATATAAACATGAGAACTCAAAGAATCATGAGATATACCCAAATATGGGGTAAAGTAAGATGATAAATATGAGTAAGTGGAGCCTGGACCATATAAGAATGATGCATCTCTATGACAAACCGGAACAATACATGTGATAACCACATCTGATATAACCGCCTCCGTCCTACTCGAAAACGCATAACATCTGGCCTAGCCTCCCTCTCTAGGGCGGCTCCTACCCGCCTGACCTTCACACTCCTATATGGCTATGCAGGTAGAGCGACAACTGGAGCAGTAACCATGGCCTCAGAAGTCTGAGGACCCATTGGAATATATGGAGCCTGACTAGTCGGTAGAGGTGCACCCCTCTTGAGTCTGGGGTAGTCCCTCACTATATGATGGATATCACCACACTCAAAATAAGCTATCGGTGGGCGTGGCTGCTAAAACTGGCTCGGGCATGGTCGGCTGGACTGACCGCTGAAAGCACTCTGTGAATGAGGTGCACTAGACAGTGGCGGTGCATAATGGGCAACCTGAGACCTGGAAGTAGCCAGAGTACCATTAGAGGCTATAAGCGTTGTATGAACTGGAAAGCTCACATAGCCCATGCCACGATGGGCTGTAACTCAGCACGGGCACCACTTCGTGTTTTCGCGAGACTGTGTAGGAGGCCCCTATGGGACCCATTTGGTCGGTGGCCCGATCTTCACTTATTCTTATCTGGTTTTTGGGATGATATTTGCTCATTTTTTGTTCTCCTTCCAGACTCACACTCTCCAAACCCTCACAAATAGCTCCCCAAAGGTTCCAAACAAATTCCAAAGAAATACACCATGATCAAACATCAAACGTTAGCCTAAGTGAAGAAGAGAGTCTCTATAGTGCCATGATGTGATTAAGGGTGGTTTTAAGATAAGGGAAGCTTTGGTTCGAGTTTTTCCAAACTCTTTAAGGTATGTATAACACCCTATTTCTTGGGATTAATATTATATATGTGTTGGTTAAGTTATTGGATGAAGATTACAAGATAACACTTGAAAGGGGAAGAGTTGTTGTTATCTTTTGTTGGGTTATTTTAAGGCTATATATATACGTTGTTATGGCTGAAATTTTAAGTTGTATCTACTACCTAAGGTTTTTAAGGCTATACATATATGTTGTTACGGCTGAAATTTCAAGTTGTATCTACTGCTTAAGGTATGTAAATCATGTTCTTGGTTGTGCTTAAGGTTAATCATGTGTTGTTTGAGTTAAAATCTTCAAGATAGTAATTGACATGGCATAAGGAATCGTTATCTTTTTTGTTTGTGGGCTGTGTTGAGTATATATATATGATTTGTTGTGGCTGGAAATTATTATAAATAGTTTGATTATGTTGTGGCTGCTGTTGTTAAGCTTATCTATGTGCTAATTCAGTGGATTGAAGAAGATAACATGAAAAACAAGAGGTTGACGATAAAGGTAAAGGTGCTAGGCATGTGGACTATTTTTGAAGATTATTCTTATAATGTTTTGGGATAAAAATGATATGGTAAGCATAGGTATGATGTTATACAAGTTGTAGGAAGATTCATGGAAAAGGAATTGGATTAAATTATATTTTGTTAACTGTAAATCGAGCTTGCCGCTCAAAATGGTTGTTGAAGTAATCAGAGAGTTTATTGTGAATTATATTGTTGTTGTTTGGGCTGTTTGGTGGATTTTAGTAACTTATGGGATGTAGTAAAAACAGGGGAGGTTCTATCCATTTTTTTTGTAGAATATTAGTTTTGAAATATGTGAGTTACAATGCTTACATGATGACGACGAAGTCGGGTTACTCTTTGTAGACATAAGAAGATCATACTGAGCTTGGTTGACGATTGGAGAGAAGATTGCAAAGGTATGTTAAGGCTAAACCTTTCCTTCATTTTTGTATGATCCCGTAACTACATATGTTTGATAAAGATACATAAAGAGAAGTTCTTATTCATGAATTTATTCACATTATCCTAGTCTTAGAAGTTATAGTATTCTCCCTTATCGGGACTTTATATTCAGTTAATTATCATTTTCTTCCAGTCAACTTATCGGGACTTCATATTCAGTTTAGTATTGTCTTCTTTTAGCCAAGAGAGCATAGAGTATATATATACACAGTATTACAGTATTTTCACCACCATCGAGCTATAATCGATGGGCAGGCCCCTATTAGGCAACCTCTGATCAGATGGTAAGTTATATACCGAGCCTACTGTGGCCGAGCGCCTATGAACGAGCCCAAAATGGCCGAGATACAGCGCCTAGTATGGCCGAGCGCCTATGAGAGAGCCTACTGCAGCAGAGCAGTTACACATACCGAGCCTTATAGGGCCGAACAACTATTTTACTTACTATATTGAGAGAGATGAGTCAGTATCAACAGGTAAGCATATCTTCAAATTATATTTGACTCCCAGATAATTTCAGTTATTATATTATCAGTTTAGTTTCAGATTTTAGTTATCTTGTTGCCTTACATACTCGGTACATTATTTCGTACTGTCGTCCCTTTTGCTGGGGATGTTGTATTTCATGCCTGCAAGTACTAATAGACAACTGGATAGACCTTCCCAGTAGACAAAATCAAACATCAGCTTGGTTGGTAAGCTCCACTGCCTCGGATTTACCAGGTCGATACCTTGGAGTCCATTTTATAAATACAGGTTTGATAAGTAGGTCGAGGTCCTATCCCGCCCATGATACAATTCAGTTATTCCTAGAGGCTTGTAGAAAAGTCCTATACATTTTTTATATCAGTATTGTGGATTTACCAGCCCTATGTAGATGTTTAGTTTGTTATTACTGGTTGTAGACGTTATTTTTAGACGATTCAGAATATGGCCTCATCGGCCTAAGTTGAGGGTTACCCTCTAGAGTTAACAGTTATATAGTGGTACGCTCGGGCCCAGTATGGCACCGGGTGCCGGCTATGCCTCTTCGAGTTTGGGGCGTGACACATTGAACATTTGGAGGCACCATTTGTACGGTGTCCCCTGTGAGGTCTATACCGATCACCAGAGCCTCCAGTATATGTTCACGCAGAAGGACCTTATTTTTCAAAAGCAGAAATGGTTAGAGTTTCTGAAAGACTATGATATCACTATTCTGTATCAGCCCGGGAAGGGCAATGTGGTGGCATGTGCCTTGAGTAGAAAGGCTGAAAGTATGGGCAGTTTAGCAGATTTATCGGCAGCAGAGAGGCCACTAGCCATGGATGTTCAGGCTTTGGCCCATCAGTTTGTGAGACTCGATGTGTCGGAGCCTAGTCATGCTCTTGCTTGCGTGGTTTCTCGGTCTTTTTTGTATGAGCATATCAGAGCGTGCTAGTTAGACGACCCCCATTTTGCTTGTTCTTAAGGACATAATGCAACACGTCGAGGGATGATAGGGTGTTGCGGATGCAGGGCTGGATATGTGTACCCAATGTGGATAGGCTACGTGAGTTAATTCTTGAGGAGACCCATAGTTCGCGGTATTCCATTCATCCGGATTCCACCAAGATGCATCAAGATTTGAGGCAACACCATTAGTGGAGAAGAATGAAGAAAGATATTGTGGAGTATGTGGCTTGGTGTTTGAACTATTAGCAGGTAAAGTATGAGCACCAAAGGTCGGGAGGTTTGCTTCAGAGACTTGAGATTGCCGAGCGGAAGTGGGAGCGTGTTACCATGGTTTCATTGTTGGGCTCCCACGGACTTTGAAGAAATTTGATGCAGTGTGGGTCATTTTGGATAGGTTGACTAAGTCAGCACATTTCATTCCGGCGGCGGCTACCTATTCTTCAGAGCAGCTGGCTCAGATCGATATTCGTGAGATTGTTCATCTCAATGGTGTGTTGTTGCCTATTATCTCCGACCAAGGCACACAATTCACATAACATTTATGGAGAGCCGTGCAGCGTGAGTTAGGCACACGTGTTGAGTTGAGTACAACATGTCACTCCCAGACGGACGGGCAGTCCGAATGCACTATTCAGATCTTGGTGGATATGTTACGTGCTTATGTTATGGATATCGGAGGTTCATGGGACCAGTTCTTACCCCTTGCAGAGTTTGCTTACAATAACAACTACCAATAGAGTATTCAGATGCCTCCTTATGAGGCCTTATATGGGAGGCTGTGTCATTCTCAAGTCGGTTGGTTTGAGCCGGGAGAGTCTAGGTTGTTGGGCATTTATTTGGCTCTGGATACCTTAAAGAAAGCCCAGACTAGGCAGAAGAGTTACGTTGAACAAAAAGTTCGGTATGTAGCTTATATGGTGAGAGAGAGGGTTTTACTCAGAGTTTCACCCATGAAGGGTGTGATGAGGTTCAAGAATAAGGTCAAGTTGTGCCCGAGGTATATTGGTCCTTTTAAGATCCTTGAGAGAGTTGGTGAGGTGGCCTACAAACTTGCATTGCTACTCAGCTTATTGGCAGTTCACCCTGTGTTCCATGTTTCCATGCTATGAAAGTATTTTGGTGATCCGTCCCATGTATTAGATTTTAGCTCGGTCCAATTGGATAAGGATTTGATGTATGAGGAGGAGCCATTGGCTATTCTATCCCGGCAGGTCCAGAAGTTGAGGTCTAAGAGTTATCCTTCTGTGAGGGTGCGGTGGAAAGGTTAGCTGATTGAGGAAGCTATGTGGTAGTCCGAGTCTGATATGTGGAGTAAATACCCACACCTTTTCACCAGTCCAAGTACTTTTCACCAGTTCGTATAACTTTTCAAAAAATGCCTTTATATGAAATTCTAATAAAAATGGAATTGTAACTAAAATGAGGCTAGAGTTGACCACGGTCAACATTTTTGGTAGACAACCTCGGATATGTGTTTTGACTAGTCCAGTAGGTTTGTATTAAGATTTTGGACTTGGGCGTATGCCCGGAATTGAATTCAGAAGTCCGGAACTCCCTATGATTATTTGACTTGTTTTGCCGAAAGTTAACAATTTGAATGTTTGAAACTTTCCTAGGTTTGATCGTTGGTTGATTTTATGGTCAACGAGTTCAGATTTTTATTTTGGGACTTGCATAGGTGTGTGTTGCTATTTGAAACTTGTCTGCAAAATTTGGTGCAAATCGGAGTTGGTTTGATAAGATTCAGACACTTAGTTGTGATTCTAGAGGTTCTTGAGTTTCACTTTAAATTTCATTCGTTTTGATGATCGATTTGTAATTTTAGATGTCATTTTGACATTTTGATTGTGCGAGCGAGTTTATATGATGTTGTTACATTTTTGTACATATTTTGTTTGGATCTCGACGGGCTCGGGTGAGTTTCAGACGCGCTTCGGATGCGTTTGGATATTGTAAGGAGTGTTAGTGTATTTTAGTTCTGGTTCCTGCTGCAGATCTCACAATTGCGAGGTTTGACACGCAATTCAGAGCCTCGCTTTTGCGAATAATAGTTCGCATCTGCGAGCATAGGCTGGGGGCTGGGACTTTGCAATTGCGAAGAAGAAGTAGAAATTGCGGTGGATGGTATATCCGCATTTGCGACCCTAGCATTGCAATTGCGAAGAAGAAGTAGCAATTGCGGTGGATGGTATATCCGCATTTGCGACCCTAGCATTGCAATTGCGATGAAGTGTTAAGGTGGGTACCTTCGTATTTTCAAAGCATTTGTCCGCATTTGCGAAGGTGGGATAATTTGGAATTATGAACCTGTTGTCGCATTTGCGACTTTAGGGCTTATGATGCAAAGTTCGCATATGCGACCCTTGTTTCCTATTTTCAATTTTCGGAATTGAGAACAAGTGTAACGACCCGACATGTCATTTTGAGCTTTAGCGTTCCATTCGCTGGTTTGAGACTTTGAGTAGCTTCATATTTTGTATTATGACTTGCGTGTATGGTTGGTTTCGGTTTTCGAGCGGTTCAGGATTGATTTGAAAGAATGATCCTTGTTTTAGAAGCTTTAAGTTGGAAGAGTTGACCAACATTTGAGTTTGAGGTAAACTGACTTAGAATCGAGTTTCAATTAGTCTAATAAGTTTGTATTATAATTTTGTACATGTCCACAAAGTTTGGTTAAATTCGATAAGCTTTGGATAAGTTTCGGTTGTATGGTAATTGTTTTCGATTTCAACGTCGATTTGAGCATAAAGGTTACCATTTTGAGCAAATGGCCTTTGATTTATGTTTCAACTAAACCATTATATTCGTATCGTAATTTTGCAACCATAGCAACTGAAATCATCAAGTTACGATATTGTATGAGGAATTTATGGTCATTTTACTAAGAATTGTGTTGCCAAATGTTTCGGATTAATTACAAAATTGCTACAGAATTCATATTTAAAAATCTGCACTATTTTCAAATATTGAAACCAATATATCTCCTTCATTATAAAGTCAAATGGAGTGCTTCAAAAGCCAAATGGAATTTCATGAGGAATCCATTGGAGCATCAAAAGCGAGTTTCGGGATTATTTAGCACAAGAAATGAGGCAGAACAGCTGGGCATGTTTTGGCTATTAATGTGGTTCGAGTTTTTCTCATCTTGATAGTTTGGGATTGGTAGAATTTAAGGATGTTCTTCACATTTCTTCCATTGGGTAAGGTCTAAACCAGAACCTAAGTATTTCCCTTTAATTCATTCCCTTGGTTTAATCTTTAATCCGTCATTTCAATTGAAAACCCATTTAATTCTTTAAATTAAGACCTAGGGTTGTGTCCTAAATTTTAAAAATTAAAAATTAGTTAGAAGCAGCATTCTCGAATTTGGAAAGTTTTGGAGGAGTATTTCGGGAGATATGGGACCCAACTAGTGTGGGTTAGACTCTTGGATTATGAACACCCAAGAGCAATGTTTTGGCGAATTGGTTGAGCTACCGGTCTCAGATTGAGTCAGTTTTCATTTGTCTGAGCTTGTATTAGTTCGGGCTTCGCTTGGGTAAGCTAGGATTCACAATCCAAGGCGGTCCCGGCATTAACCTTTGTTGACTTTGGGCTTTTGATTAATGATTTGACCTTTATCGATTGGGTTTGTTTTATTTGGCATTATTTGGATGTTCTTGAGTTGCTTCTGGCTAGTTTCAAGCTATTCGGAGGTTGATACGCACGGGATGGAATTTCTAGAATATTGTTTGGCTTGCTCAGAATTATTTTGGCTTGTTTGAGGTAAGTATCTTATTTAAACTTGGTTGAGACACTAGTTGCCTGAATTATTTGTGATAGCTACGTGCTATGGGTGCGCGCATGCGTGGAGTTTGAACCCATGTGCTGACACTGGGGGTATTTATCCATGCTCGGGTTGTGCTTAGGCCATGATAAACCTAGAATTGACTGTTAAGCTTTAAGCTATGATGTTTCTCATATTTGTAACATTGTGTGAACTATTTGAGTCGTATTTGAGGCTACATAAAGCTTTAATCTCTGAATGAACTTTATAAATGCTAATTTGTGATGAAATTGTCTATCTGAGCTATGATAGCACACTTTGCACATGCCTACACTTTAGCATGTCATTTATACTAGTCTGGAAGCATAAGATTTGTTATTCATTCATCACATACATGTATTCTTTGTTTATTTGCACCTATGTGATATGATTGGACTGGATGCCTGTGACAACGCCGAGCGGATTGTGTTGCTATGCCTGTGACCAGCCAGGCGGATTGTGTTTATATGCCTATTACAATGCCGAGCAGATTGTGTTGATATATTTGTGACCATGGCGGGCTGATTGTGTTGATATGCCTGTGACCATGCCGGGAGGATTGTGTTGATATGCATGTGACAACTTCGGGCTGATTGTGATGATATTCATATGACCACGCTGGCCGAATTATGATATAGCATGTAACCATACCGGGAGGATTGTGTTGATATGCATGTGACCACGCCGGGCAGATAGTGTTAATATGCTCGTGACCACGCCGGGCGGATTGTGTTGATATGCTTGTGACCACACCGGGCTGATTGTGATGATATGCATGTGACCACGTCAGGCAGATTGTGATATAGTCTGTGACCATGCCGGGCGGATCCATCACATTGAGCATGTGACCATGCCGGGCGGACTATGATATTGAGCATGTGACCACACCTTGCTGGTAGCACGCTGAATTGGTCGTGCTTGCATATGGATAAGTATCCATTCCCCTAGGGTCACCCTCTCATGTTTCTCTCTTGATGGTGTATACACGGATTGTGAGAAATCGACGGGTTTCTAGAAGATGTGAGCTCTGGGAGAGATGGTTACTATACTTGGATCGGGTTACATGCCGTAACAGGCCTTATTGTCTTATTGCTATTGGATTGGGTTGCATGCTGCAACTGACCGATATTTGGTTATTGCATTTCATCTTTACTTGCAATTTACTTGACTGTTTACCTGATTTACTGCATATCTTCCTTATATGCTAGATTGTTGACTGAGCAAAATATTTTAAACAAAGAATTGTGAGCATCAAAGTGGTTTTTACTTGAGATTTCCTGATTTGATCTTATATATGTTCTATACTTGTTGAAATTATGAACTGCACAGGTGTTGGTGAGTAGCATTTATAGTTCTTTCTTCTTTTACCTCACCGAGGTTAGTTAGGATAATTATTGAGTACATGGGGTCAGTTGTACTCATACTACACTTCTGCACCTTGCTTTCAGATTTTGGAGTTGATGTTGGTGTGAATGGCGGGAGCTGGCATTGAAGATGTACCGCATTCTAAATTTTGCTACCACTAGTTCTTGGTAGCTTTAGATTTGAGATTTTGTTCACGTACATTTCAAACAGATGTATCATTTCTCATTTCACATCGTAAATCAAAATCTTAGTGGCTCATGACTTGTACTACCAGTCCTTGGGGAGTTGTATAAAGATTCAATTATTTCATATTGGCTCTTAATTTCATTATTAAATTGTGTTTTACTAATATTTGGCTTACCTAGCGGGTTAGGTTAGGTGCCATCATGGCTAGTTAGATTTTGGGTCGTGACAAGTTGGTATCAGAGTTCTAGGTTCATAGGTTCTACGAGTCGTGAGTAAATGTCTAGTAGAGTCTTACGGATCGGTATGATGACGTCCATACCTATCTTCGAGAGGCTACAAGGCATCTAGCATATGCTTCCCATCTTTCATTCCTTATCGTGCGGCGTTGATTCACTTTGAATTCCTTCCACTCACTCATATGCGTATGTGAGCGCTCGGTATCAGCTAAGCATCGATGGCTTGTGATTTCTATAGAGAAGGTATGAGATGTATTTTTTTGTGTTTTGATGGCGAGCCAGTCTTGAGGACTTGAGGTCGGGTTTTGACCGTAGCTTGGGCTCAGTGGTTCTAGTTGTGTGAGCTTGTGCTTTTGGACTTATATGTCCGATTATGTCCCCAGGAGAGGGATTGATGGCTCAGTGAGTGGTTGGATGACTATATGGTGATTATGTTATGACTGCGGTATGTGTTCAGATGGATGTTGATATGACGAGAAGATTTTGCTTGGAATGTGAAAGGACTATGAAAGCTCGATTTCTATGGATGTTTTATACAGTCTTGAGTTATGAGTGTTTTGAGGGATTCTTTCATGTTGTTCATTTGTGGAACGAAGTGGATTGTCATGTCTTGCTGATGAGTTCAGACTCGAAGAGTTGCAGTGATTGCATTGTGGTCGTGGCAATGAAAGGGTATAGAGGGAAGCCAGTTTGAGGCTAAGCAGGTGGTTATCTCTTGCGGAGTAGTCTACAAATATGTGATTCTTATGATGTTATGCGGAGAGTTTCTTTCTATCAGTGGGTTATATGTATTGCGATTTGAGTTTGGATTGGTTGAGAAAGTCGACTTGACCGTCACGAGGATGAATGCGAGATTAGCATATGATTTGAGGTATTAGATGTATTGTGTTACGTGAGCTTATGAAGGATTTATTTGAATCTCACTATGGTATTATGACAGTAATAGAGTATGGGTATTATGAGTTATCGAGTGTTTTGATCTATGGCTTTGAGCCAAGTGAGGGAGTCTACTATCGACAATTTGATTGCATGGTTATGTGTTGTACTGGTTTCATTTTGAGGCATACTTGTGGATCAGTTATGACTTGCAGAGGCTGGTTTTGAGGATGACTTAAGTAAGAAAATTTCTGCATGCATGGTGTATTACACGTTATGGGTATATGGGAATGATGGAATGATTGGGTTGTTATTCGTGAAGGATGTAGTGTGCATGGAGTAAGGATTTGCTCGGTTGCGTTAAGGTGGGGTTACTTCTTTGGGTGTTGTTGTGCTAATGGAGCACAAGTCGTTCGGCCTGCTTGGGCGGTGCAATGGAGATTTGAGCAGAGTGGATGACTCTCGAGAAGGTTCTAATGGATTCAACATTTATATGTGGCAATTAGGAATTTTTCGGATTCGAATATGGCTAGAATCTGAGATTTGCATTGGATGGTGTTGATACTCGATTTATATATATATATCATTATGGATCTTACATTTCAGTATCAGGAAGATAAAGGAAACAATTCTAAATTCACATAAGGTATCTTCATAGTAGGTATCTTAGATGCGGTATTTTTAATGTTTAAATGGGAATACAATGGCTTATGGGCCTTAGGGCAATGTAGCTTTATGCTAGGATCTCTCGTGGTGAGCGCTGAGTTGAGAGTCGTAGTGTGCTAGCAAAGAGAAGTGTTAACTTGAAGGCAATTCAGAAGAAACTCAGAGGAAATAGGACAGCTGGGTAGTAGGTTGGCTCAATATAGTAATGGTATGCTCGGTTCTTTTGGTTCTTACGATGTGATAAGGCTTTATAGTTGTTTTGTGGAAATACTCCTGGGTTTGGAGACCTGTGTGACTTGGTTGAGTTAGAGGAATTCAGTTTTGATGGCTTGATTATGTGCAAATTAGTTTCGTAGAGTTCTTGATGATTTCTACCACGACCTGGGGTGGATATTTTCTATAACATGGGGAGTATGTTGTGCATTGTGATTTTCTCCTGGATGGGATCAAGTGGAAGGTTTCTAGCTATTTGGGCATGTATTCTGCTTGTGATTCATAGTTGGTAATGAGGTTCTCGTGTTTTCATATGATGGACTGATAGAGGCGGTGCTTCGTGTGAGATTGTGATTTGCATGTGCAAGTATACGGTACAGTTTCAAGAGGAAGGTCATGAGTTATAGATGACATTGCAGTTTCAGATATTCAGAAGAATTTTGGCACTATCTAGTATCACCTGAGAAGGCTGCACATTTCAAAAAGGCGCCTTGTGTTTTAACTTACAGATGCTTCATCGGTATTGCGTACTCGCCTGGTTCATCGACTGTTTATGTTCATATTTTGCTATGTGGCATGGAAGAATTATAGAAGTACTTCTCGTGAGGATGATTATGTATGATAGATGTGTTAGTCATTCGAGTGGTGGAGTTGGGGTCAGCTATGGTGATTCATATGTTCTATGGATTTGGAGATTGGGAGTTCTCAGAAGCAGAGTGTTTTGGGGTTGTAGACTGTGAAGATATGGCCAAAGTTTGCTAGATGGTAGTACGTGCTATGGTTAGGTCATTGTGGACTTTTGGAGGGCCATTTATCCACTTGGGGATGACCGAAGTTGATTTGGGCGCCCATTAGTAGGCCCAATAAGGATGTATATTCTACACCAGATCGGATTTGTTGACTCAACACCATTATTATTGAAAGGTGTGTCATTCGGTTAGAGTTGAGCTTGTCCGTGTTCTG
Source organism: Nicotiana tabacum (assembly GCF_000715075.1). NCBI lineage: Eukaryota > Viridiplantae > Streptophyta > Magnoliopsida > Solanales > Solanaceae > Nicotiana > Nicotiana tabacum. Next base: position 94,713,038 of record NC_134083.1, on the reverse strand, counting down.
ATATGTTCTATGCATTACTTTTCTATGCTACGAGGGGTTGTGATTTGTTGGTTATATGCACACCCGATGCGATTTTGTTTGGGCCTTATAGCAGAATTCAAGCAAAATGGTTATTAGGGTGTTGAATGGTTGATTGCGCCTTGGTTATGGTATTTTTGGGCTGTGGTATATTGTGTTATTTGATTCTCCATGGTAATGGTCATGCACTTCGTATACTTGATGTCGAATTGCGTGTGTTTGTTGATTTTAAGAATTGTGGCTTGAGGTATTTCATATGGATTGGTGTTCGGATTGGGTCATGCATCGTAGCAGCGTTATGTTAGGATATGATCCTTTGTGCTTATTTCGTGTGTTATGTTTCCCCTTGTGTGGTGGATTGATAGTATTGCGCTTCGTGGTGGTATCTATTGAGCTGGCGAGATGGTTTCTTGATTCCCATTCTCTTTCCATCATTGGGTATATTTGAGTTATGGTTCATTAGTGCACAGACTGCATGGCATGTGGCTCTATGTAGGATTTGTTTGACACGTCGGTCAAGTAGCTTGTACTGGATGAGATGAGGTTATTTGGCCTAAAATGAGTGCCATCAGATTTGATTAAGGTATGTTTGGAAGAATTATGTTACTTGTTGGCTTAGATTTTGGCCATGGTTCTTATCGGGCAAGAGAGCTCCACGACTTGTTAATCTGATGGGTGGTTATGGGTTTATATATTTTTATTTCATCATTGGCAGTGTACGAAGGTTCATAACAAGATTTTAGTTGATATGAGGTTTGTTACCGGTGTCGGGTTGGTTATCGAGTAGCTATTGTGGTCGAAAGTTATTGCTATGAGTATTTCAGTTTTGTGGTATATCACATGATTATGTCTTGAGATATATTTATCGATTGATACAGCTTGTTCATAATTATACGGTGCATAGATTCAAGAATCGGGTCATATAATGAGTTACGAATGGTTGGGATTTGAGTTTTAAAGTTTATGGACTAAGGTTAAAGTAAGGATCCTCTGTTAGGTGGTGTTTTAGGGCTTATATGGATTGGGGTGACATGGGATCACCCATGGTTATGTGTATGGTGAGGGTATATGGTAATTTGACGGCTTTGGAACAACTCTTGCCACCTCGAGGACGAACACATGTTTAAGTGGGGGAGAATATAATGACCCGACCGGTCGATTTGAGCTTTAGCATTTCATACGGTGGTTTGATACTTTGAGTAGCTTCATATTATATATTATGACTTGCATGTATGGTTGGTTTCAGTTTTCGAGCAGTTCGGGATTGATTTGAAAGAATGATTATTGTTTTAGAAGCTTTAAGTTAGAAGAATTGATTGAGATTTGATTTTTGGGTAAACGGACTCGGAATCGGGTTTTAATTAATCCAATAAGTTTGTATGATAATTTTGGACATGTCCACAAAGTTTGGTTAAATTCTGATGAATTTTGGATAAGTTTGGGTTGTATGGTAATTGTTTTCGGTTTCAACGCCGATATGAGCATAAGGGTTACCATATTGAGCAAAACGGCCTTTGATTTGTATTTCGACTAAATCATTATATATGTATCGTAATTTTGGAACCATGGCAACTGAAAGCATCAAGTTTCGACATCGTATGAGGAATTTATGGTCATTTTACTAAGAATTGTATTGTCAAATATTTCAGATTAATTACAAAATTGCTACTGAATTCGTATTTAGAAATCTGCATTACTTCCAAATATTGAAACCAATATATCTCCTTCATTATAAGGTCAAATGGAGTGATTCAAAAGCCTAACGTGACTGAAATTTCACGGGGAATCCATTGGAGGAATTAAAAGTGAGTTTCAGGATTGTTTGGCATAGGAAATGTGGCAGAACAACTGGGCATTGTTTGGCTATTAATGTTGGAGTTTTTCTCATCTTGAAAGTTTGGGATTAGAAGAATTCAAGGATGTTTTTCAAGTTTCTTCCATGGGATAAGATATAAACCATAACCTAAGTATTTCCCTTTGATTCATTCCCTTGGTTTAAGCTTTAATCCATGATCTTAATTGAAAACTCATTTAATTCTTTAAATCAAGACCAAGGGATATGTCCTAAATTTTAAAAATTAAAAATGAGTTAGAGGCATTTATTTCTCGATGCCATTTGGGTTTTTTTTCTCATATATTTGGAAAACAACATACTAGAATTTGGCGAGTTTTGGAGGAGTATTTCGGGAGATATGGGATCCAACTAGTGTGGGTTGAACTCTTGGGTTATGAATACCCTAGAGCGATGTTTTGGAAAATTGGTTGAGCTGTCGGACTGTGATTTAGTCGATTTTTGTTCGTGTGAGCTTGTATTGGTACGGGCTTCGCTTTGGTAGGCTTGGATTCAGAATCCAAGGTGGGCCCGACGTTGACTTTTGTTGACATTTTGGTTGACTTTGTACTTTGGTTAAAGATTCGACCTTTATCGATTGAGTTTATTTCATTTGGCATTATTTTGATGTTCTTGAGTTGCTTTTGGCTAGTTTCGAGCCGTTCGGATGTTGATACGGGCGGGGTTGCATTTCTAGAGTATTGTTTTGCTTGTTCGGTATTGTTTTGTCTTGTTTGAGGTAAGTATCTTATTTAACTTTGGTTGAGGCACTAGTTGCCTGAATTATTTGTAATAGCTACGTGCTATGGGTGCGCGCATGCGTGGGGTTTGAATCCATCTGCTGACACCGGCGGTATTTATCCATGCTTGGGTTGTGTTTAGGCCATGATAAGCCTAGAATTGATTTTTAATCTTTAAGGTATGATATTTCTCATATTTGTAACATTGTGTGAACTATTTGAGCCGTATTTGAGGCTACATAGAGGTTTAATCCCTTAATGAACTTGACAAATGCTATTTTGTGATGAAATTGCCGATTTGAGCTATGATTGCACACTTTGCACATGCCTAAACTTTAGCATGTCTTTTATACCAGTCCATGAGCATGAGATTTGTTATTCATTTATCACATACATGTATTCTTCTTTTTTTGCTCTTGTGAGATATGATTGAACTGGATGCCTATTGACCACACCAGGCGGATTGTGTTATTATGCACGTGACAACGCTGGGCGGATGTTTTTTATATGCATGTTACCACACCGGGCGGATCATGTTGATATGCATGTGACCATGCCGGGCGGGTTATGATGATATGCATGTGACCATGTCGGGCGGATTGTGTTGATATGCATGTGACCATGCTGGGCGGATCCATCACATTGAGCATGTGACCATATCGGGCAGATTATGATATTGAGCTCGTGACCATGCTGGGCTGGTAGCACGGTGAGTTGTCCGTGCAGTGTGTGGATAAGGATTCATCCCCTAGGGTCACCCTTTCATGTTTCTCTCTTGATGGTGTACACGCGGATTGTGAGAAACCGGCGGATTTCTGGTTGATGTGAGCTCTGGGAGAGGTGGTTACTATATTTGGATCGGGTTGTACGCTGCAACAGGACTTATTGGCTTATTGTTATTGGATCGGGTTGCGCGTGCAATGAAACTGATATTTGGTTATTGCATTTCATCTTTACTTGCTATTTCCTTGACTATTTACCTGATTTACTAGCATATCTTCCCTAAATGCTGGATTGTTGACTGAGTAAAATATTTTAAACAAAGAATTGTGAGCATCAAAGTGGTTTTTACTTGAGATTTCCTGATTTGATCATATATTTGTTCTCTACTTGTTGAAATTACGAACTGCACAAGTGTTGGTAAGTATCATTTAAAGTTCTTGCTTCTTTTACCTCGCCGAGGTTAGTTAGGATATTTATTGAGACATGGGGTTGGTTGTACTCATACTCCACGTCTGCACCTTGCGTGCAAATTTTGTAGTTGATATTGTTGTGAATGGTGGGAGCTGACATTGAAGATCTACCATGTTCCACATTTTGTTACCGCTAGTTCTTGGTAGATCTAGATTTGAGATTTTGTTCATATGCATTTCAAATAGATGTATCATTTCTCATTTTACGTCATAAAGCTAAATCTTAGTGGCTCATGACTTGTACTATCAATCCTTGGGGAGTTGTATAAAGATTCAGTTATTTCATATTGGTTCTTAATTTCATTATTTAATTGTGTTTTATTGATATTTGGCTGACCTAGCATTTTGGATTAGGTGCCATCATCGCTAGTTGGATTTTAGGTCATGACAACATGACATCGCAATTAGGACATCCGCAATTAGGTAAAATAGGGGAAAATCGGGACTTAGCTCATTTTGCACCATTTCTTAAAACTAAACCCTCTAGAGACGATTTTTCAAGAGACCTTTCTTCCTAAATTCATTGGTAAGCAACTTTAATTCATTTCTTTTCAATTACCTATTACTTTTCATGTGTTTTAAACACCATATCTAGGATTTGCATGGTAGAAATTAGGAATTTGGGTAGAATTTTGGGATTTTGTAAAATTGAGATTTAGACCTCAAATTGAGGTCGAATTTCAAAATAAATCACATAACCGAGTATTACACCCCATGTTTTCATACGTAAGACTACGTCGCAAGTCAATTAATGTTAGCTCAGAAATGATATCACCTTTGAAAGTACATAAAGTAAGTTAATCATGTCACCTTGGAGGCTACAAATATTTATGATCATGGGTAACAAGTACCATGAGTGTTGTAACGCTTAGAAGTTAAACGAATTGAAGAAAATAAGTTTCGTCGAAAGTTGACAAGTTGGGAATGTTATAACATATACTTTATGGTGAAACTAGGTTTCTTAACATGATAAGGAGGTTATGATATGAGTTATTTTAGTCATATGATGGTCGTGTGTTATGTTTTGAAGTCATGCGAGTTGTGGAACAAAAGTTAGCAAAGGTCATCACAAGTTACATTCATAATGTGCTGAACATTAGGTCAAATGTAGCTGAGATTTTCTCCAAATATACTTGTAATTACAGGATGCTCTACCTACCAAATTGAATATCTACGATTCTAGTTTCTAACTCGTTAAACCATTCATCGATATATTTGTATTTTCATAAGACTAGACAAGCAGTTCCTATTGGGACCCACTTAGGCGGTGGACCCTTGAACATTTTAAAGTTGTTGGAAGGCTCAGTTTTGGTCATTTTCGACCAAGGACAGTTCCCAAACTCTCGCAACACCTCTCTAACAGTTCTCCAAGGTTCCAAGTCGTATCCAAAGTGGTTTTACCTAAACCTAACCTCAAAGGTTAGCCTAAGTGAAGAAGATAGTCTTTATGGTGTTGTGAGGTCATTAATGGTATTTGCATGCTAAGGGAAGCTTTGGTTCGAGATTTTTCTGATTATTTAAGGTATGTATAACACCCTATTGCTTGGGCGTAAGCTTATCTATGTATTGGTTAACTTATTTGGATGAAGAATTACAAGATAGAACTTGAAGTTGTATAAGAAGTTGTTGTCTCTTATTGGACTATTTTGAAGTTATGTATATGACTTCATATGGCTAGAAATCATGGGGAATAGCTTAGTTATAATGTTCTTATTGCTGTTATGCTTGTCAATATATGTTTATGATGTTATAAATAGGAGAAGAAACAACCACACAATACCAAGAAGTTATCCATGTTGTTGTTATATCTTGTTGGGTTGTTTGATGTTACTTTTATGATGAATATAAGGTTGGAATGTCATGTCAATATATATGTTTATATGTTGGACCTGTTGATGGTGTTGTAAGTATAGGGGAAAAGCTGCGAGCTAAGTATAGTAACTTGAAGAAGAAATGGTCTTATAAAAGCAGTCTCAGTAAAACATTGTATGCACTCCATAAGAAAGTTGCACCTTTCGTGACTAATGAACGGGAAGTAAAATCAAAAGTAATATTCGAGATCATATGAGTTGCACAAAATTCCAGAATGCATGGGAACTAAGATCAACCAAGTATTCATGCAACAAGTGGTAGAACAACTAGAAAATGTAATTGCTTATGTTTAAAGACAACTAAGAAGGCAGGAAAGAAATTATTCGATCTATGACCCTGAGTTAGTTGTGTTATGAACGCACTTAAGATTTTAAAGTATTATCCATGTAACACATATGTTGACATTCTTACAGCTATAGAAGACTCCTATATATTGTTAAAAGAAAGAATTGAATCCATGTCACAGACAAAGGCTTGAATTGTTAGAATATTATAACACAGATGTTCCATAGCGTCCACGAACGGCTAAAGTAATAACTAATACTTTGATTCGTAGATTGGATGACAACTTAAGCCTACATAAAGGCTGGGAGAGAAGAGGAAGTCGGAGAGTTATAACAGGTAAGTAAATCAGGAGTCTGATTATTAGACCCAGATAATTATAGAAATCGTGACTCAAAATATTGCAGAATCACTCTTAATATCAAAGGTATAATAGAGATAGCACAACGGCCATATTCTACAATAGCTCTACAATAAAGCTAGTTAGAAGAGTACCAGCCTCATAAGAAGTCAATATGAAACTCCCACCGGATTGTGTATGCACCGGAGATGCAAGTATTATAGTAGAGCTTTAAGATATGAAAGGGAGGTTATGAAAGCGACAGATGATACAATGCGATATTTAAGGTAAGTACGGTAAATGTGAGTAAGAAGGTGATGAGAATAGATAAGGCCTCGGGATTAAGCCCATCAAAACAATAGAGATGATGGTTTCTGTAAGTTATAGAAAGCTCAGTATAGCCAGACTTAACTTAGAAGAGTTTAAGACTAGGGGCATTTAGAAGAGATGGAATTTTGCCCTGATAGTAGAATGAAAGTGTAATGGTGATAAATGATAAGAGAATGACGTTTAGGCCATTGATTGAGTAATGATTCAAAGAAAAGAGATTTCATGAATTGCACGGGATTAGAATACCCCCATAAGATGAATCACATTGGGATGCTATGAAATATGGTTATTGAAGTATTGTATCTTCCCTAGGTGGATCAGGCAAATCACTTCAGATATTTCCCGATGTGTTACATCTCGCATTTTTGTACGTTAAAGTTTAGTCTTCAGTTAATCGACGTAGACTCGAGGATGAGATTATCTTGAGGTTAACGTATTTATGCTATTTATAACAAGCGGTAAGTAAGTTCCATGAAGGGTAAATGATACACGAATTAAAGAAAATGAGTTTCCTTGAAGGTTGTCGATTTGGAGTAAAATACGGTTCGAGCTATAATACCCAATATTTATGGACTAGTACCATACAATGTACCATATGACCATGATAGTATGATGTATAAGGTATATTAAAAATGAGTAATATTTTAAGTAATTTGAGATAATTTCTAATTATGCAGGTAATTGGTAATTATCTAAAATATTTTGGATAAGTCTAAATTTTTCCACGTGGCAGTAACACATGGACCCTTAGTGACTCTTGAATTAAAGTGCAAGATGGCACCTTTGAAAGGGTTTGGTACTCTAATATCCATTCTCCATAATATTAAAATGTTATATATGTTTTCTTCATAAGATTAATGTGGTCCTGGATTTTACAAGCTATAGACATCTCACCATCCACGTGTAAAATAAGGGAGGGGCTCATATTTGCTTCTTGTACAAAAGTTAGAAAATATTCATCTCCTAACATAGAGTCTAAAAAGGAAAACTAAAAGGCATTAGAGATTTAGAGCTAAGAAGCCAGTATAATGTCTTCAAAAGCACTAAACCTGATAGACAAATAAGTCATCACTTTAAAGTTTAGCCTACCCTTTCCATAATTCTAATATGAAATTCTAAATGCTCCATGATCCCTTAGTGACTCAAAAATGCTAGTAGTATTGCTGATCGAAATACATCTTCTAGTTCTAATGTCAACAATTATACAAAAAAAATGTTCCTTGAATTTTGAACGCATGAAAAGAGAAACGATGCTGGTTTAGCCTTCTATACATAGCAAATTCCTAAAAATGGTAGGCAACTTAGAAATGTGACATTTCTACTTCAACAAGAATTTGAGCAAGAATATCTTACAGATTTTTCCCTACTCCAGGTATGTTAAGGCTATTTCTTCTTTCCTTTTGGCGTGATCCAAATAATACAAATGAAACGAGCAAAATACGCAACTTTCATAAATGACTTTATTCATAGAAATACTAGGGGTGTCTATATTCTTGATTCCCCATGTGAATTATTATTATATCTTCTGTTCATAGGTCTCAGAAAAATACGTATTTGATAAAGTATCCGAAAGGCATATTAAATTTTATGACATTCCGAGAAATCTTATTAACGTAATTCTTATGCATTTCATGCATTTATACATGTACATTGACCCATGACCATATGGCATTATATACGCGTATATTATATGTATATGAGATATGGGAAAAGGTTATGGCGTTATATACGCACCACCACCGGATCAGTTGGTATATGTTGATGATGTTGCCCACAGTGGCCGAGACGATATGATGCGATGTCCTCAGAGGCTTGATGATGATATATATATACACCTATACCTATGCATGATACGACATTTAAATGCACGTGCATGACACTATAAATGTTTCAAAATTTACAAAGTTATCCAGACTTATAGGTGGATTTCTTTATTCCATGTTTCATCTATGTCTTTTATGTACTGATTTTTATGCCTTACATACTCAGTACATTATTCGTACTGACGCCCTATTTTCCGGGGCCTACGTTTCATGCCCACAGGTGCAGGTAAGCAAGTTGACGTCCCCGCTTCTTAGGATCCTTGATCAGCGAGAGTTGGCGTGCTCCACTTTATCCGGAGTTGCTTTTGATTTTGGTATGATATGGTTGTATACATATATGTGTATGACGTGGATCAGTCCCATCTTTGTACAATTGTATTTTTATTAGAGGTCTGTAGACAGTTATGTATAGTCGGATAGTATGCGGCCTTGTCCGCTTCTAGTTTTGGGTATATAGTTGTCTATAGCAGCCTTGCCGGCTCGTCCTACTGTATTCCGTATGTATATGTATATATATCTTTTGGACAGGTTTCCCTCGCATATGTTATTCATGTTTATATCTTAAATGCATGCTTAAGGATGTTCGACATGTAGGATTCGGGCACCCGTCACGGCCCATCAGTTTGGGTCATGACAAAATAGTATCAGAGCAATTCTGTCCTAGGGTTGTCTACAGACCGTGCCTAGTAGAGTCGTGTTTATGGGTGTATTGTGCACTACACTTATAAACAGGAGGCTACAGGACATATAGGATATTATCCTCTTTTCTTATCTTAGATCGTGCGACATAAGAATTCATGTTCCTAATGATATGTTATATTTTCAGTAATGCCTCCAAAGACTACAACCACCTAGAAGGAAAAGTCTGTGGCTGGTGAGATTACTAGTCGAGCGCCATGAGTGACCAGGGCTCGAGGAGAGTCTTATAGTGAGATTCCATCTCAGACTTCACATACCCCGCCCTCTCCAGGAGAGCTCCGAGGGTCACCAGCGCCCGCCCCTGTACGTTCAGCCCCTTAGCCGGATGCACCTAGTCAGGAGATGAGATATGCTATTCAGCTATTAACTCGATTAGTAGCCGCACAAGCTCGGCATCAAGAAGTAGGTATTGGTCATGCAGATAGGTTTGTAAGTGCGAGGGTTCGTAGTACATGGGGGTAGATCCAAACAAGGACCCTCAGGTATTTATTGATAGAATGCAGAGGATGTTAAAGGTAATGAAAGCCACTGCAACTGAGTCAGTTGAGCTAGCTTCATATAGACTCCAAGATGTTGCAGTTAATTGGTACGGGTCTTGGGAATTATCCAGAGGTGAGAATGCCACTCCAGCAGTATGACAGGAGTTTACAGAAGCTTTTCTTCATCTTTATCTGCCAACAGAGCTTAGATGGGCAAGAGTTGATAGGTTCTTGACACTTCGGTAGGGTAACATGAGTGTTCGAGAATACAGTCTTCAGTTTGATTCTTTGGCTAGGTATGATCCCACTATTGTATCTAAGATGGAGGATAGGGTTCACCGGTTCGTGATGGGATTAGAGCCGCACTTGCTTAACGATTGTATATCGGTCTCACTTCAGCCAGACATGGATATTTCTCGTATTCAGGCATACGCTCAGGGTGTAGAGGAGCGTAAGCAGAAGCAGAGGGCCAATCGTGAGCATGATAGGGCCCAGAATAAGAGAGCTAGGTCTTCGGGTCCTTCTGGTGAGTTTTGAGGTGGTCAAAGACCACAATACCTGAGGTATCCAGCCCAGCCATCGGCTAGCACGCCCCCTCAGTTTGGCGGTAAGAGATTTGATCGTTCCATATATTCATGGCCTGGTCAGAATTTCAGGGCCTCAGGTTCTCAGTATAGGGGTTAGTGAAGTCAGATGAGGCCGCCCTTGCCATGATGTGCTTAGTGTGGTAAGCAGCATGATGGGCAGTGTCGTATGGGATTCGGTGTTTGTTATACTTGTGGTTATTTGTGTCACGTTATGAGGGATTATCCGACGAGAGGTGATGCAAGCATAGCTCAGCCAGCAGGATTTGTAGCCGGTTCGTCATCATCAGTACTCCCCCATGGGCAAGGTTCACAAGCACCAATGAGTCGTGGTAGAGGCAGAGGTGGAGCATCTAGCTCGAGCGGTCCTCAGAACTGCATTTATGCGTTGGCAGGACGACAGGATTAGGAATCATCACCTGATGTTGTTACATGTATATTATCAGTCTTCTCATATGATGTATATGCACTGATTGACCCAGGTTCTACCTTATCATATGTTACTCCATTGGTTGCTAGTAAGTTTGGAATAAAACCTGAATTGGTTAAACTTTTTGAGGTATCTACCCCTATTGAGGACTCAGTGGTAGCTAAGCGAGGATATAGGGGTTGTATAATATTGGTTCATAGTTGATCTACCGTAGCGGACCTAATCGAGTTAGATATGGTAGAATTTGATGTTATAATGGGTATGGATTTGTTGGCTTCTTGTCATGCCAACGTTGATTGTAGATCAAAGATATTCCGATTTCAATTTCCAGGGGAGCCCGTTTTGGAGTGGAAAGGTAATACGGCATCGCCGAGAGGTAGATTTATTTACTATCTCAAGGTAAGGAAGATGATCAGAAAGGGATGTATTTATCACTTAGTTCAGGTTCAGGATGTGGAAGTAGAGTCACCAACCATTCAATCCATCCTTGTGGTTAATGAGTTTCCTGATGTTTTTCCTGATGAGATTTCAGATCTTCCGCCAGAGCGAGAAATTGAGTTTGTTATTGACCTACTACCAGATACTCATCCAATATCTATTCCTACCTATAGAATGGCCCCCGCATAGCTGAAAAAGTTAAAGGAACAACTAAAGGACTTGCTTGAAAAAGACTTTATCAGACCTAGTACATCACCGTGGGGATCACCTGTGTTATTTGTGAGAAAGAAAGATGGTTCTTTACAGATGTGAATTGATTATAGATAGTTGAATAAGGTGACAACCAAGAATAAATACTCGCCCCCGAGGATTGATGATTTATTTGATCAGCTGCAAGGTGCCAAGTGTTTTTCAAAGATAGACTTGAGGTTAAAGGGAAGTTGTATGCAGAATTCTCTAAATGTGAATTCTGGTTGAAATCTGTAGCTTTCCTTGGGTATATCATTTCGAGTGAAGGTATCCGGGTTGATACACAAAAGATTGAGGCAGTAAAGACTTGGCCTAGACCCACCACACCGACAGAGGTTCGTAGCTTTCTCGGATTGGCAGGTTATTACAGGAGATTTGTAGGGGGATTTTCTTCCCTTTCAGCACCTTTGACAAAGTTGACTCAGAAGGGAGCAAAGTTTCAATGGACTGATGCTTGCGAATGGAATTTCTAGGCATTGAAGGACAGATTGACTTCTGCACCGGTTCTAACGCTCCTAGAAGGGACCGATGGTTATGTTATCTATTGTGATGCTTCAAGCATTGGATTGGGTTGTGTGTTGATGCAGCATGGTAAGGTTGTAGCTTATGCTTCTAGAAAACTAAGAAAGCACGAGAAGAATTACCCGACCCACAATTTAGAGCTAGCCGCAGTAATTCATGCACTAAAGATGTGGAGGCACTACTTGTATGGCTTTCATGTTGATATCTATATGGATCATAAGAGCCTCTAGTATATTTTCAAGCAAAAGGAATTGAATTTTCGTCAAAGGAGATGGTTGGAGCTACATAAAGACTATGACATTGATATTTTATACCATCCGGGGAAGGCGAACATAGTAGCCGACGCCCTCAGCCATAGATCTATGGGTAGCCTGTCATATTTACAGCCAGAAAAGAGGGGAATAGCCTATGAGATTCATCAGCTAGCTAGTCTTGGAGTTCAGTTACTGGACTAATATGATATTGGAAATATATTCAGTATACGACAACATCCTCTTTAGTAACTGAAAATAAAGGAACGCCAGTACGAGGATCCTGTGTTAGTTCATTACAGGGATACCACCCCTCAGAAGGAGAAGACACCGTTTGAAATTACAGAAGATGGGGTCCTCAGATATTGAGGACGATTATGTGTCCCTAATGTCGCAGGGCTGCTTCGGCAGGTTATGGGAGAAACTCACTATTCTCGTTATTTTATCCATCCAGGAGCAACATAGATGCATCATGATACCAGGGAAGTATATTGGTGGGATGGAATGAAAAAGGATATAGCGGAGTTTGTTGCTCAGTGCCCTAACTGTCAGCAGGTCAAGATTGGAAGTGGGAAGTAATCAATATAGATTTAATCGTAGGCTTACCTCGTACCCAGCGTAAGTTCGATTCTATATGGGTGATTGTTGATAGGCTTACAAAATCAGTCCATTTTCTACCCGTTAGGACTACATATTCCGCATAGGATTATGCAAGGCTTTATATTAAGGGGATAGTATGACTGCATGGTGTCCCTGTATCTATTATCTTGGATAGAGGAGCTCAATTTACAACTAACTTTTGAAAGTCCTTCCAAAAAGGATTGGGGACTCAAGTAAGTCTTAGTACAATATTTCATCCCCAGACAGATGGACAGGTTGAGCATACTATTCAGAAACTTGAAGACATGTTATGGGCTTGTGTGATAGACTTCAAGGGTAGCTAGTATGATCATCTGCCGCTTATTGAATTCGCATATAATAATAGCTACCATTCCAGTATTCAGATGGCTCCAAACGAATCTCTTTACGGACGGAAGTGTAGGTCGCCTATAGGGTGGCTCGATATTGGGGATACTACGTTAGTAGAACCAGAATTGGTACAGCAAGCAATCGAGAAAATTAAGCTTATATAGGAAAAGCTACTAGCAGCTCAAAGCCGTCAGAAGTCTTATGCGGATAATCGACGGCGAGACTTAAAGTTTCAAGTTGACGACTAGGTATTCCTAAAGGTATCACCGATGAAAGGTGTTATGAGGTTCGGTAAGAAAGGAAAACTTAGTCCTCGTACGTTAAAGTTTTGTCTTCAGTTAATCGACTTAGACTCGGGGATGAGATTATCTTGAGGTTAACGTATTTATGCTATTTATAATACCCGATATTTATGGACTAGTACCATACAAGGTATCATATGACCATGATAGTATGATATATAAAGTATATTAAAAATGAGTAGTATTTTAAATAATTTGAGATAATTCTTAATTATGCGGGTAATTAGTAATTATCTAAAATATTTTGGATAAGTCTAAATTTTTCCACGTGGCAGCAACACAGGACCCTTAGTGACTCTTGAATTAAAGTGCAAGATGGCACCTTTGAAAGGGTTTGGTACTGTAATCACCAGTCTCCACAATATTAAAATGTTATATATGCTTGCTTCATAAGACTAATGTGGTCCTGGATTTTACAAGCTATAGACCTCTCACCATCCACGTGTAAAATAAGGGAGGGGCTCATATTTGCTTCTTGTACAAAAGTTAGAAAATATTCATCTCCTAACATAGAGTCTAAAATGGAAAACTAAAAGGCATTAGAGATTTAGAGCTAAGCACTGAATCTGATAGACAAATAAGTCATCACTTTAGAGTTTAGCCTACCCTTTCCATGATCGCTTAGTGACTCAAAAATGCTAGCAGTATTGCTGATCGAAATACATCTTCTAGTTCTAATGTCAACAATTATACAAAAAACAATACTCCTTGAATTTTGAACGCATGAAAAGAGAAAATATGCTGGTTTAGCCTTCTATACATCGCAAATTCCTGAAAATGGTAGACAACTTAATAACGTGACATTTCTGCTTCAATAAGAATTTGAGCAAGAATATCTTACAAATTTGTCCCTACTCCAGGTATGTTAAGGTTATCCCTTCTTTCCTTTTGGCATGATCCAAATAGTACAAATGAAATTAGCAAAATATGCAACTTTTATAAATGACTCTATTCATAGAAATACTAGAGGTGTCTATATTCGTGATTCTCCATGTGAATTATTATTATATCTTCTGTTCATGGGTCTCAGAAAAATACGTATTTGATAAAGAATCCGAAAGGCATATTGATTTTTATGACATTCCGAGAAATCTTATTAACGTAATTCTTATGCATTTCATGCATTTATACATGTACATTGAACCATGACCAGATGGCATTATATATGCGTATATTATATGTATATGCGATATGGAAAAAGGTTATGGCGTTATATACGCGTATATTATATGTATATGCGATATGAGAAAAGGTTATGGCGTTATATATGCACCACCACCTGATCAGTTAGTATATATTGATGATGTTGCCCACAGGGGCAGAGACGATATGATGGGATGCCCTCAGAGGTTTGATGATGATATATATACACCTATACCTATGCATGACACGACATTTATATGCACGTACATGGCACTATAAATGTTTCAAAATTTATAAAGTTATCCAGACTTACAGGTTGATTTCTTTATTCCATGTTTCATCTATGTCTTTTATGTATTGATTTTCATGCCTTACATACTCAGTACATTATTAGTACTGACGCCCTATTTCCCAGGGCCTGCGTTTCATTCCCGTAGGTGCAGGTAAGCAAGTTGACGGTCCCTCTTCTTAGGATCCTTGATCAGCGAGGATTGGCATGCTCCACTTGATCTGGATCTATTTTTTTATTTTGGTACGATATGCTTGTATACATATATGGGTATGACGTGGCTCAGTCCCGTCTTTGTATAGTTGTATTTCTATTAGAGGTCTGTAGACAGTTATGTATAGTCAGATAGTATGCGGCCTTGTCGGCTTCCAGTTTTGGGTATATAATTGTCTATAGCAGCCTTGCCGGCTCGTCCCACTGCATTCCGTATGTATATGTATATATATCTTTTGGACAGGTTTCTC
Organism: Nicotiana tabacum; assembly: GCF_000715075.1. NCBI lineage: Eukaryota > Viridiplantae > Streptophyta > Magnoliopsida > Solanales > Solanaceae > Nicotiana > Nicotiana tabacum. The sequence continues at coordinate 94,697,790 of NC_134083.1, read as the reverse complement.
TCACATATGTTATTCATGTTTATATCTTAAACGCATGCTTAATGAGATTCGACATATAGGATTCGGGCACCCGTTGCGGCCCATCAGTTTGGGTCGTGACGCGATGAGACGTGAACCCTAGTGACAATGTATTATGTCAGAGGTTTCAAGTTATCAGTAGTAGATTATATATCAATATTAAGGTGAATCAACCATAGATGGATAAAGTTTGAAAGCATGAGAGGAGATTAGGATGTCATTCTTTATATTAACAGTAATAAGGAAGCATTAAAGAACTTAGATTTATACATATAGGATAAGCAATGAGAGAGTAACCTGGAGTTGGGTATCAGACCTCGATAATAATAAACTAAAGTAAGAGTTATGGTGTAGTATGACCAACCTAGATGTAGTAAAGCCATAAGGATAGATAATCGAGGCTACGAAATAAAATATAGCAATAGTCATAAGTTCGACAAAGTACCGAACAAAGAACTTCAGCACACCTATAGATGCCCAAATGGATAACTTGTCATAGTTCTATATATGTACCCAAGGTGAGGCCTAGGGACTGGCTAAAAGATGTAGGAAAAAGGAGAGAAGAGTCGCATAGGCGCACATACAAGAACAGAAGATAGCAACAGTCACGAGATTAGAAGAACTCTGACCACAAGTAGTGGTATGAGAAAGAGGCCTAAAGGGGGGAATGCCCTAGCCTTTGGATCTATTCACAGAACAGTTGTCTAGATGGAAAGATCTATATGTTATGAGACTGATAAGAACATTAGTCAATATTCGAGGATGTATGTTCCAGGGGGAATGATATTACACCCCATGTTTTCGTACATAAGAGTACCTCGCAAGTCAATTAATGTAAGCTCAAAAATAAGATCATCTTTGAAAGTATATAAAGTAAGTTAATAATTTCTCTTGGAGGTTACAAACATTTAAGATCTTGAAAAACAAGTGCCAAGAGGGTTGGAAGGCTCAAAAGCGAAATGAATTGAAGAAAATAAGTTTCGTCGAAAGTCGACAAGTTGGGGAATGTTATGACATGTACTTTTAGGGTGAGACTAGGGTAATTAATATGATAAGGAGGCTATTGTATGAGTTATTTAGTCGTATGATAGTCGTGTATTATGTGCTAAACATTATGTCAAATGTAGCTGAGATTTTCTCCAAATATACTTGTAATTACAGGATGCTCAACCTACCAAATTGAATATCTACGAGTATAGTTTCTAACTCATTAAACTATTTGTCAATACGACATAGTAGTAGAGAGATATTCACATTTTTGCGAGAGTGCGTAGGAAGCCCCTATGGGACCATGACCCTTGAACATTTTAAAGTGGTTGGAAGGCTCATTTTTGGTCATTTTTTTACCAAGGACAGTTCCCAAACTCTCTTAACACATCTCTAACAGTTCTTCAAGGTTCCAAGGTGGTTTTACCTAAACCTAACCTCAAAGGTTAGCCTAAGTGAAGAAGATAGTCCTTATAATGTTGTGAGGTCATTAAGGTTGCTTGTATGCTAAGGGAAGCTTTGGTTCGAGTTTTTCTGATTATTTAGGGTATGAATAACACCTTATTGCTTGGTCTTAAGCTTATCTATGTGTTGGTTAACATATTTGGATGAAGAATTACAAGATAGAACTTGAAGTTGTATAAGAAGTTGTTGTCTCTTATTGGACTATTTTGGAGTTGTGTATATGACTTCATGTGGCTGAAAATCGTGGGGAATAGCTTGGTTATAATGTTCTTATTATTGCTATGCTTATCAATAAGTTGAGTATGTTGATGATGCTATAAATAGGAGAATAAGCGACCACACAACACCTAGAAATTGTCCATGTTGTTGTTATATCTTGTTGGGTTGTTTCATGTTACTTTTATGATGGATATAAGGTTGGAATGTCATGTCAATATATATGTTTATATGCTGGGCATGTTGATGGTGTTGTTGTCAAGACTCAAAATCTACAAGTCGTGACGGCACCTAACACAACCCGCTAGGTAAGCCAACAATCACATGAAATGAAATAACATGATCTGATAACTCAACAGCGGAAGAATACCATAAAATATCTAAGAATAAAACCAAAATTCCACTACAACCTGCCCCAAAATCTGGTGTCAACGAGTACACGAGCACTAATGAATAACAAGGTACAAGCAAAATCCTCTAATACAACTGTCTGAATATAAGAACATTAAATATAAGGATAACAGGAATAGAACTTCAAGGACTGCGGGCGATATGGTAGCTACCTTGTAGTCTCCCAAAAGCTGGCACAACTCAAATCTGAAAATCACCTCGGCCGGATGTACCTGGATCTGCACACGAAGTGCAGAGTATAATATGAGTACAACCGATCCAATATACTCAATAACTAATAACACTAACCTTTGGTTGAAAGCAGTGAAGAGCTCAGAACAACAATCCAATGCCAATACCAATAACCGATAACAGTTCAAAATGTAAAGGATAAACTATAGAAACAGTAGCTCAATAATATCAAGTTCAGCTTGTTCACATTTCAGTAATTTACGCATGCTTTCAGGTATAATAGTTAAAGCCCAACACATATAAAGCATATCAATTATCAGGTAGCGTGGGGAAAGTATATCTCGATGCCTACATGTCAGGTATACACGTCAATCTACAATATCACAGTTGATCTATTAAGAATATTTACACTTAGCATTGTACGGGTTCCTAGCATAACTACCCATCGTCAAGCACATATATGAAATATCGTGCATGCGTCCACTACTGGCATGTAAGACTCTGGAGGAGCGGAAGTGCTATTCATAATCATTTAGCCCAATAGTGAGGCCTGGTGCACGCGTCGCCCCAAAATAATAACACTTAGTCAATATGGGCATGGAGTATGTGTCACCTCAAAACCAATACCAACCCGGATCTAAGGCCCAAACTCAGTCATTTACCATTCAAGTCTCAGAAAAACACATTTTAAATACTTAGTTTAACAGTGTTATGCTTATGCGGTATCAACAGCATGTGAGGAATCAAATAACAAGTACTTAGACAGAGATATCATACACGAATATATTATCATGGCTGAGAACATGTGTGCAATAAGGTATATAACTCAGAAACAACAAGAATAGCCCTATAAAATCTCAAACAGTTAGCATGTAGCCTAGACATGATGTCTAACATGAATCACAGCTCAAGTAATCAAACAAGTAGAGAAAACACGAGGATAACATGATACGATAACAAAACAAGCCTGGTCATAGCCTAAAGGCCTCCCCAATCCATGAACACACTGGTGCACGGAAACATGCCTGTCACCTAGCGCGTACGTAACCCCAAGATCTTTAACATAACATAGTTCTCAAGGTTAAATACCCTCAAATCCAATTTTAGAAGTGTTACTTACCTCAAAAAATGCAAATCAATACTCCAACAAGCCCTTTCCACATAAATCGACCTCCGAGTGACTCGAATCTAGTCATAAACAACTTAATACAATCAATACAAACTACAAGGATCGATTCCACAAGACAAAGCTAATATCTTTAACCAAAATCGTAAAGTCAACCCCGGGCCCGCACCTTGGAACCCAACAAAATTCACAAAATTCGAACACCCTTTTAATTACGAGTACAGCCATACTAAATCTATTCAATTCCATCCACAAATCGACCTCCAAATCCTCAATTCTCACTCTCCAATATATAGTCAAAAAATCCCCAAATTTCACCTCAAACACACATAATCTAGGTGTAAACATCAATGGGTAAACAATATTTATCAATAAAAGGGATGAATCTTCATTTTACCTCTTCAATTAAAGTGAAAACCCTCTCAAAACATCGCCCCTAGTTGAGCTCCAGAGAAAACACGAAACCATTCAATTTTTATTAATCTCCCCAGCAAAACCGCACATGCGGTCAATACGGCAGCATCTGCGACACCGCTTCTGCGGAAATAATTTAAGCTACTGACCTAGTGCACCTGTGGTCCCCCACATTACATCTGTGGGACCACTTCTACGGTCTATCCACCACATCTGCGAAAATCCATCATCCGGTCGGGTTCCACTTCTGCGGCTCGCAGATGCAGAAATTCCTCGCATTTGCGCTTCTCCAAAAGTCTTGCCTAGCTCGCTTCTGTGAACCCATGTCCGCTTTTACGGACTCGCCGATGTGGAAATCCTTTCACACATATGCTCCCAGGCAGCCTCCCCAACTCCTCACACTTGCGCACACATGGCCGCTTCTGCGGCTCCACACCTGCAGCCCAAAAACTTGCAGGTCCAGTTACACCTGAACTGAAGCCAACAACAATGCTCTAAGTCTAATTCTCAATCCGATTTCAATCTGAATCACACCCGAGGCCCCCATAACCCCGTCAAAACATACCAATAGGTCCTAAAATACGATACGAACTTAGTTAAAGCCTCAAATCATATCAAACAACATTAAAATCATGAATCGCACCCCAATTAAAGGCTTATGTACTAATGAACTTTCAACTTTTAATAATAATGTCGAATAACACCAAACCAATTTCGATTGACCTCAAATTTTGTACAAAAGTCATAAATCATATAATGGACCTATTCTAACTTCTAAAACAAAAATCCAAACCCGATATCAATAAATTCAACTCTCGGTCAAGCCTCTCAAACTTCCAAACCTTCAACTTTCCCACTTTTGCCAATTCAAGCTGAAATGACCTATGTATCTCTAAATCAATATCCGGACATACGACCAAGTCAAAAATTATCATAAGAAGCTATTGGAACCCTCAAAACTCTATTCTGTAGTCGTCTACACAAAATTCAAACTCCAATAAGTTATTCCAACTTAAGCCTTCAACCTTGGGACTAAGTGTCCCAATTCACTCTGAAACCTCCCCAGAACCAATCCAACCACCCCCGTAAGTCACATGCTATAATTAAGCATAAAATAAGTAATAAATAGGGGAACGGGGCTACAATACACAAAAAGACCGGCTGAATCATTACAGTTGTAAGTACAAGAGAGACGGGAAAAGAATTTGGGGTTTGGTTCTAATCCAAGCTTGCCGCTCATCGTGCTAAATAGTAATTTTATTGGTGACTTTTGTGCACTTGTTGTTGTGTAGAGTGATTTGTGTTGTTGGGTGTGTTGTGGTACTGAAAGTATATAGTTGAAGTTTGTATGTGTTCTTATTGTTTTTATGTTCTTGGGGAAATCAAGAAAAATAGGGGAGATGGTGCTCGTTTTAATATAAAATAAGCTTATCGTTCGTTGTCTGATAGTTGCATTTTCCGTAGCTTAAATCATTATTTTATCTTTTTATTTTCTTGAGCCGAGGGTTGTGATGAGAAAATTTCAACATAGTTATTGGACAAATTGTGATAAAGTATGTTAAGGCTAAACCATTTCCTTCATTTTGGCATGATCCCGTAACTACATGCATTTGATAACGAGACATAAAGATAAGTTTGTATTCCTGAAATTATGTACATTATCCTTGGATCATAAGTTACAGTGTTCTCCCTTATCGGGACTTTATATTTAGTTAAGTATTGTCTTCTTCCAGTCAAGAGAGCAGAGGGTCCACATATATATTCAATATTACAGTATTTTCACTACCGCCGAGCTATAATCGGTGGGCAGGCCCCTATTGGGTTACCTCTGATCATAAGATAATTTATATATCGAGCCTATGATGGTCGAATGCCTATGAGCGAGCCCATAATTGCCGAGATACCAAGCCTAGTGTGGTCGAGCGCCGTTGAGCGAGCTACTATAGTAGAGCAGTTACACGTACCGAGAGTTATAGGGACGGGCAGCTATTTTACATACTATATTGAGAGAATTGAGTCAGTATCAGCAGGTAAGCATATCTTCAGATCATCTTTGCCTCCCAATTACTTTCCGTTATTATATTATCAGTTTAGTCTTAGCTTTCAGTTATTCTATTGCCTTACATACTCCGTACATTATTTTGTACTAACGTCCCTTTTCTCGAGGACACTATATTTCATGCCTGCAGGTCCTGATAGACAGCTCGATAGACCTTCCCAGTAGACAGAGTCAAACATCAACTTGGTTGGTAAGCTCCACTTCATCGGAGTTAGTCTAGACCTTGGAGTCCATTTTATATATACAGGTCTGATGGGTAGGTCGAGGCCCTGTCCCGACCATGATACAGTTCAGTTATCTCTGGAGGCTTGTAGACAAGTTCTATATATTTTGTATATCAGTATTGTGGTCTTGCCAGCCCTGTGCACATGTTCAGTTTGGTATTACTAGTTGTAGACGTTCATGGTGGCCTCATCGGCCAGCACAATTATGTACATGAGCTTTTGGGTATGTTTATCCCTCAGATGAGAGAGACGTTATTCTCGTATGATTCATAATATGGCCTCTTCGGCCTTGATGTAAGGACCCGTAAAAATTTAAACCAAAAACTCAGGGTTTCGTGGTGCCAAGGTAGATTCCTGCGTTATTATAAGGCATACTCCTTCTGAAAGGGGTGCTATTAAGACAGAGGGAGTAGAGTTGGCCTCCTATCATCTGAAAGGGGTGGCATATTCCTGGTTTGAGATGTGGGAGGATTCCCGTGAGGAGGGGAGCCCTCCGACGAGATGGGATAAGTTTGTGGATGCCTTCAAAGACCATTGCCTGCCTGTCGGGACTAAGGCAGCCCGTGCTGTGGAGTTTGAGATGCTTAAACAAGGTAGTAAGAATATATGGTAGTATCACATGAAGTTCGTGCGCCTGTCAAGGTATGTTGTTCATATGATGCTGACTATGGAGGCTAGGGTGCGTCGATTTGTGCAGGGCTTTACCTTTTTGGTTATTAATGAGGCTGCCACAACTGCTCTAAATTCTGACATGAACTATGGAAATATGGTGGCATTTTCCCAAGCTACGGAGGCTCGAAAGTTAAAGTTCAGGATGGAACGGGAAAGTAGTAGTAGGGCCCGATCAGCGGGCAACTTTGGGGATTCATTCGGAGGTGGGAGATCAGCTTTTCGAGGAGGATCATCAGGACCGTCCCAGTCTTATGCTCAATCTTCAGCTAGTGCCTCGCCATCAGGCACGGTCAGCAGCAGGGGAGTCGCTTTAGGCCCGGTTAGGGCAGCAAGGGGTCCCACCATCATGGCCGATTAGGAGGGAGATTCCAGCAGCAGCAGAGTTTCAAAAAAAAAAAAAGTAAAAAAGAAAAATTGGGTTGCGCTATATATGAAAGAGTATACAATAATGATGTATTTGGCAAATCAAATACCATGGTCTAATAATCAAACATTCTGATTAGTTGATAATATTAGTATTAGTTGGAAATTTTGTGAAAGATTCCTGTGAAAAGTTTCATTAACACGGAATTCGTGTCGAGTAGACCTTGTTGTTGTGAGAATTCTTAATTCATGAGTTGTAGGGAGGGATTTATGTCACCACAAACAAATTGATCAACGCGAGTGAACTGTGCTTAGACGCTTCGTAAAACCGCACCGATCTACGAGAGGAGTTTTCTTTTTATAAGGGCTAAAATCACTTATTTTGGCAGCATTCCTAGTCACACGGGAAAAGAGGTCAAATGGTCTTTTAAGTGCGGCTAGTCTCTTTTACACATATGGATGAAGTGAGGGATTCGTCCATACTCTCGGTAAAGTTTGGAAGACCACGACTGATCCTGAAAGGGAATGAATGGTAAAAAGTGCAATTTGCATGAAATCTATTTTTCAACTTCAAACTAGTAAGTGAGGTTCCATAAATCCGCTTAAACTCCGTCCAACAAGAGGAAATTCCATAGCTGATTCCTTGCCATCTACAGTAAGACTGTCCAAGACTAATTATTTTAGATGTCTCTTCACAATAATTGTGATGGAGAAAATACCAATTCAAATTGAATGGATTTAAAATATGGTATTAGATTCATAATGGCTAGGGAGTTCGAGTCAGATACTCCGTATCAGCAAGTTGTTGAGATTGCTCATAGGTTGGAGGGTATGCGGGGTCGTGAGAGAGATGATAGAGAGGCCAAGAGGCCTCGTGGTCAAGCTGCAGCTACAACCCATCATGGTAGGGGTTTATGTGATCCATCTAGTTCATTCAGCACTTCCAGCTTCTGGTGGTGCTCCGGTTGTTTTGAGGTCTCAGGTTGCACACTTTGCTCAACCACATTCTAGTGAACCTCTTGCATGGGGTGCCTTCAGCGGTTAGTCCAGCCAACCAGGCCCGAGCCAGTCCCAGCTGCCACGCCCATCGAGAGCTTTCTTGGAGTGTGGCAATACCCATCACATGGTCAGAGACTGTCCCAGACTCAGGAGGGATGCACCCTCTCACACTACTCAGGCTCCACGGATTCAGTTAGATCCACAGTTTTCTCAGGCCATGATTGTTGCCCCTGCCCCAGTTGCCACTCCACCCACTCGGCCAGCTAGGGGTGGGGGACGGGCGGGTATAGGTCGCCCTAGAGGTGGAGGCTAGGCCAGATTCTATGCTTTTTCGGGTAGGACAGAGGCAGTTGCTTCAGACTCAGTCATTACATGTATGGTTCCGGTTTGCCATAGAGATATATCACTTGATTCCTTGAGCTATCATGTTTATGTGTCTATACCTGTGGGAGATTCTATTATTGTGGATCGTGTGCATCGGTCGTGTTTATTTGTTTTTGGTGGTTTTGAGACCAGAGTTGATCTATTATTACTTAGTATGGTAGACTTTGATGTTATCTTGGGCATGGACTAGTTGTCGCCCTATCATGTTATTCTAGATTGTCACACCAAGACTGTGATGCTGGCTATGCCAAGTTTACCACAGTTAGAGTGGAGGGGTGCATTAGATTATGTTCCTAGCCAGGTTGTGTCATTTCTAAAGGCTCAGTAGATAGTTGAGAAGGGGCGTGATGCTTATCTAGCCTTTGTGAAGGATGTCAGTGCTGATACTCCTACCGTTGAGTCAGTTTCGGTAGTGAGAGACTTTCCATATGTATTTCCAGCAGATCTTCCGGGCATGCCTGTCACGCCCCAAACCCGAGGAGCGCGACCGGACAAAAATGTGTTCATGTCTATAATACCAATTCATTTCCAATAGTTTCATCATTTTTAAAGTCTCGAATGGACAAGTAATACAACCACAACATAACATAGTTTGTCTTTCCCCAGCACATACACAACCCACACTATGTCTACGGAGCCTCTATAGATAAATATGAGTACAATGATAATTCCGTCAAAAAGGCCCCGACTATACCTCAAATAGAATACATAAAGAACAAAAGATACATGACCCCGGGATGAAGTGGGGCTCACCAAGTCAGCGGGGAAAAAGGTGTACTGCTATCACTGATCAATATCTCCTGCTGTGGAACCACCTGTATCCATTTAAAGATGCAGCGCCCCAGAAAAAAGGGACGTTAGTACCGTCGAATAGTACTAGTATGAAAACTAAACACCAATTTAAGAATTCAGAAATACAAGATGAATATGATGAACCAGTGCGGCAATAGAATAATATAGATAACCGTTTAAACCATAGCAAGCTTATTAAAAGCTATCAATAACATTTATAGGATTTAAGATGAGATCCTCTGTAACCATCTTCACTCAAAGCGGCCCCACCGCCTCACTCGATGTATGCAGGTGGAGGTGTACGCACAATACCATAACTCTAATCAAGCGGCCCTGCCGCCTCACACCAATGTATGCGGGTGGATGTATAACCACAGTACCAAGAACCTACACAAAGCAGCTATGCCGCCTCACCCCAATGTATGCGGGTGGAAATGCATCAACGATACCAATACCAACACAAAGCGACTATGCCACCTCACCCCAATGTATGCGGGTGGTGGTGCCATAATAATACCAAAACTATACACAAAGCAGTCGTACCGCCTCACCCCCAACGTAAGCGGGTGAAGGTGCAGTCCCACAATATCGTAATCCCTACACAAAGCGGTCATGCCTCCTCACCCCAAAATATATGCGGGTGGAGGTGTATCAAAATCAGAATCTCTATACCATAATCCCCACACAATGCGGTCATGCCGCCTCGCCCCAATGTATGGGGTGGAGGTGTATCGCAATCACAACCTCTACACAACTTGGCATAATAACTTTCACATAAATCACGACTAGAAATTATAACATGTGGATACGTAATCCATAGTTTGGGACACATCCTCAATTTATAATTCAATATTATAAGAGAATTTGAAACATGAATTGAACATATATCTTCATCACAAAACTTATCGGAATACTCAATTTATAATCAACATCTCGGAACTTACAAGGATAATGGGAATTCCAATTCTTAAAGAAGAGTTTAGCCAACATACCTCAATTGAACTTCCTTAAACTCTAAAATGTTTCAGAATTCTTAGCAATTTCAATCTATTTTAGAAATATAACAAATTGAACCACAATTAGGAAGATGATTATGGTTCTAGCTCATTTGAGCATTTTCTTAATCACTAGGTGTGTATTAAGGTTTCAAGGCCCTTTTATGGAGGATTCCATCATCCCACAACCCAATCTTTACCATTCTTAGCTCAATAATATTCCTACACCCTTTTATAACACATGCATGTAAGATAAACAACTCTCATGCCCAAAGATTATCTTGCTAATTACCCATTTTCAGATGATTTCGAAACTAGGATTTAGGGTGTAGAATCTTACCTCTAGGATGAAGACCTAGTGAGCTTCCCTTCTTAATCTTCCAAATCTTGAGCAAGAATTGAAGAACAATTATTGAAGAATCACCTTCTCACACTAGGGCACTCTCGCTCACTCTAAAATGTCAGATTATAGTTCAAAAATGACCCAAAGAGTGTTTTTAACGAAGTAGGGTCCAATTTTAAAAATTCAAAAATGAAGCTCCGGAACAAGGTATGTGATCGCATAACCGATATAAGGACCGCATATCGGTCGCATAATTGGTTACAAAATAGCCAAAAGAGTTGTCTGTGTATGCGGTCACTATGCGGTCTGAATAACTGTTATGCAGTCGCATAATGCATCGCATAACAGTTATATGGTCGCATAGTCGGCCACATAGTTGCTTCCAACTGACCCAATTAACTGCCTCACTCTACGGCCACTATGCGGTCCGTAGAGTGGTTCTGCGGTCGCATAACGGACCGCAAAAATGCACTTTTCTGCCAAAAATTTTCCTTTACTTTCTGGTGCATTGTTCAACCCAAAACGTCTGAGCCGCGGTGAGCTTTATACAATACTCAAATACGTAAGCCTAGTCCAGCACCATGAAACATTATTGTCTTTGCAAATTTTACCACGCTTTACACTTAAGTACTTTAAAATTTTCCGCGCCCGACAGGGATATCGATTTTGGTATTGACTTGTTGCCAGGCACTCAACCTATTTCTATTCCACCATATCGTATGGCCCCCCCCGAAGCTAAGGAGTTAAAGGAGCAGTTGCAAGAGTTGCTTGATAAGGGATTCATTCGGCCTAGTGTGTTATCGTGGGGTGCTCCAGTCTTGTTTGTGAAGAAGAAGGATGGTTCTATGTGCATGTGTATTGATTATCATCGGTTGAACAAGGTTATAGTGAAGAACAAGTATCTATTGCCATGCATTGATGACCTATTTGATCAGCTACAGGGTGCCAGAGTGTTCTCCAAGATTTATTTACGGTCAGGTTATCATCAATTGAAGATTCGGGATTCGAATATTCCGAAGACTGCCTTTAGGACTCGGTATGGCCACTACGAGTTCCTCGTGATGTCATTTGGGCTGAACAACGCCCCAGCAACATTTATGCACCTGATGAACAGCGTATTCCATCCTTATCTTGATTCATTCATCATTGTGTTTATTGACGACATCTTGGTGTACTCCCGCAGTTAGGAAGATCATGAGCAGCACTTGAGGATCATGCTCTGACCTTAAGAGAGAAGAAGTTATATGCAAAGTTCTCAAAGTGTGAATTCTGGCTTAATTCAGTGAAGTTTTTAGGTCATGTGGTGTCGAGTGAGGGGATAAAAGTAGATCCAAAGAAGATTGAAGTGGTGTAGAGTTGGCCCAGACCGTCTTCAGCCACTAAGATCCGGAGTTTCCTTGGGTTGGATAGGTATTATCATCATTTTGTAGAGGGTTTCTCATCTATTGCTGCACCTTTGACCAGATTGACCCAGAAGGGTGCACCATTCAGATGGACCGAGGAGTGTGAGGCGAGCTTTCAAAAGCTCAAGATTCCTTTGACTATAGCCCTAGTGTTGGTGTTGTCTGCGGGCTCGGGGTATTATACTGTGTACTGTGATGCGTCACGTATTGGCCTTGGCACGGTGTTGATGCAAAGCGGTAGGGTGATTTCCTACGCGTTTCGACAACTGAAGACCTATGAGAAGAATTCTCCAGTCCACAACTTGGAGTTGGCAGCCATTGTTCATGCATTGAAGATCTGGCGGCATTATTTGTATGGTGTTCCTTGTGAGGTCTTACCAACCATCGGAGTCTACGGCATCTGTTCAAATAGAAAGATCTTAACATTCGACAGTGGAGGTAGTTGGAGTTACTTAAGGACTATGATATAACCATTCTATATCATCCCGGAAAGGACAATATGGTAGCTGATGCCTTGAGTCAAAAGGTGGAGAATTTGGGGTAGTTTAGCATATCTACCAGTAGCAGAGAGGCCATTTGCATTGGAGGTTCAGGCCTTAGCCAACCAGTTTGTTAGATTGAATGTTTCGAAGCCTAGTCGAGTTCTTGCCTGCGTGATTTCTTGGTCCTCTCTATATGACCATATCAGAGAGCGTCAGTATGATGACCCCTATTTTCTTGTCCTCAAGGACACGATTCAACTTGGCGATGCCAATGAGGTTACTATTTGGGATGACAGTGTGTTACGGATGTTGGGCTGGTTATGTGTGCCCAATGTGGATGGTTTACATGAGTTGATTCTCCATGAGGCCCACAGTTCACGGAACTCCATTCATCTGTATGCCGCTAAGATGTATCAGGACTTGAGGCAGCACTATTGGTGGAGGAGGATGAATAAAGACATAGTGGAGTATGTAGCTAGATGCCTAAATTGTCAAGAGGTAAAGTATGAGCATCAGCGACCGAGTGGTTTACTTCAGCGGCTTGAGATTCCTAAGTGGAAATAGAGCGTGTCACTATGGATTTTGTTGTTGGGCTCCCACGGACTCAGAAGAAGTTTGACGTGGTATGGGTGATTGTGGACAGGTTGACCAAGTCAGCTCATTTCATTCCGGTAGTGACTACCTATTCTTCAAAGCAGTTGGCTCAGATTTATATCAGCGAGATTGTCCGACTTCATGGCATACCGGTATCCATCATCTCTGACCAGGGTACTAGTTCACTTCGCATTTCTGGAAGGCTGTATAGCGTGAGCTAGGCACACGGGTTGAGTTGAGTACAGCATTTCAACCTCAGATGGACGAACAGTCCGAGCACAATTCAGATATTGGAGGATATGCTTCGGGCCTGTTTTATGGATTTCGGGGGCGCTTGGGATCAGTTATTGCCACTTGCAAAGTTTTTCTACAACAACAGCTACCAGTTGAGTATTCAGATGGCTCCGTATGAGGCTCTATATGGGAGACGGTGTCGTTCTCCAGTTAGGTGGTTTGAGCCGGGAGAGGCTAAGTTAGTAGGCACGGATCTAGTTCGAGATGATTTGGAGAAGGTCAAGATGATCCAGGATTGGCTTCACACAGCCCAATCTAGACAGAAGAGTTATGCGAATTGGAAGGTTCGCGATGTTGCATTCATGGTTAGAGAGCGAGTCTTGCTTTGGGTTTCACCCATGAAGGGTGAGATTCGGGAAGAAGGGTAAGTTGAGCCCTAGGTATATCGAACCTTTTGAGATCCTTGAGAGGATTGGGGAGGTGGCCTACAAGCTTGTTTTTCCACCTAGTTTATCTGCGGTTCATCTACTCTTCCATGTCTGTATGCTCCAGAAGTATTATTTTGATCCGTCTCATGTTCTAGACTCCAGCACAGTCTAACTGTACGAGGATTTGACTTATATTGAGGAGCATGTGGCTATCTTGGACCGACAGGTCTGGAAGTTGAGATCAAAGGATATTGCTTTAGTGAGGTTTCAATGGAGGGGTCATCCAGTCGAGGAGGCAACTTGGGAGATCGAGAACAGCATGCAGAGTTGTTATCCTCATCTTTTCACCGCTTCAGGTATGTCCTTATGCACGTTCAAGGACGAACGTTTGTTTTAGGAGGGGGAGAATGTACGACCCGATTGTTCGTTTTGTGTAATTGCTCCCCATTTCCCCTTTTCATGCTTCACATATGTGTGTTTATACTTTTATTACTTGCGGGGTTGGTTAGTTTCGTTCCGGGAAGCTTTCGGGTTGATTTGGACCCTTGATTCTTGACTTAGAGTTTAAATTTAAAAATTTTAACCAAACTTTGACTTTTGTGAAAGCGACCCCAGAACTGTATTTTTATGACTCTGATAGCTTCGTATCGTGATTTCAGACTTGGGCGTATGCCCGAAATTGATTTTGGAAATCCGTAGGTTGATTTGTGTTGATTTTGCAAATTTTGGCAATTTAGAGTTAAAAAGTTTGACCGTGGGTGGACTTTTAGCTATCGAGCTCTAAATTTGATTTTGGGACTTGGTATTTAGAACTTGTCTGCAAAATTTGGTGTCGTTTGGAGTTGATTTGATAGGATTTGGATGCTTAGTTGTAATTCTAGAGGTTCTTGAAAATTTTCTTGAATTTCATGCATTTTAAAGTTCAAATCGTATTGTTAGATATTTTTAGACTTGATCGCGCGAGCGAGTTCGTATGATATTTTTAGACTTGTATGGCTATTTGGTTTGAAGCCCCGAGGGCTCGGATGAGTTTTGGATATGTTCTAGAGTGTTTTGTACTGAAAATTCAAGAAACTTGGTGTCTGGTGCTCTGGTGTCATAATTGCAAACACCATGGTCGCATTTGCGATCTTAGCAAGGGGCCTCAGGTGTCGCAATTGCAATGCCGGGCTCACAATTGTGAAGTGGTCTGGAAATTGGGTAGTTCATAATTGCGACAAAATTGTTGCAAATGCGAAGGCAGCGGGGGTCGCAAATGCGATCCCATCTTCGCATTTGCGAAGAGCTTCCCAAGCCTTCGGTGCCGCATTTGCAAGGCTTTCTTCGCAATTGTGAGGGTTCGCAATTGCGAACCCATATCATATTTGCGATAACTACAGCTGAACATAAGGGATGAAGTCGGGATTTATCTCTCATTCTCTCATTTTTGAACCCTAGACTTGGTAGGAGGCAGTTTGGAAAGGGAATTTTCACCTACAAAACCTTGGGTAGGTGATTCTAATCTATTTCTGATCATATTCCATTAACATATCTTAAATTTAAACATCAAAATCATGTGAATCAAAGTGAAAATTTGTGAAACCTTGTCAAGTTTTTAAAAAATAAGAAATAGAGTTTTGAGAGTCGATTTGGACTCGAATTTTGAAACTAATCACATATATGAACTCCTAGGGTCATGGGTAGATAGTATCTACCATTGGACCCGGGTTTTGACCGGACAAGCCCCGGATTGACTTTTATTGACTTTTTGAGAAAAGTGTAAAGATCTTAACTTTATCTATTGGAATTGAATTCCCCTAGCATTGTTTGATGTTATTGAGTCAATTTTGGTTAGATTTGAGCCGTGTCGAGGCGGATTTTAAGGGAAAAACTATTTGCAAGTGTTGAATTGGCCTAGTTGAGGTAAGTGTATTGCCTAACTTCGTGTGGGGGAACAACCCCTTAGGATTGGTATTGTTTGATTCAATTGTGCTAAGTGAAATTCGTGTACGCAAGGTGACGAGTGGGTGCACGGGTTGTACGTGGTATTTGACCGGTTTAGGCTACTTAGACTATTTCCATGCTTTAATTGAAATGCCATATCATGTTCTAAATTCTCATAGTCAATTTATTCTTAATTGTGTTAGACTATCCTTACATGCCTTAATTGACTTGTTTAGTACTTGTTCTACATCCTACTTACTAAATTGCTCACATGCTTTACTTGAACTAGTTGCCTCTTTTATTGTTACATTCTATCTCTTCGTTGTTAATTATCATTATTTGAAGTTATTGTTCGTGTTATCTCTTTCCTTATTGATTTTCGTTACTTGAAGTAATTGTTCATGTTATACATTTACTTGTTGATTTCTATTATTTGAGACTCATTGTTAAGTGTTATCTCTTTTATTGTGAGTTAATCCTATCTAATATCGTGGTTATACATTATTTCTCTCATTGTTGAGTTATTTGGTGTTGAAGTTGTGAAAGTCGTTAATACGTTGAGACGATGTTGGTTATTGTTGAAACATCTATCTTATTGGGGATTTTTCTGTCACGACCCAACTGGAGGGTCATGACTAGCACCCGGGCCATACTTGCCGAGCACCAACGTACATTTTATCTAACCTTCCTTATTATCTTTAAGGGCCGACAAGACTGTCAAGAAACTATATATAAGGTACGAGCTATCATGATGCCATGAAAGACTATACAACAAAAATCAGCCGAAAAGGCATTCTAAACCATACATAAGTCGACACCTGTCTATGAGCCTCTAAAAGAACATAAGTGCTACAACATTGCCGGAACAGGGCCCCGACATACCCATAAGGTCTATAACAAAAATGCATACCAAGACCACGGCAAGTCCGGAGAAGGGATCTCGCCAATAACTGCTGAACTGGACAGCCTACTGTGGTGGGGGAGCTACGTCTACCTGTCTATCAGGACCTGCAGCACGACATGCAGCGTCCACAAATAAAAAGGACGTCAGTACGAATAAAGTACTGAGTATGTGAGGCAAGAAAGCATAAGTAAGAACAGTAATGTAAACATGGATAGAGAATATACAACCTGTGACATCTGGGTACCTCTGAGGGCTACTGACATGAAATACATGATACATACATATATATACATAAACTTTTAAAAGATACGCCTTTGTGGGCATCACCATCATCATATCGTACCCGGCCATAATAGGCTCGGTAAAACGTACCCGGCCATCATAGGGCTCGGTAGAATCGTACCCGGCCACGTGGAGCTCGGTAAAACCCAACTGATCAGTGGTTGCACAATAGGTGCCATACCCGGCCAACTATAGCGCGGCTCGGTAGAGTAAAATAGATACATATATATGATGCATGCTGGACTCATTGGAATCACATTTTGAACCTTTCGGAGTGACGTAAGGTCGGTATCCTTCGTACACGTTATTAGGATTAACTCTTCATCAAGAATCTTATAAGAATCAGGAACTACCAACAACATTGATAATATAAGAATAAGAGAAGTAACATCAATATCAATCGTTTCATAAGAAGGGCAGCAATGTAAGTACTGCTAGCTTCTAAGAGTAGAGTATCTTTGGGAGCTCGTTCATTACATTATGTACAATTGGAGTCGTGCAAAAGAATGAAGGGGATAGCCTCACATACCTTGTATATACTGCCCAACCTCAAGCTATGCAAATATCACGACTCCTTAGTCTACAATAAGACAAATGACACTATCATTATCGTTTAAGCGTCGTAACTATTATGTATCGACCACAACCTATTTTACGATGAAACGGACAGCACCTCCCCTATTTATATGACTTCCCACAAGTCAATACAATCACCAAACAGCCCAAACAACATCATTAATAATCATATTGAGCCTCCAAAATAGTCCACCAACCAACAACATTACTACCAAGCTTTTCGATATATATTTCACAAGTTCTAGCTTCAACGACTTAGCTGCAACTTGGATAATCTTAAATATATATAGAGTAAGAGGTTCCTTACCTTTAAACAGAAAGAACAACTCCAATTTGACCTTAATTTTCCACGAAATATCCCTTCAATTCTGCCACAAGAACAAGGAAGCGAAACTAGCAATTAATTCGGGTTTTTCGGCACTAGAATTACTTTAGAAGACTTGAAATCACCTAGGGTTGATATTAAAAACTTGAAGGTGTATTTACAGGACATAAAACACTTAAAACAACCTCCCACACGAGCTGGAACAACACAAAAATCAGCAACAACAAGAAGAACAAGAAACTTACTAGCGCCACGGGATTCCCGACATTTGATTTGTGTTGTTTGCCCTTTGTTTGGGTCTTGAATCATGAGAGAACCTTGAGAGACTGTTTTTAGGGTTATAAGGTCTGAATATACTGAAAAATAATGACTTAAAACGGGGTTGAGGTATCTTATATATGTCCATATGCCTTAAACCGCCTTTGTGGGCCCCATAGAGAGCAGCTTGGCGCACTCTCGCGAAAACGCGAATATCTCTCTATTCCGAGATCGTATCAACGAACGGTTTAATGCGTTGGAAACTAGACTCATAGATCTTCAATTTTATAGGTAGATCACCCCATAATTCCAAGCACATTGGGAGAAAAATGCAGTAACATTTGACCTAAAGTTTAAGTAAAATTATAAACCTAAGTTGCGACAACTTTTATCAACTTTTATTTCATAACTCGCTTGACTTCAAGACTTATGATGCGGATATTATATGATTCAAATACATTAAAACAAGACCTCTTGGGATAGTAAATCACCTCTAGTGTTACCCGAAAATACGGGTTACAACATCCTTGATTCGTTTAACTTCTAATATTTGTTAACCACTCTTATACACCCTTGTATCGTTTAAGACCAATAGGATTAACTTCTTATCATCTCAAAGATAATCTCTTCTTGGATTTACATCGACTAACTTACGACGTGATCTATGGTATGCGAATTTGGGTTGTAACATTTTCATTCATTGTTATTGTTGATATTCTTTTATACGTGGTGGTGAAGCCATGGGCTATTGTTGTAGAAACATTGATATTGTTGTTGTTGGCAAGTTGTGATATACGGGCACTTGTGGTGCAAATTGTTATTGTGATATGATAATGACGCCCATGCGGCGATATAAGGCTTGGGGTTGATGTGCATGCGGCGGTATAAGGTGGGACTTATGTGCGCATTACTTGTAGGGGAACTACATGAAGCCACGCTGCGTCATAAGGTTGGCTAAAGTGCGTGTAGTTATTTCGGAAAAACTGTTTTCAAAACCTATTTCAAATGTAAGGCTTACACAGCGGTATAAGGAAAGATTGTGATTGAAATTGACAAATGTGAATATGAGGCGGTACCTCGGTTGTGATTTTTATTATACATAGCGGTACCTCAGTTTTGATTTTATTATACACGAGGTAGTACCTCGTTATGATTCTTTTTGTTTATTTCATGTTGCAAAGTATTTTTGGTGGGAATATATCTTGTTGTTTCATTCTTTATTGTTCTAGTAGTTGTTGTTTGTACATGATCATTGTATCCCCTTTTGTTGCTTCTTTATGCTATTTCTATTGTTGATTTTCGGTACTAGTTCATGCTATCATCTTGTTCCGTATCAGTTATTTCTTCACTTTTTATTACATATCTATATTACATTTTCTTACTGTCTATTTTATATCTTAGTAGGTATCTTGACCTGGCTTTGTCACTACTCTACTAAGGTTAGGCTCGATACTTACTGGGTACCGTTGTGGTGTACTCATACTATGCTTGCATATTTTTTGTGCAGATCCAAGTACGTATGCTCGTGTCGGTCGTTAGAGGTGGTTTGTAGCTGCTGCTTGGGAGACTTCAAGGTATACTTGTTCGACGTCCGCAGGCCTCGGAGTCACCTTTTCTATTTTACTTCCTATTGTATTTCTTTCAGACAGTGATGTATTAGATATTCTAGAATTATTCTATTGAGCTTATGACTCAGTTCCACCGGTTTTGGGGAGCGTACTGTCTAGATTATGTTTTTGATTCGGAAGGTTATATCAGTATTCAACTTGTTTTAGGATGTTGATTAATTATTTCTGCCAAGTTATTATTATTTGTTAGGCTTACCTAGGTGTAGAGACTAGGTGCCATCACGACATCCTACGGAGAAAAATTGAGGTCGTGACATGTACATAAGTCCGGCTGGTTTCGAATTTTGTAATTACCAAATCGAACTAATTGTGTCGAATTTTTAATTTTAAAGACAAAACCACATTGACAAAAGTCGGATTTTTCAATCTCGGGTTTTTGATTTTTTCGGATTTTTTTCCGGTAAAGTCTTCATAACACAAAACATATAACTTGTGCTCCAAATATTTTTTAATCTTAGTAAGATACAACTATATAAGGTGTTTCCCAAGAAAATAATACAAAGTATGAGATAAAATAAAACTTATTGCTAATTAATAAGCCATAATAAAAATAAACATAATCTGAAAATACTAAGTCATACTAAAATAAGCACGACTAATAAATACTATTAATTAAATGACTAAACACTAAAGAAGAAAAAATAGGTCATGCATTTTTACCTAAATCATTGCAAAACTAAAAAAATAGATATCCAATACATTGTCATCCCTCGTGTTGAATTGAATATCTTTTGTTAGCATTAGTATTGATTTATTTTTAGTTTGGGCTTTATTTGAGTTACTAATATTTATGTGCTATAAAACTTATTGGAGCATTCAAAAGTTCTAATTTAAAACTTGAAATAACACGTTAAAAGATAAAACTATAAAAAAAATTAAAAATATTTATAAATTACATTACAATAAATATATTTTTTATTAAATATATTTAAATTTTCATTACATGTAATGTTAGTTTGGTTTGGTTTGGTTTCGATTTGACTTTTTTTAGTTAAAACCAAACCAATTATCGTCAGATTTATTTTCAACTCCAAACCAAATCAAACCAAACTATAGTTAGGTTTTTTTTTCGATTTGATTTGAATTATCGATTTGGTGCGGTTTGCCGGTTTCTTTTGTACGCCCCTACTTTTATCATATCAAGCGATACGTAAAAAAAAAAAAAAAAAAATAGCAAAGGTTGAGCGAAACCTTATTAGCATTCAACTTTTCATGATTTTTAAATGATGTAACTTATATACACTGAAACCTTATTTTTGCATGGACACTTATATGGCGTTAGGAATGGCTCTTACTTTCACATTATAGCACATTTTATGATGATCAATTCGTCATTATCGTTCACATGACATTTGGGTGGTCTTTGATGATTAATTATAAATGTTCAGCAACTCGTTGCGGGTTTATGAGATGAGTGTCGGGCACATCTCTATTTTGACAACAAAAGGATTAAAATAATAGAGGTAAGAATAATACCGTAAATCACAAAGGAGGTTAATATTACGAGACAAAACTTGAGGGATCTTTGAAATAGTGTTCTAACAATAGGAGTATTATCTATCCCAACAAAAAAAAGGGTCATTTTAGAAAGAAAAGAAGAGGAAAAAAGGGAAATATTGGATTTCTCTCGAAGAAAAATCTGCTGTTTGAGATTACATATCAGTCCCCCGACATTTTGAGTTCCAACTTCCAAGTTAAAATGAAAACAAAAACAAAAAATAGAAGAAGAGAGTTTTAAGGTTTTCCTACACTAGATGCAAGGATCTGCCAGAAAATATATACTCTATTATTTACAATAGATAGCTCGACTGTTAACCCACAACCAAAAAAAAAAAAAAAAAAAAGCACAAATGGAGGAAGGAAGAAGATAGCCGAGTAACGTTGAGAATTCAATTACTTAAAACATGATTAAGGTTTTAAAAGCTGAAATAAGGAAATAATTCAGACCTATATCTTACTAAATTTGTAGTAGTTGCTAAAGTTTGATGTCACACTTTAAAACATTAATCAATTTGTGAATACCCATAATTAATTTTTTATTTGAAAAATTCCCTTGGCCCGTGCACCCCCAGCACCCCGACAACAAGAATGTGGCAATAATTTTTGCCTTTTGCTTTCTTAAAACAACCCATCAAGGTTAAGGTTCTGTCCTATAGAAAGAAAAACGAATCAAAGAAGTCATTAATAATCAAGATAATCAATTGATGGTTTGTGTTTAAAAGATGACCAACCAATACTTTTTAGGTCAGATTTAAAAGAGCAACTGACACTAATAGAGTAGAGCATCCAAACTAGATATCTTAGCTTTTTCAACGCATAAAATCGCTGGAAGATGCTTCAGTTGAAGCATTGATCAAAAGAACCCAAACAATGAAAAGAAAAAGAAAAGAAGCCGATGATGTACATCTCTCCAACTGTCAGATTCCAACTGACCATAATACTCCATGTTTTAGCCATTTAATTCGTGATGGTAAAGTTTTAATGACACATTACACATGGGTCTAATAGGAAGCCTAGGTGATAGGTTATTCTTGAATATATGTTTATGTTTTACTTCAATATCACACGAGAGCGGTGATTTGTGTAGTTTCCAATTTTTCGCATGCACAGATTATAGAAAGATCTGGTTCTTCTACGTGTTCCTTACACTACAGTTGCGGAATAGTAAATGCAGAAAGTAAATAACACAAGTATTTTTACATGAAAAATACCCGGCTCAAAAGGTAAAAAACCCGCGATACTACCCAATATGATTTTTCTCAAACACTTCACTACAACTCTAAACCAACAACAAAGTTTACAACCTCTTGCAAACCTAAGAATTAACTCTAACCCTTGTACCAACCAGCCACAGGCTGTTGCGACTACTTCAAGTTAACTCTAACTTGAAAGATACAACTCCAGTTTATAACCTCTTGCAAACCTAAGGATTAACTCTAACCTTTGTAGCAACACGCCACAGGCTGTTGCGACTACTTCAAGTTAACTCTAACTTGAATAATACAACTCAGGTATCTAGTACAATTTACTTCTAAGGAAGTTGAAAGGTACAATTCAAAATGCCTACTACACTTTAAACTAAAAATAAAGAAAGACACATATAATTGTTTATGGAACTGATTCTTCAATTTGGTTCGTGTACCTTCAGGATCACACTTTTGAATCTCACAGGAATTGCACACAAAATGCCTTGCTATCTTGATCTCAATTCGTGCTCTCACTTCTGTATGTGTGTGTCGCCTGTAAAAGAAAATAAAACTGATATTTATAGAGTTAGTAGAATAAGGGTTAGCTAGAGTTCTAATGCTTTACTCTTCCTTGGTGGAATAGTTCTAGTCAACTTCAACTTCTAATTATTCCCTTATCTTGGATAGAGTTCTCTGTAAGGAGTCATGCTCCTTGTCAAATATCCAAACTTTATGTTTAGGGATTATCAGAAATAACCACTTATACTTATCCCTTTCATATGCATGCCTTTTGTTTGATTATGTCCGTCACCTGTGTACATTGTCTATGGACCTGGTTCATGCATGTGCTCCTTTGTCAATCATCAAAACCAAAATCGCTCAGGTCAACAAATTTTTCCTTTTTGGTGATGACAGACTTTGTGCTTTTCAAAAGCATGGAACCTGTTTTAACTCACCTCAACATCAAATACAATGTCAGAACACTTTCCATTTAAAGTCATAAATCATCAATGACCAGGTTCATTAGATTATAAACATCATAGTCCAAAGCAAAATCACCTTATCTTCCCCCTTTTGGCATCATTAAAAAGTTGCATAATTAAGTTAAGTAACCAGATTTTAACAAATATCACTCATGGCCACTAGGGCTACTTCAAATGCAATCATGGATTCAATTTTTTATTTTTCAATCTAAGGATATTAGCTATCTAAGAAATATCAACAAACAATTAGAGCAAAAGCAGTGAATTTCATTGATTGATAAGATCCTACCACAAGGCAAAAGAAGAAATAAAAACATAGAACCATGAGCAAAAAGTAGAGAAATCCCATTTGGGTCACTGGTTACAACTGAGCAAGGAAGGATTTAGGGCTGGGAAGGACCAGGTTCTTGGTTCTTGGCTTGAAGCAACCTCAGTGTATCTTGAGAATACTATCATTCTTCTCCTTTTACTTAGCAAGCTCACACTTGAGAGAGTCTCTCTCAGCCTCTACTTCAGCCAATCGTTTCTTCAACCTTTCAATCTCAGCATCCTTAGTCATTTTCTTCCACTATTTGTGTCACGACCCAAAATCTCACCCATCGTGATGGCGCCTATCTCAATACTAAGCAAGATGGCAATATCAATAAACCACCATATCTGTTAAGTTTGAAAACATAATATCTAAATTTAGCGGAAGAAAAACTCATAAATACATATATAAACACTCCCAAAACCTGGTGTCACTGAGTACATGAGCATCTAATATGAATACAAGTCTAGAAATATGGTCTATAATAGTCTAAGACAAAATACAGTAAACAAAGAGATAGGAAAGAAGAGGCAAGGTCTGCGAAACACGACAGCTACCTCTAAATCTCCAGAAAAATCAACTACGCGAAAGAATCAACACCCGCTATGTCTGGAAACACCTGGATCTGCACACAAAGTGCAGGGTGTAGTATGAGTACAACCAACTCAGTAAGTAACAATAATAAATAAGGAATTGAAGATAGTGACGAGCTACATAGTTATAGTTCACTTTCAGTAATTTCAGCAAAGAATAGACATGCTTTCAAATCCAGCAGTTTAAGTCAAATCAATTTTATACCGTTCATGTTCATGTAATCCGGATATAGAATCTTTTAGAGAATTTCACAACAATGACAGATAGCAAGTAAATGCAATAACAAATGAAAAGTAAGTACAGCCTCTCAGGGCAACAGTCACTCGACTCGTCACAACAGCTCAACTACTCGTCTCTCAGGCCTCAGCACTCACACTCAATGGGTACCCACGTTCACTGGGGTGTACAGACTCCGGAGGGGCTCCTACAACCCAAGCGTTATAATCTGCACGGACAACTCACGTGTCATAGTATAAATATCTGGATCCGCATAGACAACTCACGTGTTGCACGGACAACTCACGTGCTATAGTATAATATCTGGGATCTGCACGGACAACTCACGTGCTATAATATCCCGCACGGACAACTCCCTGCTACACGGACAACTCACATGCTATAATATAATATCTCATAATCAGGCCCTCGGCTTCACTCAGTCATAAATCTCTCCAGTATCTCGGGCTCTCAATAATCATGAAATCAGCCCAAACAACAATGATATGATGCATCAATAATGAACAATATAGAGACTGGGATAAAATAAATAAGTAAACTGTGACTGAGTACAAACATCAATTATGCAGGTAGTTCAACATGTACACGACCTTTGTGGGTCCTAACAGCACTAAAATATAGCCTAAACATGGTTTCTAACATGACTTACAGTCAAATTTCCACAACACACATAGAGAGCACATAGCTAACAACAAGTTATTCAACTTTACAGTTTCCACAGGACGGACCAAGTCACAATCCCCTCGATGCATGCCCATACACCCATCACCAAGCATGTGCGTCACCTCCAAAATAATCACATGATACAAAGTCTGGGGTTTCATACCCTCAGGACCAGATTTATAACTGTTACTTACCTCAATCCGAGAAATTCTTTATTCCAATAAGCCTTTGCCTCGCGAATTGGCCACCAAACGCCTCGAATCTAGCCATAAATAATTCGATTCAGTCAATAAAATTTATTGGAATTAATCCATATGAAAATACAATTTTTCCAATAAAATCTGAAATTTAACTCAAAAATCGCCCGCGGGGCCCACGTCTCGGAACCCGACAAAATTTACAAAATCTGAAAGCCCATTCAACCACGAGTCTAACCATACTAATTTTACCAAAATCCGACCTCAACTCGACCCGCAAATCATCAAATCTTATTTCCAAATCTCTAAGTTCAAATCTCTGATTTACACCTCAAAAACATGTAATCTAGTCAGATTATTCGATGATAATTCAATATTATGGAGTAGAAATGATCACAAGGGACTTACCTTAAATTTTCCCGTGATTTCTCGCTCAAATATCGCCTCAACCCATGTTTGGAATGTCCAAAAATGAGAAAATCACGGAACCCTCTGTTTTTGTACATTGTCCAGATGTTCCGCACCTGCGGCCTCTTTAATTGCTGCTGCGCGACCGCTTCTGTGGATTTTCCCTCGCTTCTATGATCACCCACGCGTAGGTGCGTGTCCGTACCTGCGAGATGCCTTCCGCATCTGCGCTCCACAGTCACCAGCTCAGCCTCTGCTTCTGCGCATCTCAGCTAGCACCTGCGAGATCGCTTGTGCGAGTTTCCTGTCCGTTTCTGCAAACTTTGCGCACCTGCGATGTCCATTGCGCATCTGCGTGGTCGCACCTGCGAGCCAAGTTTCGCAGGTGCGATTGCACCAGAAGGAAGAAACTTCATATTTCTTCTAAGTCCGGATTTGATCCGTTAACCATCCGAAACTCACTCGAGCCCCCTGGGACCTCAACCAAATATACCAACAAGTTCTTAAACATCATACGAACTTAGTCAAACCTTCAAATCACATCCAACAATACTAAAAATACGAATTACACATAGATTCAAGCCTAATGAACTTTAAAACTTTCAATTTCTACAAACGACGTCGGAACCCATCAAATCACGCCCGATTGACCTCAAATTTTGCACACAAGTCATAAATAACATAACGGACCTATTAAAATTTTTAGAATTAGATTTCGACCCCGATATCAAAAAGTCAACTCCTCTATCAAACTTTCCAAAGTTCAACTTTAGCCATTTCAAGCCTAATTCCACTATGAACTTCCAAATAATTTTCCGGACACGCTCCTAAGTCCAAAATCACCATACCGAGCTATAAGAATCATCAAAATTAAATTTTGAGATCGTTTACTCATAAGTCAACATCCAGTTAACTTTTCCAACTTAAGCTTTCCATTATGAGACTAAGTGTCTCAATTTATTTCGAAATCTTTTCGGACCCGAACCAACTAACCTGATAAGTCATAAATTAACTGTAAGTCATAAATTGAGTAGTAAATGGGGGAATGGGGCTATAATACCCAAAACAACCGGCCGAGTCATTACAATTTGAGCCTCCTTGCTCTTTTTGGCAGACCTAGTTCTTTTAGGCACAATTGAGCCCTCTGCCTCAGCCGTTGTTTCTCGAGAATTCTCTTGAGAAGTCTTTCTCTTTTTGGCACTAGGTGTGGGTACTTTAAAATCCTCATTTCATCTTCAAGAACCAGGCTCATCTCCTCAATTTGAACTATTTCACTTGGCTTAGCAGCCTTTTCTTTTCTTTTCCAAGAGACTTTCTTGGCACTCTCAGCTAAGGCCCTTTATACATTGGCCTCACTCTACTTCTTTTGGCTCCTTGTAGTTCTTCCTCTTGTAGTAGGAGTTGCTACAGGGATAGAAGGAGCACTCTTTCTCTTAGTGCCACCCATGCCCTTTCCTGCAGTCTTTCCAACTTTGCTCTTCCTTTTTTGATTGTAACTATTTGACACCTCTTGCAGCACATCATGACTCTTGTCTGTTTAAGAAAGAGAAGGAACGGGTTCATGAAACCATTTCCTTAACCTAACCAGCCCAGCCCATCCCATTTGTTACTCTTCTATCACCAGAACTATCACTTATGTCCTGTGATTCTATCCCCATACTTTCATTCATAGTCTCCTCATTATCACTAATCTCTTCACTCCAGACCATCATTGCACCTGTCTCCTCATTTAATCCATAACCAATGGGTGAATCAAGTCTAACCATTTGTTCTTTTACCCTTCCCCTCGCATCAGCCTCAACACCCTCGCTCTCTTTTCATTTTTAATTTTCA
This sequence comes from Nicotiana tabacum, assembly GCF_000715075.1. NCBI lineage: Eukaryota > Viridiplantae > Streptophyta > Magnoliopsida > Solanales > Solanaceae > Nicotiana > Nicotiana tabacum. The sequence continues at coordinate 94,670,202 of NC_134083.1, read as the reverse complement.
TTTTTACCACCAATATCTTCAGTAACAACATTTCCCTTTTCAATACCAGTCATAGACCCAACCAGAACAAACCGATTCTTAAGATTTTCTGCAATTCAGAACCAAACTCAGAGGTGGAAAACTTAGAGGTTACCTGTCAGTTTAAGAAGAAACTAGTTCTTCCCCCTCAGTCGCACACCAAAAAGACTCATCAGAATTTTGTGATTCTTCTACTTAACTGGCTTGTAGCTTCTCATTCACTTCTTGGCTTGTTCTTTGCTTGCTACAGTTTTATGTGCAGTCATTTTGATATGCCTTTTCTTGGAGGTTTGGCTGGTTGAAAGTGTGAGTGAAGATTCTTTGGGTGGTGAGGAAGGTTTTCATAATTTTTGGGATTCTCATGAGTGTTTTCCATTTGATCAGTTCAGAAACTTGAGAGAAATGGAGAGAGTTTTGAGGTTTTAGAGATTTTTATCTTTCGAAAAAATTTGAGATAAGAGGGTAAGGTCGGATCAATTTAAAGATGGAAAAGGTTGAGTGTGTAACAAAAGCCTTTTGGAGGTTAGAAGTCTTTTCATCTTGGGATTTTCAGTTTGAAAAGGTGTCGGACTCTTCCCCAAAAATCTCAGCAATTATGGCACGTGGGGCTCTTGGTGAAACCGGTTCATTTGTAAATGATTGGTTCAAAAGTAGTTGGGGATAAAGTGGGACTCTTTTCTGATCATAACATTTGCATTTATTTCAAATTATGCGGAGTGTAGAATACATACCTTAGAAGCTCGATAAATCAGGTTCTTCACTGAAAGTTATCTTGTGTAAGATTGATGTTTTCCAAGAAAATAAGATTGATGTAATATCATTAGACATCAGTGAGACATTTTAGCACATGACACAAGAGTATACTAATAAAAGTATGAGACTGAGCAATATCTAATCTGATTATTTACAAAATTCACAAATTATCTAACCAATCATTGAGTTAGAATCAGTTTCTTTTAGGTGATCTTAATCATCCCTAATTCTAACTTGTTCCTTTCAAAGTTATCTTTACTCAAATACTTTTGCTTATAAGTAGCACGAAATTCTACGGTGATCAAACCCTTTGCAAAGTTATCCCTTAGAAAATGATGCCCAACATCTATGTATTAGTTCTTTTGTGATGGACCGGGTTCTTGGTCATACTAATTGCACTTGTATTGTCATAAAAGATAGGGATACATTCTACATCAATTCCAAAGTCTGTTAATAGATGTTTAATCCACAACAATTGAGTACAACATGAAGCATCAACCACATACTCAGCTTCAGCTGTAGACAAAGCCACAGAAATTGCTTTTGGTGGCCCAAGACACAAGACATGAGCCAAGAAAGTGAGTCATACCTGAAGTTATCTTTCTATCCATAAGAAAACATGCATAATTAACATCAGCATATCCCACTAAATCAAAATTACTACTTTTTGGATACCATAGGCAAAGGTAAGTGGTGCCTTTTAGGTATCTTAAGATTCTCTTAACAGCCTTCAAGTGAGACTCCTTTGGATTTGCCTGAAATCTAGCACAAAGGCCTACACTGAAAATAATGTAAGGTCTACTGGAGCAAAAGTTGCATTATAGTCTATGCCCTCCTCTAGACTATATCCTTGAATCATCAATCTTGCCTTATTCCTTGAAACTGTTCCATCTTCATCAAGTTTGTTTCTAAAAGCCCATTTAGTGCCAGTTATTGATCTGTCCTTGGGTCTTGGTACTAGATGCCAAACTTGACTTCTTTCAAATTGGTTGAGTTCATCTTGCATTGGATTCACCAAGTCTGCATCCTGCAAAGTGTCAAACAATTTTAAGTTCAATAAGAGATAAAAAGCATACAAAACACAGATGTTCTCCAAAGAAGATCTGGTTTTGATTTCAGAGGTTGGATTAGTGATTATGTTCCCAATAGAATGAGAACTTTGATACTTGTAAGGTTTTACAACCAGGTGGTTTCCCTTAAATATTCCTTCGGTATTTTGTTGCTGAGGAACAGGTTCATGGATAGGTTCCCTCGAGGTTTGAGGATAAGTTTCTCTTTGTTCAGCTCCCCCTGCCAGGTTGCCCTGGGTGGAAGGACCTGTTCCATCACACGTTCCTTCCTCTTGTGCATCTTTAGGCTGGGCTGTAGTTTCAGTTGAGTTTCTTACCAGCCCAATTGCTTCATCATCCTGTTCCTGCCTCTCAAAAAGAATGTTAGTTGCATCAAAAACAACATGTACACTTTTTTCTACACACATAATTCTTTTGTTATAGATCTTATAAGCTTTACTATGTGAAGAATATCCCAAAAATACTCCCTCATCACTTCTGGGATCAAATTTTACCTAGGGAGACTTTTTCATTATTGTACGTAAATCACTTGTATCCAAATGTCCTAAGGTGGGATATATTTGGCTTTCTCCCTTTAAGTAACTCATAGGGAGTCTTTTCAATAAGAGATCTAGTCATGCGCCTATTTATGATGTAGCATGCAGTGTTCATAGCTTATGCGCAAAAGCTATGAGGCAATTTACTAGCAAGTAGCATAGTCCTAGCTATTTCCTCCAATGTCCTATTCTTTCTTTTAACTACTCCATTTTGTTACGGAGTTCTAGGATAAGAAAAATTATGATCTATGCCATGCTCATCACAAAATTCAGAAAATTTAGTGTTCTCAAATTCAGTACCATGATCAGACCTAATTGATGCAAGTTGATTACCTAGTTATTTTTGAGTTTTTCTAATAAACGAAGTGAGCATGTCAAATGCTTCATCTTTAGATGTTAAAAACAGTGTCCAAGTAAACCTAGAGTAATCATCAACAAGCACCATAATATATCTCTTACCACCTCTGCTTAGTGTCCTCATTGGTCCTTACAGATCTATATGGACCAGTTCCATCAACCTGGTAGTACTTACCATTTTTTTGCTTTTAAAAGATGATCTTACATGCTTCCCCCTTGTACAAGCCTCACAAACTTTATCCTCCTTGAACTTAATGTTAGACAGCCCTATCACCAAGTCTTTGGAGACTAGTTTGTTGAGTTGGCTTAGACTTGCATGTCCAAGTCTCTTGTGCCAAAGGAGGGGATCACTATCCATGACACTCAAGCAAGTGAGTTCGTTATCTAAGAGTGTGGACAGATCCACCATATATATTGTTCACTCTTCTTCCCTGCAAGACTTTCTTTCCATTTCAACCTCCTTTAAAGTCCTCAAGTGAAAGGAACTGGTTCTTGCTTCCTGTCATGTGCTTTGAGCAGCTACTATCCATGTACCATATTTGGTTGCTCCCCTTCATTTGGACCTGCAATAGGAAATCAGGGGGTAGTCTTAGGAACCCAAACTAGTTTGGGTCCCTTTTTATAGGCAAAAGGATATATCAAATTCGTTTTAGCCCAACTTGGCAGCCAATTTTTCCTTAGAACAAATTTTTTGTTCTTTTGATCTGCCTTTTCTTTTGCAGTGCAATCACTCTTATAGTGACCAGTGTAACCATAGTGAGTGCAAATCTTATTCTCAGAAAGTGTTAGGTATTTATTTTTGGGATCCCATTTGGGTGCAGAATTCCCAAAGCCAAGTCTATTTCTATTGCTACTACGGTGTTTTTGTAGCCATGAAAGTGCATCAGAGGACCTGTTCCATTTACATGTTCTATCAAGCTCATATTTAACCTTATTGAAGTCCTCATTCAAAAATCCTATCAGTTCATCCCTTTTGTATAGCTTATCTTTTACCTTTCCTAGTGTGAGTTGTGTGACACTAGCTATTTCTTTACCTGTTCCTAACATCAATTTCAAATTATCAGATCTAAGTTCTAAGATAGTTGTGTCAAGTTCATGAACCTGGTTCTTCAAAACAATATTTTCTTTTTTAGTTTCACAAGCCCTAATTTCCAGGTTTTTGCTCTTTGCTTTTAAAAAGTTACACTCTTTTGACAACTGTTCTTTTTCAGAACATATATTCTTAGATTCATCAATTAAAGTTAGCAATAGTTTTGATAGTCTATCTTTATAAAGGAATTTAATTTTATCCTTTAGGTCAAGAAAACTTATCTCAGATTCTTTATCAAATTCATCTTCATACTCTCTGATTGCCATAAGAGCTCGCTCAGCATTATCATCATCAATGTCCTCATCTGAACTATCTTTCCAGTAGCAACCATTGATTTGGATGGTCTTTTGTTGTAGTTCTTCTTGTCATGAACCTGTTCCTTCTTTCAGAGTTCTCCTTTTTCCACTCGACTTCCCATATATGACAGTTTTTGATCATGTGGTTCTTTTTACCACATTTGAAGCATCCATTAGTCATCTGCAAGTTATCTCTTCTCCTCTCCTTCCACAAAGAATAGTAGTGATCATTGAATAGTGATGGCCTAGTGTTGGATTGCTCTTTACAGTTTTCAGGTAGTGCACTCATCTTGATCTTTTCCTAAGGTGTTAGCCTCTTCAAGGATAACCTGCTCTGATACCAATTGATGCTTTGTACTTCAATATCACACAAGAGGGGGGGATGATTTGTGTGGTGTCCAATTTTTTCATGTGCACGGATTATAGAAGGACTTGGTTCTTCTATGTGTTCCTTACACTACAATTGCGGAATAGTAAATGCAAAAAGTAAAGGACACAAGTATTTTTACGTGAAAAATACCCGACTCAAAAGATGAAAAAATCACAACCTACTACCCAGTAAGATTTTTTCCAAACACTTCACTTCAACTCTGAGCCAACAACAAAGTTTACAACCTCTTCCAAATCTAAGGATTAACTCTAACCCTTGTAGCAACATACCACAGGTTGTTGCGACTACTTCAAGTTAACTCTAACTTGAAAGATACAACTCCAGTTTACAACCTCTTGCAAACCTAAGGATTAACTCTAACCCTTGTAGCAACACGCCACAGGCTGTTGCGACTATTTCAAGTTAATTCTAACTTGAATAATACAACTCGGGTACCTAGTACAATTTGCTTCTAAGAAAGTTGAAAGATACAACTCAAAACGCCTACTACACTTTGAACTAGAAATAAAGAAAGACACATAAAACTGTTTATGGAACTGGTTCTTCAATCTGGTTCGTGTAGCTTCAGGATCACACTCTTGAATCTCACAGGAATTGCGCACAAAATGCCTTGCTATTTTGCTCTCAATGCGTGCTTTCACTTCTGTGTGTGTGTGTCGCCTGTAAAAGAGAACAAGACTGATATTTATAGAGTTAGTAAGGGTTAACTAAAGTTCTAATGTTTTACTCTTCCTTGGTGGAAGAGTTCTAGTCAACTTCAATTTCTAACTATTCCCTTATCTTAGACAGAGTTCTCTTCAAGTAAAGAGTCTTGCTCCTTAGCAAATATGCAACCTTTCCGTTCAGAGATTATTAGAAATAGCCACTTATACTTATCCCTTTCACGTGTATGCCTTTTGCTTGATTATGTCTGTCACCTATGTACATTGTCCATGGACCTGGTTCATGCATGTGTTCCTTTGTCAATCATCAAAACCAAAATCGCTCAGGTCAACATATGTTCAAATCAATAGGTGGGACATGGAGTAACAAAATTTTTATTGGCATGGTCCAAAATAAAATGTGAGATTCTGTTTTCAAAGTTAAATGATAATTTTCTTATTCATGCATCAATAGAGCAAAAGAAATATATAAGTTTAATATACAAGTCAAATGAAGAAATGATCATTCCAAGAGATTTGAGGTATTAAAATCTTGGGAAAACTAATTAACAGATGACTATATCTATTCTTATTTCTTCTAATAAAAATATAAACTCTATCCAGATAGTTTTAATTATGCGGTCATATTAGATTAACTTTTTGACCCTTTTCCCAGACACAAAGACAATGATTGAGAATGTAAATTACCTAATCTTGGACAATATTTGGGATCTCTTCTTGTGGGAAAATTTTGAAAAAAAGTATGTGGAAGTTGATCATTTTTGTTTGCATAGTTTTAGCTGTCTTTGGAGATTTATGAGTGATTTTGTGAGTGGGAGTTTTTTTTATTGTTTTTGAAAACATTATATGAAAAATATTCTCGAGGAACAACCTTAAAAACTTTGAGATTTTTCTTTATTGGCCAAAACTTATTCAAAAACGAACAAGCATAAACTGGTGCCACATCACAATTCACTCTGCCTTAATCACTTGACTATCCATCCTTACTTCAGCATAGGTTGAAGCCTCTATCTACTATTATATCCTTTTTTGAAATAACAACTACAATAACAAGAAGAAGATAAGTGTAGTTCCACAAGATCCTTTATGAAATCCAATGACTTATTTTCGCAAGTTTGGAAGATAAATTTCATGGAAAACCACCAAATATTCAGTTAAATGTGAAGCTGTTTTAAAGATTTTTTTTGAATAAAAAATTATTTGTGCAAATTAAGGCATTTTTTCTATCAACAACACTTATGTATAAAGGGTTACATTGGTAGTGTGGATAGTAACTTCTCGTTAACTTCCCCTTTCACTTTTACAAGAGAAGAAAAAAAGAGTAGAATGGCCTAGTGCTACCCAATTAAGAGATCCAAATACCAAATAATATATTTAAAGCTCCCACCACAAAATATTTGAGACCGTTAATTTTTTTGGAGGGTGATTCTTTGAGTAAAATAACCTATCTTGACTTTTGATATGGCCAATGGCATGGATGAGATTCGTATTAATTCCCTACTTCTTTAGGTACGTTATAACTAACCTAATGCTTAGTGCTTACCAAAAAGCATAATACGATTAATTATATTAATCAACTTGCTAAGTAACGAACAAAGGTTGGGAAAATATTCTCTTGAAAAGTAAAGGACCGTTATTAGTTGCATGGTCCAAAGTAACAAACACTTTTGTGGTTGACTTGTTATTAGCTACTAGTAATCTTGTGGGCAAGGCCGTTTTCTAGTTAGATAGTTTTCATATTGCTATTGCTGGTGTGTTGTTGAGTTGTAATCATATATTGGATTTGATCCAAGATGCATTGAAGCGTAGTCATGATTTGAAATTTATCGATTATGAATTTTTCATTCAATTTACATCTCATTTTAGTTATTGAGTTCATAATTAAACAAAAATATATACATATTTTGCTAATAAAAATATTAAATCTAAGCAAAAGCTACTAAATTCTTTCAAATATGTACCTAATACTCTGGCTCGGCCGCATATGCTTCTAAGATGACTTCATCTTGCTTTTTATGCTTCTCATTCAAGGAAGTTGTTTCTTATTTTCTCATTCAAGGAAGTTGTTTCTTATTGTACAAAGTCTTTTGAAAATATTAGAAGAAAAAAAAAATGTCTTTTGAAAATCAATATGGTAATTTCGTTTTGCTGAAGAATTGTTGAAAGGTATCTAGCCCTAGCTTTATAACCTTAAATTGCTTATTTTTCTTCTTCCTTTTTTTTTCTTTTTTTCTTTTAGGGTGTGTGACTGTGTGTGGTTACATGACATTTTGAATCCCAATTACAGGGAAAATGTATAAGTAGGAATAAGCCTACTAACCCAATCAATCTCCTGCCTCTTTCAGAAAAAGGAAAAAGTTGGAGGTGACACGCTTCAAAAAATGTTTTCTTCCAAAGTTAAAGAATATTTTAGTGAAGCTCCTGATAATCCTTCCAATTTAAAATGGACAATTAAACACGTGTTGGGACTATATACTAGTACTACCATAGAGTCTCTTACGCAAAGGCTAAATATAGACTCGTTGCGCATAATTTTGTAAATACCGGATTATCGTACCGAAACCGAAAATTTTGGTGTTCGGTATTCGATATTTTGATATTCCGTATGGTATTTGGTTTAAGTTTAAAAAAATAATTAGTATTTGATATTTAAAAATAAAATACCGAAATACCGATACCGTACCGAAATATATATTATATTACACAATACACATTTTATTAATTATAACATAAATATAAAAAATCTAAAATTTTACTTTCCTTTATTTTCTAAGTTCATCAATTAACTCTAAGCAAGTAACAAGACATTTCTCTAAGTTTTCTCTCGCTAGGTTGGTATTTGTTGGTTTTGGATAAAACTTTTGTTAACAAACATTTTTAGTTTTGTACTTTTGAGTACTTTAATTAAGAATATTACCGTCTATGACTCTATGCACTAGTTAGTATTCAAACCGAATAAACCGAAGTTACCGAACCGAATAAACCGAAACTGAAAGGAGAAAAACCGAACCATACCGAATTTAATTAGGTACGGTATTGGTATAGCATTTTACGAAACCGAATACCAAAAATACAGAACCGAAATATTTAAATAACGTACCGTACCACCGACGAACACCCCTAACTGATTTACTAATTACTGCTATATCCAAATTCAATACATACCTAAAAGATAAGTTTTAAAGAAATAACAAATTAGGGTCCAAAATTAAATAAAAAAGGCTTAGAAAGTATAGGAGTAGTATTCCCTTGATTTTATTTGTTGTCACCTTTTTCTTTTTAGTTTGTTTCTGTAAAAATTAGTATCTCTTGATATTGGTAAAGTCTGTATTTAAACTTCTCATTTTATCCTAGTAACTTATAACGAAATATCATAATATGTTTAATACCTAAATTTTTAATAGTACTTTTCCAACAAATGCGAAATTGACTAAAGAAGTTAGAGAAAGAAAATTACAAGACAATTGTATACATGAAGGTACATTAGAATTATGAGAATTAATAAATTAAGAAAAAGAGTAATAGATAGTAATAAATTTGTTTAGACGTTATTCTACTAAAGTATTCGACCTACTTTGATTCCTTAATTAAGTTTTCTTTCTCACCCCTTATATATTTTTCTTTAGTATAATTCATTCATACTTTTTCGCTTTTTCTAAAGTGTGGATCAAACGATACCAAGTTACCATTCATATATTGACAATGATCCATAAAAAAAAGTGGCAGGATCGGAACCTCAATCTGTGGCCGGCCTACCCTTGACTTGCTACGTTGGATGGTCAAATTAGCATCCCTCCCCCTAGCCCCACCACCCCCATCCCCTAGACCCGAGCTATCACCCCTCCTCCACCCTTACCTATTTTGTCTCCCAAATTTTTTTCTAAATTATATTAATCAAACATTTAAAAATTAGTACTACCTCCGTTCCAGTTTATTATGTGAACCTATTTCCTTTTTTATCCGTTCCAAAAAAAAAAAGAATAATCTCTTTCTAAATTTGAAAACAATTTAACTCAAACTTAAACATACCCTTGACTTGCTATGTTGGATGGTCAAATTAGCATCCCTCATTATCTCTACTCGAAACAGATAGCCGCCCACCACCCCCTAGCCCCACCAACCCCATCCCCTAGACCCGAGCTATCACCCCTCCCCCACCCTTACCTATTTTGTCTCCCAAATATTTATCTAAATTATATTAATCAAACACCCGAAAATTAGTACTAACTCCGTTCCAATTTATTATGTGAACCTATTTCCTTTTTGATCTGTTTCAAAAAGAATGATCACTTTTTAAATTTGAAAATAATTTAACTTAAACTTACAATTCTAAACTTTTATAACCACACAAATACTCTGCGCCTCTTTTTGAATTGTTTAGGACTACAAAATTTAAAAGTTTTTATTTTTTCTTAAATTCCGTGCCCGGTCAAACATGTTCACATAAATTGAAACGGAGGGAATATATAGTAAAAACGCCACTTATTTTCAAATTTCAGGAAAATACCAAACACACCCTAATTGTGTGCCATTACCAATGACAATTGACAAGTCGTAACTTTCTTTCTTTTTTGACAATTTACTTAACCAGAAAGGGAGGTGAGGAAACCAAATTGTGAAACAGGAAGAAGAAATTCTCCAGAATATTGACGAGGAGACAAATATATTCTTCTTGAAGCTACAGTCAGTAGCACCCCCACCAATTCTCTGAGCCGTTCAAAATCGGAACTATCAGTTCACTTTTTCCCCTTTCCATCACATATCCGCCTCAGCAGATTCCCCAATTCCATTACTCTTTCATTTCTTTCCCTCAAGCCAAGAATCTCTCATATTCTTAAACTCTCTTAGCTTTTTCAACAATGATGCCATTGTTCTTCTCTCTCCCTCTTTCTCTTGCTATTCCTTTTCAAGGGAAATCTTTGTGTATACATACTACTATAATTCATCTGCCTTCATGCCATGTCTTCTTCAAGTGTCAATCAGCCTTTCACATTTGGTATATGTTTCACTACTTCTTAATCGGGCTCGAAGCTATATAAATTAAAGTGTAATCCTTTTTTGAGTATTTGGGATGGTTGATTTGTTGTGTGGGTCTGAGAAGATCACTGTGTTGTTTCTTGAATCGCAGGAAGGAAGTCAAGGTTTATGAGATGGCTGAGTAAGCTTTTCAAGGGTGGCTCAGCCAATATGAGTGTGCCAGCTGGACGACCACAGTTTCTTGGAGGGGAGGACATGAACATGGTTAGGCGACCCCTGGTAACCTTCGTGTGTTTTACTTTTCTTGTAATTAATTAACTAGCTGGAACAAATGTTTTGGATTGAGGATTACTAAAAAGCAAAAAATCTTCTTCAGTCAGAAAGCGCATACTTGAGAATCAAAATAGTTAGTTTGGTAAAGAGCCTATGTGTATTGTAATGGTAAATGCGGTCAAACAGAATACTGGTTTTATATTTAAGTCTAGCCATGGTAGGGTGTAGTATAATTCCATTTGCGTTTAAAGACATTCCCCATATAGCTAGCGTACTGAGATATCGTAAGTGCTTGAGAATCAAAATAGTTGTTTGGAGTATTTCTATGTTGAACTGCATATCTTCTTTGATGGAATGGTTTGCTAATGCATTATAAAAGATAACAGGACGATCACTCTAGGACCAGTAAAGAGAAAGAGGAACTAGACCGATCAATTGCACGCTCTCTAGCCAAAGATTCGAAGAGACCAAATGGTATTTATTTATATTTATATTTATATTTTACAAGCCTGTGGATCAGAGCATGTTCTATTCTTTTATTTGAGTGTGTTGCTCTTTTTCTCAGGACAGAGACGGGGGACTGGCAAAGATGAAGACCTAGCAAGATCACTCCATGATAACCTTAACTCCTCCTCACATGCTCCCTCACACACCCCTTGGGATTACAATGCCAGAGGTTGTAGGTAATTGTTTTATGTTTACAAGATTGAGATTTTGATTTTTGCATTTTATCTTTTGAGATTTGAGTACAATTAGCTCTTGATAATCAAATATATCTTGAGAGATGAGAAACTTGGAAACTAAAAAAAGCATGATATTTTTTAGTTTTAAAACCTTTCAACCTTACCCAAAATGTCTTAACTGTTTTCTATTTTGTTTTTATTTACTCCATCTCCTCTCAAAACGAATGACAGGGTTCAAAGTATGATGGCTAAAGTCTCTAATTCTTCATATGAAACAGGATATGGATTCATTAATATTTTTATACATAAACTCTAAATACGTAGAAATTACAAAAAAAAAAAAAAAAAAAGGGCAGCCCGGTACACTAAGCTCCCGTTATGCGCGGGGTCCGGGGAAGGGCCGGACCACAAGGGTCTATAAATTACAATTTATGTAATTGAATTATTTAGGAAATGTTTGACAAGTTCTACTTAAAAATTGGTTGCGTGACTCCTCAATATTAATAGTGCATATATTTGGAGAGAAAAATCTTTTTCCGGGTATTTGGAGTGATCATAGTTGACATTAGAATTATTTTATGATTAAAATATACTTGCTCATTCAAATTTTTTAATAATATTCAAAATATAGTGCACAATCACTTTTTTTTTCTTTCTAATAATTTATAATCAAAATAAAAATATACTTACTCATTCAAAACGTTTAAAATTCAAAATATAGTGCACAATCTATTATCTTTTTTCTAATAATTTATAAACCAAAATTTTTTCCTAAAATTGGTAAACATTATTTCATTGGAATTAGTGATTTGGTAACTTGCAATGACAATACAAATCAATTATTGTGCCTGAATCCGAAGCTAGTTGAGTCGGTTATATGAATACTCTATATTAATTCTCGTTCATTTAGATCCATTTTATTCCGATATTCAATAATTTATGTTTTAAGACAAATTAGGGGTTCTCTAACAGTAAAGGTTCTTTATATATCACATTTATCCTTACTCAGAGACACAAATCTTTAAACAAACTAAAAAAGACTTTTTGCAGTTTTGGCAAACACCGTCTCTAATGGAAATGTACCGATATGATTAAGCATTAATTCAACTAGTTGGTATCGCCTATATGGATCTTTTGCTTCATTGTCTTATGTTCCTCGCTAAATTCGTCAGAATTTTGAGAGATTGTAAATCTTTCGAGACAATTTCCCTACATTTGGTTTTAGGTCTACCTTGCCACTTAGAACAATATTGCTTTCATGAAATTTCATTAAATGTTAGAAATTAATCAACATTGACCATGCTTGTTTATCCTAGTTATGAAAAGCTAACCAACACAATATAATACAAGAGGAGGTTACTTGATGCATGCTATTTGCTGAGGACATTGTGCAAATTGACGAAAATAATGAGGGTGTCAACAACATCTTGAACTATGGAGAACCACTTTAGAGAGCGAGGATTTATAAGTAGAAGTAAGAACGAATATATGCACTGCAAGTTTAGCCAATAAATGAAGAGTGAAATAGGTGAAATTTGTGGGGATCGCAATGCCTAACTGCAAACATTTCAGATATTTAGACTCGTTGTTTAGGAGACTGAAATGATAGATAAAGATTTTATAAATAAAATCAAAGTCGTATGGTTGCAATGGGGGAAGTGGTACAAGGGTGTTATGTGATAGAAGGATGCCTACCAAAGTGAAATATAAGTTTTACAAAATATTTATAAGACCAACAATATTATATTGGAATGATATTTGGGCACCACTTATACATGGACTAAAGCACCAACCACCAAGGTCCACTAGCTTTACATAGTGGAAAACTTCAGCCATGAAAGACAAATATGTGTTTATTTGTCTTTCATGTCTGAATTTTTCCACTATGTAAAGTTAGTGGACTTTAATGGTTAGTGTTTTAGTAGTTCATGTCAAAATAAGTGGTCATTGTTGGTGCATTTTAAAGTGTCTCATTAGTTGTGCTTTTTGACTTTTAGGTAGTACATCAGTTGAGCTTTTAGCTCACATTTTTTAATTGTATTAGTGTCGGTCCAATCAAATTGGATCAGTGTCAGAAGGATTCTGCCTCTCTACAACTAATAAGGCTTATTTGTTGTAGAGAGGAAGAATTCTCTTATCCTTGTAAAATATAGTGTGCTGAAATAACATATTTTTTTTCTAACTTTTCTCTTGCTTCTTTCTTCTATTATGGGAGATTGATTCTTAATTGAGTATAGAATATTAAAAATCACTGTAGGCGTGATTACCATAGTTTAAAGATTCTTGTTGGATAAAGACCAGACAAATTGTTGGCAAGGTGTGCCGTGTTAATGCTAGGCTAGGCAAACCTTCTAAAGAAAATTCTTTAGCTATCAGTTCAATAGAAATTCGCCTTCTCAGTTTTTGGTATTCTGCCACCTCGGTATTACACTCACCAATTGGTATCAGAGCCTAATACTTTTCATTTATATTTGCATAATATTGGCATGAGATAATATAAATGGATTAACATGGTCAATGAGTAGTGAGGACTCATATAGCCAACCCTAACTTGTTTGGGACTGAGGCCTAGTGGTGTTAGAGATTTATTAGCTTGTGCAATATTAGTTAGTAAGGTTTACTAACTTTATCAGTTATGTTCTACAATATGAATCAATTTACATCAATCCAAAAGTCAGCTATATGAATTCTTTATATTCGTTAAAGATGATTTTTAGAATTTGACTATTTTTTATGCTGACCGTCAACATAACATACTGTAGTTGATTCATCTGTTCCTGACCAAGCAAAGCAGCTTTTGTGTCCACTGATAATGAAGCAAGAGATAAGATAAAATACAGAAATAATTGCTTCTTCTTCACTTATGGTGAATTTATTACATAAGATGCTGAACATCCTTTGTTTTGGTAAATTCTTTTGCCATCAGATCCAAGTAATTAATCAGAAAAGGTTGATCAATGTTCTGTCAGATGTTTGCTCAAATAGAGGACTGTGACGTGCTAAATGCCAGCACATGAAATATTCAAGAAATTCCTTGAGTCTTTGGTGAAATATACATAATTCAAACTTCAGGTGATGATTGGATCTGTTTGTACTTTACAAGTACATGTATGCATATAAGTCAAAAACCTGGTACTTAAGTGGAGAAGGGTAGAGAGGTGGACACATTATCCAACTGAGTTTCAAACCGTGTGCCACTGGCACTCGGGAATTTCTCGGTTATAAAGAAAAATGTACATGTATGTTATACAAAGAAAGCGACGGTGTATATTTTATCTTTGTTTTGGAGTACTGAAAATCCCAATTCCTTACTCTGGTAATAAACTGCTACTTGCATAACCAAACATGTAGATATCTCAGGGTGAGATAAGTTGATACATACGTACACTTGTCTTGAGGACGAACACTATATGATGTTATAACTATTTCTTCACTATGAAAGAAATTATGGGCATGCGTTTACTTTGCAGAAAATGTAGTGGCTGCCATGGGGATATTGGCTCTGGCAATTATTTGGGATGCATGGGAACTTTCTTTCATCCAGAGTGCTTTCTTTGTCATGCCTGTGGTCTTCCAATTACCGAGTACGAGGTACAATATTGTCCTTGGTGTTAATCATTTCTTCCAACACTTGAACCCTCTTCCAAATGTGAATAAAATATTGAACCGTGTAACTGAAAGTCTTGTACAAGCTAAAAGTGTTTGAACCCATTCTCATGTTTAGCTCATTGGTTTTCTTTGTTGATTCAAGTTTTCTTTGTCAGGGAACAAATCATATCATAAGTCATGCTTCAAGGAACTGACTCATCCCAAATGCGAAGTGTGCCACCAATTTGTAAGGATACACTGCTTCTCTGTGTGATTTTGTTACTGGAAGATGCTCATTTCAATCCTAATATGGTTCATGGTTTTTGTTCGGTCGCCATCTGTGGATTTAGACCCCTCTAGTATGTTTAGTTAGTGAATAGCATTGACCTTTGTTCCCACTTACATCCTAGGCCCTTGGAGTCAAATTGTATATTATGTGTTTATATTTATCAGAAAACATCTTCAATATTATTAATTTCTGTGCGGAAAGGCAAGAAGGGGAGCCTTGGCGTAACTGGTAAAGTTGTTGCCATGTGACCAGGAGGTCACAGGTTCAAGCCGTGGAAATAATCTCTTGCAGAAATGTAGGGTAAGGCTGCGTACAATAGACCCTTGTGGTCCGGCCTTCCCCGGACCCCGCGCATAGCGGGATCTTAGTGCACCGGGGCTGCCCTTTTTTTGTGCGGAAAGGCAAAAGTGTCATCCTATCTTTTGTCAGTCATGTTCGCATAAATTATGAATTTGTAAATTTCTATTAGAAAACCATTGTCAAAAGTAGCATTGTTCCTTACGGGATAATACATCTAATAATCATCTAACACTCATATTTGCAGATCCCGACAAATGGAGCTGGATTGATCGAGTATAGATGCCATCCATTTTGGTCCCAGAAATATTGTCCTTCACACGAGAATGATGACACCAAACGATGTTGTAGTTGTGAACGTCTCGAGGTAGGTATTTCAGATAATGGAAAATGTTGGGTTGCCTCTCATTCAACTTATATGCTTGTTATTTATATTGCCTCTTTATCTTCTTGAAGTCACGTAATACAAGATACGTATCACTTGGAGATGGTCGGAGCTTATGTTTAGAGTGCATGGAATCGGCCATCGTGGACACTGGAGACTGCCAACAACTTTACCATGCCATTAGAGACTTTTATGAAGGCATGAATATGACAATAGATCAGCAAGTTCCTATGCTGCTTGTTGAAAGACAAGCCCTTAACGAAGCCATTGAAGGGGAGAAGCATGTACAAATTATCTCTACTTGTAGTTTTCTCTGTTCTTCAGTCTGCAAATATTTATGTTTTTTTTTTTTAGGGTTTCCATCATATGCCTGAAACCAGAGGTCTATGCCTATCAGAAGAGCAGACAGTGACCAGTGTAAGATCTTCAGTCACTTAAATCATCCTTTCTAGTGAGATGTCCTATACCTGCTATGACATTTTGTTAGAACAAATCCAGATACTCAAAAGGCCGAGAATGGGTGGTCGTGGACTAATAGGAATCAGAACACAGCCTCAGAAGCTAACTAGAAAATGTGAAGTTACAGCTATCCTAGTCTTATACGGGCTTCCCAGGTAACTTTTTTTTTGTGTGTATATATATATATATATATATATATATAAAAAAAAAAAAAATTATTCTCCTAGCTTAGTATTGAAAACGATTACCAACCCCCTCCCCCCCCCAACTAGCACAACACTAGAAAATAAAAAAGGGAAGAGAAGATATTGACACAAAGGATAAGGGATTATAAGAAAAGAACTTTCTACAGCATTAAGTTCAATATTTCAATTTAACATGTATTAAGGTAGTTTTGCTCAGTAGGGTGTCAAAATTAGTTTTTTTGGGGGGATTCCAGCCTACGCATACTCCAGAAAAATATAGGGCTCTTAAGAGGCAGATATAGGAGTTTCTACATGAACTAAAAAGTTTTCTTGGATTTGGTTTGTGAAATGAAGTTTGAAGCAGATGAATAGAATCATTGATCTACATTTTTAGTGGATGGAGCAGACATATTGTCCTTTGCCTGCTTTCTGTATATACTGGTTGTGACAAAGTGATGATGGTGTACTTGTAGTTGTCCATTAATATTACTATTGGATTCTAAAGCATGTTAAGGCCAGAAATACTTACCATTATCTTTCAATGTGCAGATTACTTACCGGTGCTATTCTTGCTCACGAACTGATGCATGCCTGGTTACGTCTAAAAGGTAATTTAATTGCTGTCTTTTGACCGCACCCGTGTGGGGCAAGGATTCTACAAATACAGGCAATCAAGCAAAGAAAGATTGCTAGATGTTCATCTTCAAAACTTCAAGATGGTTAATACTACCCGATTTCGGTTTTGAGTGAGTATATAGTGACCATAGTTTTCACTGAAATTTGCAGGGTTTCGTAATCTCAGCCCTGAGGTGGAGGAAGGAATCTGCCAAGTGCTTTCTCAGATGTGGCTTGAATCAGAAGTAATGCCTGGATCCAGAAATATGCCGTCCACATCCACTGCGTCATCCTCTTCGACATGGTCATATTCCAAGAAAGGTGGAAAGTCAGGTGTGGAGAATAAGTTGGGTGAGTTTTTCATGCACCAGATAGCTCATGATGCTTCTCCAGCGTATGGTGCAGGATTTAGAGCTGCTAATGCAGCCGTAAATAAGTATGGTTTGCGACGTACATTGGATCACATTCGGCTGACAGGAAGTTTTCCTGTATGATGCAATCATGATAGCTCTCTTACTTCATTTTGTCGATGATCATTTCCTCTGTGGCAAGCTGGAGGTTAATGAATCCTCCCAAGGACGTGAGTCGATCATGCAAAACTGGATTAGCTCCCACTAACCTTTGGGTTACTGATAAAGAACAACTTGAAATATCCTAGAATTAGGGAGTAGCATATTTGGCAATGAATATTAACCAGAAAATGTGTCTTGTAATTGGGGGCTGGTGCATTTGGACTGCAAAAAGTTCACATCTGATTGCTCCGGGATCATTATCCAATGTCTCGGTCAAATGTTGTTTTGAACGAAATCCTACTTTTAGCTGTACCTGTTAACAGTTATCATTTTTGGAGTAGTGTACTGCAGAGTGAATCTAATTGTAGGAACCAAAGGGTGTTAGCCTTAGTCAATGAAATTGGTAGAGAACCATGAGGTCTCACGTTTAAATCTCAGTGGAGACAAAACAATATTAGGTGATTTTGTCCCATATGTTACTTGAGTGGATAGAGTTAAACTGTATATATGTTAGTGAGTAGGGGTGACAAACTGGCGGATCGGGTCGGATATGGGTCGGGTCGAAAACGGGTAATGAAAAACGGATAAATTAGCTGACCCGACCCATATTTAATACAGATAAAAAACGGGTTAATCGGCGGATAATATGGTTATTATCCATGGCTTCATGAATATGATCATTTTTGGGAGAATTCTTAGTCTTCCAAACTTGAGGAATCCCCAATTTGAGGGTTTTACAAATATAAAAGTTAAACCCATTAGTTATCCATTTTCTAAATGGATAATATAGTTCTTATCCATATTTGACCCGTTTTTAAAAAGTTCATTATCCAACCCATTTTTTAGTAAATAATATGGGCGGTTAACTGTTTTCTTTTAATCATTTTGCCACCCCTATTGGTGAGAGATAGCAGTTACTCAGAGGATTTAGCCAATGAGTGTGCAAGGTGACTTGGACACAACCGTTAAGTAAACTGAATTGTGTTCTTTAGCCAATGTTCAGAACAATGTTCCTACTTGATGTACCAACCAACGAACACTACAATTGTCTGATAATTTTAAAGATCTCTGTCGCAAACAAGCTCAAAAAAGGGAAGAGAAGAAGATAGCATTGAAAAAAAGGAAGAGAAGATGGGGAGTATTGTAGAGGTTTTGGATGCCATTCAAACATGGACGGAATGTTCTCTGGCAAAATAATAGACGAGCACTGCCATAGAAACGAGTCTACACTGCTGAGCAGATATCATCCAGTTATTCACTGCTCCTCTTCCATTCAATGCTCGTCAATATATGTACTTTTTAAACGATGCTGAGCTTTGACAAATATATATCCTGTAACAACACGAGCCATCAAGTTTAAACTACTTTGAGAAGGGGCTTATTCCAGAGATTAGAGATGGTTTTGTATTGGATTCTGCCAATGATATCCAATTTACGTATATTCTGCAGTCTTGTGAGTAGTGTAGAGTCTTCAATCTAAAGTTTTGCAGACTTTTTCTTTTCTCTTATTTTCCCTTCTTTAAAGATTCGGATGTAGTTACAATTCAAATTCTTTTTCCAATTCAAACGACGACCAAAGGGAAGTTATCCTTTCTTTTCTGGCATAGGGGAAGGGAGGATAAAGACAAGGTAGTAAGTCTGCTCACACTTGCAAAAGAAAAATAAGAGGTCCAAATGATCGACACAGATTTTAGATTTTCCAGGAATTATTTTTTTTTTAAGTCACTTTTCCAACAAGAAGCATCAACTCATAGGCTTATCAAAGGCACCAAGAAGAATCATATCAATACATGAAATTGAATTGTACTTTAACTACAGCAATTGTGCATTCTTTTAACCATCTATACATGAATGGTGTGGGTTTACATCGACAACGACAGATTTAGAAAGAATTACAAACTTCTGGATATGATCTTGAGGCGCCTTATACCCGTAAGTTCATTCTCCGATATCTCAAGCGAACACATCAGTCAATATCTGAGAGAATTTGTTTCATTTTCTCGTATGTCATAAAGACAATACCAATACTAGGCACAACCTTGTAATATTCGGGCAAAATTCCTCTATATAAACCACGCAGACCCTCTGTCTGGATAATACGACTGAATGCACCAACCAAACCAGTCTTGTAAATACGGGCCCGACCACCAGCTCCTTCCAATTGCATTCGCCGCCTCACAAGATCCAAAGGAAATGTTACTGCAAAAGCATCCATAAACATAAAGATGAAAGAACTGCAAATAATTAGCATTTCATCATGTAATCAACTTTTTCCCATCAGAAGCACATTTGGGATTCTCAATGCCCAGCTTTAGATAATGCAAAAGAGATAACTTATATCCTACTTCTGTCAAAAAACTAAAAACTGTGACAATGTTGAAGTGATGACTTGAAAAGCAACTGATTCAATTATGACAATAAAGAATATCAAAATGAGAACGATGAAAGTGATTGCCCATCCACCAGGGCATCTAAATAAATTAGAAGCCAAAACATGCGCCTGTTAGTATTAGCCATCAAGTGGGATGCATTGAGAAGTGCAGGTGTGGTGCCTCATAGGGTGAACTATGCGACTTGAAAGAAGTGCTTGTTACAGTCGCATAAGTAATGAAGGCATGAGGTGTGAGCTTCGATCTGGATTTCTGTTGTACTTAAGAAAGAACCCAAATACAGAAATATATAAGGAGTCAAGATTTCTATCTGGAGAAAAAAAAGATGGAGAGGAAGTAGGCCTACGTGTGCTGCTACACTAGAAGAAAAGGTGGAAAGAAAACTAGGTCCCAAATTGCCTTTCACTTTCCTCCAGGGAAGTTCCTCTATCTTCTTTCTTGATGATTCAAAATTCATCATCACTATTTTGTGATTTAGTTTCTTCTCTTTCTCCCTCGTCCTGTAATTGCTCAGCTTCTGCCCCCGTCTGCTTTCTTTTCTTCATGTCCTTCATCATCCTCCCTGCTTTGCTCTCTCCTATTCCTTTCTTCTATTCTGGTATCTCTTCTAGAGCTGTCCTCTTATTTTCCTACTTCTTCATCTTGTGATATGACACTTTAACTTTATGCTTTATTAGTAGGCATTTTTAGTCGCAACTACAAAACTATAAACTGCACAGGAATTGGCAAGTGAAATTTATCAAATTAAATGAATTGAAATGGTTTTATCAGAAGATAATTAAAGACAGTGGTGGTCATTACATGTTTAATGCACGTTTGATCTGTATGTACGTTATATGTAGAAAGTGAGTTGGAAAAAATAAGATAGCTGTCAATATCCTATATTATTCTACATTGTCTACAGTGAAGCTGTGCTTCGTTCTTGCTTCTCGCCAATCGCACTTTTTGCTTTTAAAACACTGGTGCTAGTTGTACAGAATACATAAAGCCGACTGGGCTACTCCAACTTCTTTTATATCCCAATTTGAAATCTATATCAGACAGATATACAAGTTTCTATTCTTTAGCAAAATTGAAATAGCATAAATAAATTCTGGGTGATGCATACAGTCATCTGTAAGATGACATTAACAAAAAAATGCTTTGCAATGTCAAAGCCTTCTATCCCATATCAAAAGATGCATAACAGGGACTTCAGACAAGCAATGAAGAGGGAACAGGTTGCAATGATGAAGGAATAGATGCAGCCAAGAGGGAGAATCTCTTACGGAAGGGGTCAGTTTCATTTTTCATGCATGTTTCTTCTTCCATTAATCATTATTCTAGCGGACTTCTAATATGTTTTCTCCTTTCTTTTTGTTGATTTGTAGATTTTAGTAGGTGAGATTGCCATATCCTTTAGTTCCCCGGTGCATGCATATTCTTTTGCTGCTGTCTCTATCTTATTTTTGAGGGTTTCTAAGAAGCAGACGGAAATATCCAAATTTTACCCACAAAGACGAGTATAAACACAGCTAATTCTTGATGGTCCTACTATCAATTTTTGTAACATAACATTTTCAAGCCTAATTGAGAAGCATACCTCAACGAGGAAGCCTCTCACATTTTGATAACTGCAAAATACATATGGCTCACGTGCAAATATCCACCATAGTGGAGCCAACTGCATGTTTGGAAATCCAAGTTATCCAATTAAAGTATGAGACGAAAATTATGACTGACATTTCTAGTCAGAAACAAAACGTTAGTGCGAGAAAGACAAGCAAGCAATTTTTTTTTTGTTGGGGTGAGCTTCCTTACTAAATTCCAATATGCCAGATAAAGGTGCTTGGGCTCGGGCTCTAAGGGTCAGTCCAGTTAGATACTTAGTGAGAAGCCAGCACCTCAACCTGCTTCTCTGCAATAAAAGCAATGAGACAGCTACATGTGTTAACACCTACTTTCAAATACCATAGATTTGTTTAATATCATAATAGTTTAAGGCCTAATTCTGCATATCTAGAACTCAGTCAGTGCCGCACTGACTTTGAGGTGGAGAAACAGCTTGTTAAACACAACATCAGCTTTTCTATTTGTTCATCTATTTTGTAAAGAGTATTCCAATCATTGAATAACAGTTAGATATTCTGTTTGTTTTGATATCGAGAGCTACAGAACAGATTTATCAAAGCGGAGTATCATAAAGATAAAACTGCACCTAAGGTGCCAGGAGAAATAGCCGAGAGGAGGATAAACAAGGTTTTTTTCCCTCCCGAACACATTTATGAAATAGGAAACTTGTGGAAGTTGAAAGTTTTGGCAATGTAGATATGTCTCCATGTAGTAACAAGATGTTGAGATCAGAAAATTCAGAGACAACAGCACACTTAAATAAAGTGGTGACCAACACTCAACAAGCTGGGGGCATTAACCAAAATTCAAGAAACATAGGTAAGACAATACTTTTCTCCATCACTATTTCCTGTATAGGACATCAAACCAAAATTGGAAGCTCAAAATTTCTACCACCTTTCATGTACATCAGATCACTGACCTGTTGATGATGCAACACCTGAAAGACTTCCACAAGCAAGGCTGACCAAGACGGTTGAGTCTTCTGGTCTGATATGAAGAGGTGTGTTAATATAGTGCTATCTTGAGATGAATGCGCAGAGGGACAAACTTGAGAACTAACCAGTGAATCGCAGCACATTTCACCGATAGTTATCAAGAGGAAAAGAAAATGATGAAAAGAGAATAGACAGTACACTCTCATCGAATATTACCTACGAGACTGCCAGTAAGATCTCACAGTGTCATAAACTGAAAAGCTGATTGCCAAATTCGGGCCAACCCCCTTCATGAGATTGAGATATTCAGTCAGCACAAAACAGGAAAAGCACAATTCAGCAGGAATAGAATCTCAAGGACAGAGAGATACCAATAAAGTAGCACCCATTCCTTTATAAAGGCCGGCTATGCCTTCTTCCCTACTGATGGTTTGTAATGCATGCCAAATCCCTCTGTAATATAATACATTTCTCTGCAAAACTCAAAATGAGTAAACCTACCAAAAAAGGATCTAATGTCACAGAAAAGGAACAAATTGTTACAGAAATATGTAAGAGAAACCATAACCATTTCTGAAATTTCAAAACTATCTTAACTAAGAGTATAAATGAATCTGTGAGCTTTGACTTTCCAACAACTCTGGCATCAAGCAGCCACTCTAGACTAATGTTTCTTAATCTAGTAACTGGAACATTTGAATCTCACCAAAAGTAAGAATAATAGCACTGATTACTGAAAGCGTATGGTTCCGAGCTTTCAACCAAATGAATAAAATACAAGACATCATTTACAAGAAAGAGCAACCCCTTTATAAAATAACTAAGCCTGGCCACAGTAATATGTGTGTGTGTGTGTGTCAATGTAAAAGCAAACAGCTTTAGCATTTTTCCAGATTATGTACCGTTCATTTACTAGTCAACAACAAAAGAAGAGAGCCTCCTGAAGCTAGTATCTGTATGCTAAGTTGCTCGGACGCGGATGTAGGTGTCTGACACGGGTGTGGATCTAGAGGTCAGTCTTTCGAGACGTAAATTCTAGATTCGGGGATATGGATCCTAGTACTGATACAGGTGTGGGGATCTGTCTAAAAATAATTCAAAAATATAAAAATATCTCTAAATTATGAGAAATTTTGTGGAATACTTACATATAGCTTGTAAAGTGTGAATTTCTTTTTTATTCTCAAGTTGTAGATAAGTAAAGAATTGATTTCCTAAATAAGGTATGCTATTTCTTCAAATCTACCTAGTTTTGGTTTTGATTTCGGGAATCAAATTGTATCTTGTCTCGAACTTTTCCGTCCGTCGTGGTCAAAGTACCCAAAATTGTTTGACCAGATCCGGTACGGATCCCATATCCACACCCATACTGGTGTCGTGTCGACACGGGAGCGGCACCTAAACTACCGTGTCGGAGCAACTTAGTCTGTATGACCAAATTGCAATTAAATAGACTCGCCTAAGGTGCACGCTAAGCCCCGAAACTAGTTGGAAAACAGACTGAGCGCTTCGCCCCTCTTCGTAAGCGCTTTAGTGAAGTCACCAAGGCTCCAAAGTGTACGTATCATTGCTAATGGGTGTTATCCTAAACAGCGCAAAACTAAACAATAAATATTCCACTTTATTGTGAATTTTTGTTCATATAATTGTATTTTTGTATAATTATTATTCTTGAATTATATATATTTTTCTAAATTGTTTTCTCCCTTTGCGCCTTTCTTCATTAAAACCTACACTTTATTTGCGCTTTGTGCTTAAAACCCCAAGAGACCTTAGCGCTTTTCTCCTTTGATAACACTGATTATTAACCTTCAATGACCAACTACCCACATTCCATTCATGACACCTCCAGCCCCTCCCCTCCCCCGAGTCATCTAGGAAATGATTAATAAATCTGGTCTTAATGGAAGATGAAGCTGAAATCATTAGACTGAACAAATATTCAAATCCATCTAATTAATGTAATTTGTCCCCGGGAGCTTTGTTAAGTGGTAAGGATGCAACATGTGATTTCTTCGATATTGAGTACTCCTATGAGTAATTAGACAAATCACCTTGATGAAGGCGAAGGCAAATCAGGACATAATGAAAAAGGAAACTATATGATGATTGGAACAATAATAATACAACTTAACCAGAGCTTTTTATTGTTTTCAACACCGAACAACTTGGTTCATGTGATCAAGATCATAACTGTTTTAGTTACTGAACAAAAACTTTGTCCTAATACACCGATTAAAAGTAGGTCTTTTGATCCCTTTTCTTCCCCCTTTGTGTTGAGAATGGGATTACTTGAAGTTAAATGAGCTAGAGTTGAGTCTTAACTAGAGTTAGTGTAGAATAGTCATCAGTTAATTATGGTTGGGTTAATTAGTCGGTTAGAAGCAGTTATATTGTATATAGAGCCCGTTTGGATTAGCTGATTTGAAGTAACTGATAAGCATTAGGTGCTGAAAAGCACTTTTAAGTGTTGAAACTGATTTAATAAATAAACAGTTACGTATTTGGATACAAATGCTGAAATTGATAATAAGTTGCTGCAGTATTTGATAAAAAAGTGTTAGATAAGCTTTTTTTCTGTTAAAATGACTTAAATAATCTTAGAAGTGTTTACACATATAAGGGCGTAATATCTTCAAAATTTAAGATTCCAAATCGATCCAAATACAAAATATTCTATTTGTCATTTTATTTTAAATACAACTGTGCTTAGATAAGATAACTTTTATGATAAATATAATTTATTTTATGATAAGCATATAATCATAAGTTATAATAATTAATAAATTGATAAAAGTTTCTCAGTAAAAAATAAACCTAAATAGGACAAAATATTTGAAGAGAAACAAACATTGTCTTTATCACCACAACACTTAGAAAGCAACATACCAAAATTTTGATATGTCCTCATTTATTACATACAGTTCAAAGATTAATACACAATCACATAGATATAAATATGCAAAGGAATAGAGAATTTGCTTATCTTAAATAGTCAATGAGCATTGCAGACTTGAAGAGGCGGAGGGAGGGGGTTAGGTTGAAATAGTACTTGAGGCAGTGAGTATCGATGCAAGAGTTTTGTTCTAAAAAAGAATATTTTAAGGATAAAATAGTAAAAATTTTGGTCAAACTTAAAGTGCTTATAAGCTAAAAATTTATAAGCTGGGGGTGACCAGCTTATGGCTTTTGGCTTATTTTTGACTTATAAGCACTTGGCTTATAAGCACTTTTAGCTTAACCAAACGCGTAGATAAGCCGAAAAGTGCTTATAAGCTATTTTGACCAGCTTATAAGCTTAGCAAAACACCCTCATATACTGTAGCTACCCTGTTCAATAAGATTGAGCTCATTATTTTCATTTCATCATTTTTGCAACTCCACTATCTTCACCGACTTTCTCTCTTTCAAAGCTTCATTAGAATAAACGTAGAGCTCAATCTATGGAAATTAATATGGTATCAGAGTAGCGATCGCTAGCTTGATCTTCGTAACTCGATCCCATGTCATCTCCCTCATCTTCTTCTTCAAGCTTATCAATGGCGACTGCAATGATCGACAACACAGAGCAAGAAAAGTTAAGCCACAATCATCCGATGTACTTGCATGCCACTGATATTTCGTGTACTATCCTAATTTCTCTCCAATTAACCGGACCGAAAAATTACTCAGTATGGAGTCGTGCAATGAGAATTGTGATCCTAGGAAGAAACAAACTAGGGTTTATTGACGACACATGCAAAAGGGAGAATTACGGTCCTAATTTGGTTGATTTGTGGGAGCGATGCAACGCAATTGTCCTTTCATGGATTATGAATTGTGTATACAGTGGAATTGTATATTCCTCAAGTGCATCAGCAGTTTGGCTAGATTTGAAGGAGCAACAACAACAACAGCAACCCAGTATAATCCCACTAGTGGGGGTATGGGAAGGGTAGTGTGTACGCAGACCTTACCTCTACCCTGGGGTAGAGAGGCTATTTCCGATAGACTCTCGGCTCCCTCCCTCCAAGAACTCCCCACCTTACTCTTGGGGTGACTCGAACTCACAACCTCTTGGTTGGAAGTGGAGGGTGCTCACCACTAGAGCAACCCACTCTTGTCCTAGATTTGAAGGAGCGATTTGACAAAATTGATTGTTCTAGGATATTCCAGATCCACAAAGAAATTGCTACTATTGGTCCGGGAACCAGCTCCATATCAACTTATTTTTCAAAATTGCGTTTGTTGTGGGCTGAATTTGACAGCGTAGCACCTATTCCAGGATGTGATTGTGCTAAGTCTAGGGAGTTTGTTGTTTTCATGGAAAGGTTGAAACTTTTGCAATTTCTTATGGGACTAAATAAGTCATATGAACAATCAAGGAGTCAGTTGCTCATGATGGTTCCAGTTCCTACAATTAACAAAGCCTATTCCATGCTGATGGAAAGGGAAAGTCAACGCAGTATGTCAAACAATTTGTGCGCAAATGAAAGAGGTGAATTGACAGGTTTTATCCCACACAATGAAGAGAGGACCAGGGCAAAGGCCAAAGAGAAACTTCAATTTGTACTGTGACTATTGCAAAATGAAAGGTCACACTCGTGAAGGATGTTATAAACTGATAGGCTATCCTACAGACTTCAAGTTTAAGAAGAAAACCGGAGTCAATGCTGCAGCTCACAATGTTACAATTGAAGATCATAAAAGGCAGGACATAGGAGCAGGGAATATCAATGAAGCAGATAAGTGTTCCACTGATGATGCTGTTCGAGGTCCATATTTCACACCAGAGCAATATAATCAAATCCTCAAGCTGCTGAGCAAGGACAGTGTGGGTGAAACTTCAACTAATATGGCAGGTAACATCAAAGCATTTCTGGTAAATTCAAATAAAAAGGAATGGATAATTGACTCCGTATCTACAAATCATATGGTTTCTGATATGACTATGCTGAATAACAAACTTGAAGTAGAAAATTCTGACAGGAGAAAGGTAGATTTACCTAATGGAGGAACAACTAACATATCACATGTTGGTACTTGTAGAATACTCGACAAGGAAGTATTAGATAATGTCTTATACATACCAGATTTTAACTACAACCTGCTGTCCATATCTAAAGTCACAAAAGTTCTATGTTGCTCAGTATGTTTCTTTCCACATTTTTGTGTGTTCCAGGACCTTTACAGCGGGAAGGTCAAGGGGATTGGTAGAGAAAGAGATGGACTCTACTGGCTCTCACAAACACCTGTTGAGAAGGATGATATTAGATCTAAAGTGATGAATGCAGCAAAAGAAAAGTTAGACATTGAGCTTTGGCATAAGAGACTAGGCCATGCCTCAGTCAAAACAATAAAGCAGTTGTTGTGCTTGCCCCAAGAAGAGTGTAAAATTATAGTTGACAAATGCATGATTTGTCTTGTAGCAAGGCATACTAGGTTACCTTTCAATATCAGTAATAGTAGAACTACTGAATCCTTTAATTTGTTGCATATTGATGTATGGGGGCCCTACCATGTAGGGGCTTTCAATGGAAATAAACTCTTCTTGACAATTGTTGATGACCATTCTAGAATGACTTGGTTATATTTGTTGAAACACAAGAGTGATGTATTTGTGGCACTGAAATTTTTTCTTAGAATAGTTCATACTCAATTTCGTAAGAATGTCAAAGTAATAAGATCTGATAATGGCACAGAATTTGTCAATTCAGACTGTTCTCAATTGTTTCAATTTTTGGGAATCATACATCAAAGGTCTTGTGTTTATACTCCTCAGCAAAATGGAGTAGCTGAGAGAAAACACCGACACATTCTAGAAGTGGGAAGAGCTGTAAGGTTTCAAGGAGGAATTCCTTTGAAGTTTTGGGGTCATTGTGTGTTAGCAGCAGTGTACTTAATCAACAGAATGCCTTTTGTAGCACTGCAAGGAAGGACACCTTATGAGATGTTTCATCACAAAAGGCCTAGCTTGGACCACTTAAGAATACTTGGGTGCCTATGTTTTGCAAAGAGGCCAAATGTTTATGATAAGTTTGAAGCCAGAGCGATTGCAACAGTCATGATGGGATATTCAGAAGTAACCAAAGGATATATTTTATTTGACCTAACTAATCATGTCTTCTTTGTGAACAGGGATGTAAGCTTTAGGGAAACTATGTTTCCTTTTAAACATCAGAAGGATAATCAGTGTCCTTTATTTTCTCAAGATTGCTTAGTTGCTTCTCATCTTCCTGATTTGGCATCTTATGCTGCTGAAATAGAAGACATTCCTTCAGCATACATTGATGTAGCAATTCCACCAGATGCAACAAGTGATCCCACACAAGCTATTGAACCTCAGCCAAATGCCACTCATGAGTTTGATCCGCAGCATGATGTGAGTCCAGATAGTTCAGTTCCCTCAATCCCTGCTGACTCAGAACCTTTGAGAAGATCAACTAGGGACAAAAGGACTCCTAGTTGGATGACTAATTATGTGACAGCTAATGCCAACTGTGATCATGCATTGCCTTATCCTATGCACCACTCAATCAGTTATGCTAATTTGCAGCTTCATTACCAACAGTTCCTAGCTTCCTTCACCTCTATTATGGAACCTAAAAATTTTCAGGAGGCTTGCAAGGATCCAATTTGGGTAAAAGCAATGAAAGCAGAAATTCAGGCCCTAGAAGATAACAGAACATGGAAGCTGGTCACTCTACCACAAGGGAAGATGCCCATTGGATGTAAATGGGTGTTCAAAATCAAGTACAAGGCAGATGGATCAATAGAGAGATATAAGGCAAGGCTTGTTGCTAAAGGATACAATCAATAAGAGGGTATTGATTACAATGAAACATTCTCTCCGGTTGTGAAGATTGTGACTGTGAGATCTGTGCTTTCAATTGCTGCAACAGAAGGATGGCATGTACATCAGATGGATGTATACAATGTTTTTCTTCAAGGTGATCTACTTAATGAGGTTTACATGCAATTGTCAGAGGGCTTTGCAAGCCAGGGGCAGAATACAGTATGTAGGCTTGTCAAATCCCTTTATGGATTGAAACAAGCAAGTCGATAATGGAATGTAAAATTAACAGAAGCCTTACAAGCACAAGGATTTACACAAAGCAGTCTAGACTACTCTTTATTCACACAGAAGCAGGGAAGCAATATTGTGATTATTCTAGTATATGTTGACGACATGTTGATCACCGGAAACAACCTCAAGATCATAGAAGCAACTAAGAAGAACCTGCATGCAGCTTTCAAAATAAAAGATCTTGGAGAGTTAAGGTACTTTCTGGGAATTGAGTTTAGCAGGTGGAGGAGAGGAATCTTAATGAATCAACGAAAGTATGCATTGGAACTCATTGGAGATTTAGGACTAAGTGCATCCAAGCCAGCCTACACTCCACTGGAATACAATCAAAAACTCACTGATAAAAGGTTGGATGAAGTTATAGGAGCTGAAGGTGATGACCTCTTAGAAAACAAGGGAAAATATCAGAGACTCATTGGTAAGTTGCTATATCTGACTCTGACTAGATTAGATATAGCATTTGCAGTCCAAGCATTGAGCCAGTTCATGCAACAACCTAAAAGAAGTCATTGGGAAGCTGCACCAAGGGTAGTGAGATACATCAAAAAGGATCCAGGATTGGGTATTTTGATGAGTAGTGAGAAAAGAAATGTACTAACAGCCTATTGTGATGCAGACTGGGCATCATGTCCCAACAGAAGGAAGTCAGTGACTGGATTTCTCATTAAGCATGGAAATTCACTCATATCATGAAACTCAAAGAAGCAAAATACAATCTCTAGAAGCTCAGCTGAAGAAGTGTATAGAAGTATGGCCTGGACAGTTGCTGAACTAGTTTGGTTGGCAGGATTATTCAAGGAACTTGGAACATAGGTGAAACTGCCAATCAGTGGCGGACCCAAGTGGTGTATAGCGGGTTCAACTGAACCCGCTTTACAAAAAAATATTACTGTGTATATGTATAAATTAGGATTAAAGTTGTGTAAATTTTGCATGAATATTTTATTTGAACCCACTTGATAACTACTATTTTACTACTAAATTTATATACTTCTAAGATTGAACCCGCTTGCACAAAATCCTGGGTCCGCCACTGCTGCCAATCAACCTATTCTGTGATAGCAAGGCAGCACTATAAATTGCAGCTAATCCAGTATATCATGAAAGAACTAAGCATATAGAAAGTGATTGTCACTTTATAAGGGAGAAGATTCATCAAGGGTTGATCAAAACACAACATGTGAATTCTAAGGATCAGCAGGCAGACATTCTAACCAAAGCACTTCTGAGATCACAGCATGAGTACCTATTTTCCATGCTGGGAGTGTCAATATTTTCACACCTACCAGCTTGAGGGGAGTGTTGAGAATGGGATTACTTGAAGTTAAATGAGCTAGAGTTGAGTCTTAACTAGAATTAGTGTAGAATAGTCATCAGTTAATTATGGTTGGGTTAATTAGTTGGTTAGAAGCAGTTATACTGTATATATACTGTGCCTACCCTGTTCAATAAGATTGAGCTCATTATTTTCATTTCATCATTTCTGCAACTCCACTGTCTTCACCGACTTTCTCTCTTTCAAAGCTTCATTAGAATAAACCTAGAGCTCAATCCATGGAAATTAATACTTTGAACTTTGTCTCCACGGCATTTTGGGAATGATACATTAATTAGCAAATAAAGATGTTTCCAAAACCAAATCAAACCAGCTGAATTCCACTCACCTGAGCTGCAAGACGTGTCCTAACAAGATCCAACGGATATGTAACAGAAGCAGCAGTTATCCCAGACAAACCACCACCTACAAGTCGTATACAGAGGTCTGCAGTTATATTCTCTCCTTGGCTTTCAACTCCCAAAATCAACTGCAACACCTGTATTTGCATTTAATAATATGAAAAACAATTAGACAGACAAGTTCCAGAAACTATTGGCACTTTAATAAAATCGAATTTCACAGAACGTTTGTACCAACATTCTTGTAGCGTTCAAATGCATAAAAGCTGATAGAGGAATATGGAAGGCGGTGAGCAATTGTGACCAAATTCCCCTTCCAAAATGCCCGATACCCTTCTTCACGTACAATACGTGAAGCCTCTTGCCATATACTCGCCTTTTTTAAGCTACCAGCATCCGCGTGCATTCCTTGCACCTATAAACACGAATTAAGTTTCACTTAGAATTATAATAATCAGTTTAAAATATTAGGAAAACATAAATTAAAAATTTGAACCTGAAAGAGGATAGTAAGGCGAGCAAGGGGCGCAGTGCAAGTCTTGCTGACGGCACCGGCAACTCCACCGGCGAGAAGCTGAGGAACAGTTCCGATCTGAGACTGCTGACGGCGCTGCTGCGTGATCAATTTACGAGATGCTCCGCCGTCCACAACCACTGCTCCGCGGCCACATCCTCCACCGCCGCCGCTTCCTCCTCCATCCACAACCACTCCTACTCTGGCTTCAGTCTGCATCGTATTCGCACCCAATGGATTGAGCCTTCTCTAATTTTGAGAGGTTACCAGTTTCTGCAGAGCTATTGGTTTTCAGTCGATTGTTTTGCTAGCGTGGTTTGGACAAAGATTAACACTGACAGAACGACGTCGCTGGGACTCAGTCTGGTGACTGAGTATAGTATATAATTTATTTTGATGAAGAATTAAAAAGAGGAATTAATGGGTATGACTAAGCATTAAAGTGAAACCCAATTGTTAGGTTTGCTTTTCCCAATAAAACCCAATTTACTTACTAACCGACCTTAACGTGCTCTCAACTCTCAAGTAATTTACATTCCATAAAGATGTTCAAATTATATTTGAGCTTTGTTTTCTCCTTTTTCTTTTTAAAAAAAATAAATTAAATCGTATTTAAACTTTGTGATTGCATTGTAAAAGAAAATAAGAAAAGAAAAGAAAGAAAAAAGCCTAAAAGGATTTTGTTAGTGTTTAATGATACTACTTAATCCGGATGGCATTAACAACACTTCACTCTTGAGTGATTTGGTGGCAGTTTGGTCAATTTTAAGAGTGAAATTTTATTAAGAAAAATGATAAGCTTGTTAAATTAAATTAAAATAGTTAGAGTATATTTTTGAAAGATGAACACATCAAGAAAATTAAATTCTAAAATTTTAATTTACTAAAATTAGCTCAATGCAATTAATTTGAGACTATAGGTGAAATATTTTAAACATTTTAGGAAAGGTAGAATAAAACTAATCGAAATTTTATTCTTCATTCTTCCGTATCATACAAGGGTCATGTATAAGTATGTATACTTGTTTTGACCCGTTACGATCAAAAATAATATTTAATATTAAGCATGAATTAATGAAGAAAGACACTATATTTTATTAATTTTTATTTAACTGTGTGAAAGGACTTTCTTCTTCTTCTTCTTTTGAACAAATGTCAAATTTAAGTTAAAAGCGGATTTAGGGTAGGTCCCAAGTATTCAATTGAATTCGAATAACATATATGTATTATTGAATTTTTTTATTTAGTGACTTAATATTTAATAAATTGTTACATAGGCTGCTATCATGTAACGTTGCGACCGGTCATTTTGAGCATTTGCATTTTTATTCAGTAGTTTGAAGTCGTGAGTAGCTTCATACGACGTATTATGACTTGTGTGTACGGTCGATTTTGGTTTTCGAGTGACTCGGGATTGATTTGGAAGAATGATTCTCATTTTAGAAGTTTTAAGTTGGAAGAGTTGACCAAGTTTGACTTTTGTGAAATTGACCTCGGATCGGAGTTTTGATGGTTTCGTTAGGTCCGGATGGTTATTTTGGACTTGGGTGAATGCCCGGATTTGCATTTGGATGTTCCTCAGAAGGTTTTGGCGAAAATTGGCAATTTGAAGGTTTGAAAATTTCATAGGTTTGATGGGGAGTTGACTTCGATGTTATCAGGTTTGGATTATTGTTTCGGGAGTTAGAATAGATTCGTTATGTCATTTGGAACTTGTATGCAAAATTTGAGGTGATTCCGAGTTGTTAAGACGTGTTCGGTGCAGTTTAGAATTTAGAAATTTGAAATAGTTCATTAAGCTTGAATTGAGGTGCGATTCATGGTTTTGATGTTATTTTGTGGGATTTGAGGCCTCGAGTAGGTCTGTATTATATATTGGGATTTGTTGGCATGTTCGGACGAGGTCCCGAGGGGCTCGAGTGTGTTTCGGATTTATTTTGGACCATTTCTCTCATGTTTGCGTTGTTAGCTTTGCTTGTGTCAGCTGTGAATCATGTTCGTGGGGGTATAATCTCATTCGCGAATAAGGAAATTGGACTGGGGAGATTTGTTCTTCGGGTTCACGGGTGGAGGACCGTGTTCACGAAGGTTGTTAGTTTGGCTGGGTACTTTCCCTCTTCGCGTTCGCGACGAGGAGGTCGCATTCACATTGGGGAGCTGGGAGCTAGTGGAAGTGCCTTCGCGTTCGCGAGGTCAATGTTGTGTTCACGAAGAGTTGGCATCATTGTGCATCACGTTCGCGAGGTAGGTGCCGCATACGCGAAGAGTGTTCTGTGGGCAGTAAAGTTTTGTGCTTTGCGATTGCGAAGGGTTTACCTGGAGGAGAGTTATAAAGTTCTATTTTCGGACTTTGAGTTCATTTTACTATATTTTGAGGTTGGGAGCACGGATCTAGGCAATTTTGGAGGGAAGTTTTAATGCTTGGATTGGGGTAAGTATTTTTTATTCGAATTTGATTATTATACATGATTCCATCTTTAATTTTGACATTTGATTCATGAATCTATAAAAGAAATTGGAATTTTTGTTAAAACTTTTCTAAAGTGAATAATTGAGTTTTGAACATCAATTTAGAGTCGGATTTGGAAACTTATATGGTTGGACTCGTATTTGAATGTGTTATAGGAATTTGTGAGTTTTATCGGGTTCCGGGGTACGGGCCCGGGGTTGACGTTTTGGATGACTTTGAGTATTTGATTAAAGATTCGACCTTTATCGTTTGGGTTCAATTCCTATGGCATCATTTGATGTTTTTGAGCTGCTTTTGGCTAGTTTCAAGCCTTTCAGAGGTCGATTCATGCGTAATGGCGCTCTAGAGTATCGATTTGGCTTGCTTGAGGTAAGTTTCTTTCCTAGCTTTTGTTGAGGAAATTTTTCCTAATTAAATGATATTGTTTGCTACTTGCGGGGATGTTGTATATGCAGGTGACAAACGTATATGCATGTGCTGGGATTATCCATGCTTGGGGTAGATTACATGATGCTTTGTCCCTTGTTGGACTTGGTGATTTCCTTGCCTCATGCTTTACTTGAATTCTTTGATAGTGTGAGGCTATGAACACAATTTCAATGCTAGAGACCATACTTAAGCCTACTATAACTTGATTAATAGCCTGTTTGGCGAAGCTTCTTTTGAGGCAAAATTACATTTTTTGGCCAAAAGTGCTTTTTTGTAAAATTAAGGTGTTTGGCCAAGCTTTTGATAGGAAAAAAAGTATTTTTGAAGAGAAGCAGAAGCAATTTTGGAGAAGCAGAAAAAGTAGCTTCTCTCCAAAAGTAATTTTTTGAAAAGCGCTTTTGAGAAAAATACACTTA
Source organism: Nicotiana tabacum (assembly GCF_000715075.1). NCBI lineage: Eukaryota > Viridiplantae > Streptophyta > Magnoliopsida > Solanales > Solanaceae > Nicotiana > Nicotiana tabacum. The sequence goes on along the minus strand of NC_134083.1, from coordinate 94,635,255 downwards.
GAAGCAATTTTTTAAAGCTTGGCCAAACACTAATTACTGCTCAGAAGTATTTTTCAAATTAATTAGCCAAACACAAACTGCTTCTCACTAAAAGTACTTTTGAGAAAAGGACTTTTGAGAAAAAACACTTCTCAAAATAAGCTGATTTTTGCAGCTTAGCTAAACATGCTATAAAACAAGATGGATCCTTTGTGAAACTGTTTGATGTGCTAAATTCTGTCATAACTATACCTAAATCACGAATATACTACAATGTCCGTTATTCTTGAGATACTTACGTTTCATACTTATATTGAAAATCATGTTTGAGTTTTGTTGAGTTGGACAATGAGGTTCTTAAAGTTTATTGAATTGTTTATTGGTACAAGAGTTGTGATTGTCGTTCACGTGGTGTATTTTGCTTAACCACTCTTCTTGATGTTATCCATGCTTCCTATCTTGCTTGTGGTTGATGTATATATGCTTGGTGAGGAAGAGTGTAAAACACAAAGGGTGATGTCGTGCATTGTTTTTACATTACCATGTGAGGATGAGAGTAAAAGCATGAAGGATAATATCGTGCCATTGTCTTACATTATCATGTGATGATGAGAGTAAAAGCACGAAGGGTGATGTCGTGCCATTGTCTTTACATTATCATGTGAGGAAGAGAGTAAAATCACGAAAGGTAATGTTTGCCATTATTTTAATAGTATAATGTGAGGATGAGAGCTCATCGCACGAAGGGTGTTTTCAAGCAGGCGAGGACATGAGACATGTGTTATATTGTGTTATCTTTTCCTTGTGTGAACATTTATGCCTTTATACTGGGTTGTTATTATTGCACCTATGCTTTCTATGCTGCTTGTTGTTGTCACGTCTTTGCCTTCTACCTGATTTGTTATTGTTCTACCCATGCCTTCTATCTGCTTATTTTGTCACATTCATGTTTTTGTTCTTATTTGTTACACTTACATCTATGTCTTCACTCATTGGTCGTTGTTTTATCTAAACTTTCTAACTTGTTCGTTATTGAAATCTATGTTCTCTTACCTTATTTGCTATCATTACTTTTGTGCCTCCCACCTTGTTTGTTACTGTTATCCATATGCTTCAGCCTTATTTGTTATTGTTATCTGTGCACCCTCTACATCGTTGTTACCATTATTGACATTCCTTCTATCTGGTTGGTATTGTTATACATATGCTTGGTGAGAATGAGATATATGCACGAAGGATGTTGTCGTGTCATTTGATTTAACATGCATGCACATGTTTGGTGAGAATGAGGTAAATGCATGAAGGGTGTTGCCATGCTAATTGATTTGATATCTTGAACACATTCCTCATATTATGAAGATTCATGAGTTTACTATGTTGCTTTAGTAGTTATTGCTTTAACCTCATGTCTTGAGCTGTGAGAAAATGATTGGGTATGATATTGAGGAAACTGTCCGCGATTCTTTTAGTTAATCATTTACTACTTCTCTTATTTGTTCGTGTAATCTTCTTTGTTTATTTCTGGTATTGTTTCTATTGCAAATTTAACTAAGCATGTTTTATAATGAGTATCTTGTAACTTAAAAACCTTATCACTATTTCACCGAAATTAGCCAAGATACTTACTGAGTATATGGAGTTAGTTATACTCATACTACACTTCTGCACTTTATGTGCAAATCTTGGAACTGCATAACTGTGGAAGATGAAACCTTACATTGGAGACGTACCAGTGTACCAGATTCATGCTATCTTCTTATTTATGGTAGCTTTGGATTTTATTTCTATTTATGTAGCTTTCGAACAAATGTTGTATTTATTCATTTTACCAGCTTGTAAATCTAAATCATAGTGGCTTATGACTTATACTACCAATCCTTGGGATATTATATGGATGTTCAGTAATTTCATTTATTGATTATTTATAAATCTCTATGAGAATTGTGTTATCTATTGTCTGGCTTACCTAACGGGTTGGGTTAGGTGCCATCACGACTAGGCGGGTTTTGGGTCGTGACAAGTTGGTATCAGAGCCCTAGGTTCGTAGGTTCTAAGAGTCATGAGAAAATATCTAGTAGAGTCATGTGAATCGGTATGATGATGTCCATACCTATCTTCGAAAGGCTAAAGGTCATTTAGGAAACTTCCCTTCTTTTTATCCTTATCGTGCAATCTTGTTTTAGCTTGAAGCCTGCAACTTCGATTTCTTCCTACTCGTCTATATGTGATGTTGAGTGCCAAGTATCATTGTGCACCGACGACTTATGATGTTGTGGATGGACTACGAAGGGCTATGGGTGCTTGATTATAGTTGCGTTATATCATCTAGTCTTGGAAGTGGATGCAGTGGTAGACCTTTCGGTTCTTCATTTATGGGATTCAACCGATTCTTGTATCTTGTTGATGAGTACAGACTCGGGAGGATTAATTGGTTACCTAGTTATTATGACCATGGTAGAGTCATGGGGAGATGTTGATTTGAGGCTAGGCGATGGGATTTGAGGTTGTGTGGTTCTTATGAGGCTTTTATTTAGTGGAATGCATATACTACCAATTTGGAGGGCTTAAGGAAGTTGGCTTGACTGTTGTTAGTGTTAGTATGCACTTGGCAGAGTCTTTGGAATGTTTTATGACAAGAGTCACATGGATTTATGAAGTATTCCACTGATTAACAGTGCGAGACCATGACAACCACAAAGGAAAGGTGCTATGGGTCACAGACGATGTGTTCTATGGCTTCGAGCCAAGTGGGGAATTCTGCTATCGATGATCGGATTGCATGATCATGCGTTATATTAGTTCTTGGACTGTGCTTGCAGATTGGCTATGATTTGAGAAAGGTTTCATCGAGGGTGATTTAAAGCAAGGTGAACGACTTTCGAGAAGGTTCCAATGGGTTCAGGACTCATATGTGGTATTTAAGGATTTTTGGATTTGCATATGGTTAGGACTTGGGGCTTACTTTGGATGGTGCCGAGACTTGCGCTGCTCTATATCATTGGTGATTCTATATTTCAGTATTAAAAGGTGTGAGGATTAGTTTCAAATTCATTAAAGGGTCTTTCAGTGTAGGCATTTTCATGTTGAGGTACTCTGGCTCTTAGCTGTCTACGTGACTTAGTTGATTTAGAAGGATTTAATTCTAATGTTTTGGTTATGTGCAAATGGGTTTCGAAGGAGTATGTTGCGTGTTGTGATTTCATTTAGATGAGGGTCAAGTGGAAGGTTTCTAGTTGACGAAATGTGTATCCTGCTTGTGATTCAGGGTTAATAATGGGGTTCTCATATTTTCATATAATGGCATGATAAATGCGGTGCGATGTGTGGGATTGAGGTTTGCATGTACTAGGTTGAGGTTCTATCCGAAGGGAAGGTCATGAGTTCTAAACAACATGGACGGGTTCAGATGCTTAGAAGAATGCTGACACTATCTGGTATCACCTAAGAAGGGTGCATATTTCAGAAGGCACACTGTGTTTTGACTTGTGGATGCTTGACTGGTATTACGGTAATTGCCTGGTTGACCGATTGTTGATGTTCAGATTTTGCTATATGGCACGGAAGAATTATAAAAGTATATCTCGTGAGATAATTGTATATAAAGGACGTGTCAGTCATTTGAGTGGTGGAGTTGGGATCGGATATGGATATTCATGTATCCTCGAGGTTTGGAGACTAGGAGATCTTAGAGACAGACTATTCCTTAGTTGTGGACGATAAAGGGATGTTAAGAGGTAGACAGTTGATGATATGTGTTATGGATAGGTTATTATATACTTTTCGAAGGTTATTTATCTATTTCGGGAGGATTTAGAATTGATTTGGGGGCCTATTGGCAGACCTAATGAGAATGTGTATTCTATATCAGATCATGTTTGTTTACTCAGCACAACTATTGTTGAGGGGTGTGTCATTGGCTAGAGTTGACCTTATTTATGTTCTGGTATGTTTCATGTGTGATCTCTTATGCTACGACAGGTTGTGAGACTATTTGACTTTTCACCCGCCTGATGTGATTATGTTTAGGCCTTGTGGCGGAATTCGAGCGAGAAGGCTCTTGAGGTGTTGGATTATTTATCACGCCTTGGTTATGGTTTTCCTGTCTAGGTATATTGTGCTATGCATTTCTCCGTGGTTATGGTCATGCATTTTGCGTTATTGTTGCTGGTACACATATGGTTGTTGAGTGTGAACATTATGGCTCGATGAGTATTTCATGTGGACCGATATGTTTGAATCGGGTCACGCAGCGCAGCAGAGCTATGTTGGGATACGATCTTTATGCTTGTTTCGTGTGTTTTGCTTCTCCCTTATGACATGTGTTCATAGCGTTGTTCTTTGTGGTGGTATTAGTTGAATCTATTGGGTGGTTCTCTTATTTGGTTCACCTTCTATCTCTAGTTATATTTGAGTTGTTGCTTGTCGGGTGCGGATTACGTCATATGTGGCTATGAGTGGCATTGGGTGTGGCATGTTGGTGGAGCAGCTTATTCCGGGTGATATGAGGTTATTGGACCTGGAATTAGAGCAATCGGACTTGGATAAGGTATGTTTGGATAAGAATGTCATTAATCAACTTAGAGTTTGGCAATGGTTCTTGTCGGGTGAGAGAACTCCACGACGTGTAGATTTGATGAATGGATATAAGTTTCTACATGTCTCTTGTATCATTAGGAGTGTTGTGAAGGTTTGGAACAAGGTTTTACTTGATATGAGGTAGGTTACCGGTACCGGGTTTAGTAATGGGCGACTAGTGTGGTAGCAAGATATTACTATGAGTAGATGAGCGATGGGTTACATTGTGTGGTTATATCTTGAGAATATATTTATGATTTTCTACAGCTTGTTTAGACTTATACAATGTATAGATGCAAGAATCAGGTCTTATAATAAATTACAGATGTTGGAGATTGGGTTCCAAGGTTTATGGACTAAGGTTGAAGTAAGGATTTTCAGTTAGGTTGGGTAGTCGGGCTTATATTTGTTGGGGGGTAACGTGAGATCACCCATGGGTATGTACACGGCGAGTTTATTTAGTGATTTGATCGCTTTGGAATGACTCTTGGCACGTTCAAGGACGAATGTATGTTTAAGTGGGGAAGAATGTAACGACCCGACCGGTCATTTTGAGCATTTGCATTTTCGTTCAGTGGTTTGAGGTCGTGAGTAGCTTCACATGATGTATTATGACTTGTGTGTATGGTCGGTTTTGGTTTTTGAGCGATTCGGGATTGATTTGGAAGAATGATTCTCATTTCTGAAGCTTTAAGATGGAAGAATTGACCAAGTTTGACTTTTGTGAAATTGACCCTGGATCGGAGTTTTGATGGTTGATCCACGTCCAATCCACACTCAATAGTGAGTGAAAATGGTCATTGGAAGAATAGTACCCAACAAGAGTCGGGGTCGATTTCTACAGGGAGTTTAATATGGGTGTTAGGGTGTACACTTGATGAGAGTAAATGAAATAACTCAATTGCACTTCCAAACAAGGGATTTTGTTTTTCACTTCTAAATTAACACTAACAATTATAAACTAATGGGAAGAAACTAGAAAGTAAATAATTGTTTTTGTTGTTTTTACCAAATGGTTAAAAGGCCTAGGGATGTAACCTTCACCTAGGTGTTCGCCTAATGGATTTAGTACGTAACACTTGTTTTATTGATCGGGGTGTATTATAGCTCTCAACTATAAGTTACCCACTCAATACCTCTCAGTCATAGAGTGATTTTGCCAAATTTGACTTTCTCAAGCCCAAATGGGTATCACGCTAAATAATTGATACGAGCTCAAGTCGGGTTTTCCCTATCTCTAGTTCAAACCCTTTAATTAGGCTAGTCAAATCCTCAACTAGCCCAATTTCTTGTTAGCCAAGTTTTCCTAGACTAGGTCCCTCTTTCTCAAGTAAAGATCAAGTCAAAAAGGCATGAATCAATGTTTGCAACCATTAATTCTAAAATTAAAGCATAAACAAGGCTAAATAATCAACACCCAATCATAAACAAATATTAAATTAAATACTCATAAGGTTTACACACTAGTTTTGGGTCACAATCCTAGTAAATATCTAGCTACTCATAGTAGAAAATAAAGAAAGTAAAGAATAAATACTAATTAAACCCATAATATAAAATTAAAATGATAAATTATGATGTTTTTATCCCCAAAATGATCACAAATTTCCTAAAATGGAAAACTACAATGGCTACACCTGCTGGGACTAAAACTTGACCTAAAAATGTGATTCCCATCTATTTATAGTGGCCCAAAATTTGCAGACAAAAATGCCCCTCGGATGGTGATTTTGGACTTGGACGTATGCTCGAATTTGCATTTGAATATTCCTAGAAGGTTTTGGCGAAAGTTAGCAATTTGAAGGTTTGAAAAGTTCATAGGTTTGACCGAGAGTTGACTTCGTTGTTATCATTGATTTGGTGAAAGCTGGGAATTTGAGAGTTTGGAAAGTTCATAGGTTTGACCGGGAGTTGACTTTGATGTTATCGGGTTAGGATTATTGTCTCGGGAGTGGGAATATGTTCGTTATGTCATTTGGAACTTGTATGAAAAATTTGAGGTGATTTCGAGTTGTTTGGACGTGTTCGGTGCAAGTTTGAAATTTAGAAATTTGAAATGGTTCATTAAGCTTTAATTGAGGTGGGATTCATGATTTTGATATTATTTTTTGGGATTTGAGGCCTCGAGTAGGTCCGTTTTATGTTTTGGGACTTGTTGGCATGTTTGGACGGGGTCCCGAGGGGCTCGGTTGTGTTTCATATTGATTTTGGACCATTTCTCTCATGTTTGCGTTGCTGGTTTTTGTTGGTGTCAGCTGTGAATTGCATTTGCGGGGGTATATTCGCGTTCGCGAATAAGGACATTGGACTGGGTAGATTTGTTCTTCGGGTTCACGGGTGGGGACCGTGTTCGCGAAGGTTGTTTGTTTGGCTGGGTACTTTCCCTCTTCGCGTTCGTGAAGAGGAGGTCGCGTTTGCATTGGGAGCTGGGAGCTAGTGGAATTGCCTTCATGTTTGCGAGACCAATGTCGCGTTCACAAACTGTTAGCATCGCGTTCGCGAACACGAAAAGTGTTCTGTGGGCAGTGAAGTTTTGTTCTTCACGATCGCGAAAGGGTTTACCTGGAACATAGCTGTAAAGTTCTATTTTCGGACTTTGAGTTTATTTTACCATATTCTGAGATTGGGAGCTCGGATTTGGAGGATTGTGGAGCGAATTTTCACAGCCTGGATTGGAGTTAGTATTTTTTACTCGAATTTAATTATTATACATGATTCGATCTTTGATTTTGGCATTTGATTCATGAATGTAAAAGAGAAATTGGGATTTTTTGTCAAAACTTTTTAAAAGTGAATAAGTGGGTTTTAAACATCGATTCAGAGTCAGATTTGGATGAAACTTGTATGGTTGGACTCATATTCTAATGAGTTATTAGAATTTTTGAGTTTTGTCGGGTTCAAGAGTGCAGGCCCGAGGTTGTCGTTTTGGTTGACTTTGAGAATTTAATTTAAGATTCGACCTTTATCATTTGGGTTTGATTCCTATGGCATTATTTGATGTTTTTGAGTTACTTTTGGCTAGTTTCGAGCCATTCGTAGGCCAATTCGTATGGAATGACTCTTCTAGAGTATCGATTTGGCTTGCTTGAGGTAGTGCCTTGCCTAGCTTTGTTGAGGAAAAATTTTCTAATTAAATGATATTATTTGCTACTTGTGGGGGTGTTGTATATGCGATGTGACAAACGTATATGCATGTACCGGGGTTATCTATGCTTGGGATAAATTATATGATGTTTTGTGCCTTGTTGTACTTGGGTGATTTCCTTGCCCCATGTTTTACTTGACTTCTATGATAATATGAGTACAATTTTTAATGCTAGATAGCATGCTTCATCCAACTACAACTTGATTAAATATGATGAACCCTTTGTAAAATTGTTGATGTGCTAAATTCGGTCATAACTATACCTAAATCACGAATTGTCACGACCCAAAATCCAACTAGTCGTGATGGAACCTAACCCAACCCACTAGGCAAGCCAGTTAACCACTAACCAATTTCAATAACAATAAATAAAGCAATTAAGTAAAGAAATTATCTAAATCTGATACATTCCCCAAAAACTGGTAGTACAAATCATGAGCTTCTAAGAATAGAATTTACAAAGCTGAAATGAAATAAATACACCGTCTGTTTGAAAAGTACATAAACAGAGTTCTACAGATCTAAAGCTACCACGAACAAGAGGCAGCTATAACCGGGATGCACGTACATCTTCAATCCAGCTCCCATCGATCACAGCAACATCAGCAACCAACATCTGCACGCAAGGTGCAGAAGTGTAGTATGAGTACAACCGACCCCATGTACTCAATAAGTAACAAACCTAACCTTAGGTTGAAAGTAGTGACAAACTTGTACCAAGGTTGGGTCCACACCAAAAGCCAATAATAGTCCATAACAACTTAAAGCAAATAATACAAGAAGTAACTCAAAGATAAAAATGTTCAGCAAAATCATGATTTCTGAAAATGGTTCTGCCTTTCAAGTACATCAGTGAAAACCCAAATCATTTACCGAAGTTGCATAAAATATGAATAAGTTTGAAAATAATATTTTTTCCAAATATCCTTTCCACAATAAATAAGATGTTTTATTTTCTTTCCAGATAGCAAGTGTGAAATATATACCTCTCTATGCCCACATATCAATGTGTGTAAAAAGTCATGAATGACGTGATACCGTACAACATGAGGAAACATGCATCTCTATGCATGTATGTCATGTGTGCATGCCAATGCCATGTATCTCAGAGATGAATCATGTACTCACACTCTCAGAGTACTCAATCTCATTGTCTCACATTCCCTCTCACTATGCTCAGCACACTCAATCACTCAGCGCTGTACAATACCCGTTGCGGCGGGCAACCTGATCCATATATGACCATAAGGCCCATTGCGGCGTGCAACCCGATCCACATATATATAGTCGACTACGCTCATTGGGGGTGTGCAGACTCCGGAGGGGCTCCTTTATCTCAAGCGCTATATAGCTGCGGCGTGCAGCCCGATCCCATAAATGTAATCAATACAACATGTTGCGGCGTGCATCCCGATCCCAAAATATCAGTATAACATGTTGCGGCGTGCAACCCGATCCCAAAATATGTAATCAATACAACCTGCTTCGGCGTGCAGCTCGATCCCAAAATAACACTCACTCAGGCCCTCGGCCTCACTCAATCATCAATCTTTCCAGTCTCACTCACGGGCTCACAATGTCATGAATCTATCCCAACAACAATGATATGATGTATCAATAAATAATAACTGAGTCTGATATATGGTATGAATGCATGGATATGACCGAGTATGAAATATCAATGAAATTAGTGAGATAACAGTAAGAAACGACCACTATGGGTCCCTACAGTATCGGCATAAAGCCTAAACATGATATCTAGCATAATTGACAGTTCAATTATTTTATCACATGGTAAAATCACGGATATTAACAAAATAAGGCCACTATTCAGTGCCATGGAAACAACGAAGTCCCAACCTCACAGTCCACAACCATGAAACAATCTGCTCCTGAGAACTCCTAGCCTCCAAATCCATAAAACACACGAATCACCATATCTGATTCCATCTCCACCGCCCGAATGTCTAACACATCCCTCATACACAATCATCCCACAAGGAATACTTCTAAAATTCTTCCGTGCTACCTAGAAATATTTGAATATCAGCAGTCGATCAACCAGAAGAGTGCCGCAGTACTCGTGAAGTACCCATAAATCAAAACACATTACCCCTTATGAAATGTATACTCTCATCAAGCCATACCGATTAGTAATATCAGTTACCTAGTCATCTGAAACCGTCCATGCTGCCTATGAATCAATGCCTTTCCCTTCCAAACTGACCTGTGACCTTGCACATGCAAATCTCAATCCCACACAACACTGCATCTACCATGTCATCCTGTGAAGAGTACAAGAATATCGTAATCAACTATGAGTCCCAAGAAGAATACATACCCGATCAGTCAGAAGCCTTCCATTTGATCTCATCCCGGAGAAAATCCCAATACGCAACATATTCCTCACGCCGGTAAAAAATATACTCCTCGAACCGTGGTAAAAACCACTGAGAACTCTTCGAAACCCATTTGCACACAACCAAGCTATCAGAATAGAATCTCTCTAACTCACCCAGACATGCAGGTCGCTAAAACCCAAGAGCATTGCCACGAAACACCTGCGAAGACTAGCCACATCATAAGTACCCAAAGAACCGATTATATCTATCACTGTACTGATCCAACCTACTACCATGTTGTCTTATTTCTCCAAGTCCCTTCCAAATTGCCTTCAAATTGATACTTCTCCTTGCTGGAACACTACGATCCTAAACCAAAATTCACTACACAAGAGACCCTAGTATAAAACCACAACGCCCTAAGGCCCATAAGCCGCTGACTTCCCTCTTAAGCACCCCAAGGCACCACAACCGAGACACCCACTCTAAAGAGACCTTATGTGAACCTAAAATTGTTTCCTTCACCTTCTTGATACTGAAATGCACAATCCACAATGATATAAAAATGCCACAAGTCTCGACACCATCCAACGCAACTCCCAATTTCTAGCCATATACAAATCTTGAAAATTTCAAATCGCTACATATGAATCTTGAATCCATTAGAACCATTCTCGAGAGTCATGCACTCTACTCAAATCTCAATTGAACCGACCAAACGGACCAAATGATCGGTGCCCCATTAGTACACCAACACCCAAGGGAGTAAAGAGTAACCCACACTCCTAAGCAACCGAGCAAATTCCTACTCCATGTACACTACATCCTTCGCGAATAACCACTCAATTATTTTATGATTTCTCATATACCCATAGAGTGTAATACAACCTGTATCCAGAAATTTCTTTACCCGAGTCATCCTTGATCTCGACCTCTGCAAGTCATAACTGATTCACCAGTATACCCCGAACCGAAACTAATACAACACATAACCGTACAATCAACTCGTCAATAGAAGACTCCCCCACTTGGCTCAAAGCCGTGGAATAAAACAAACTGACTACTTACAATAACCATACCCAATTTCTACCCTAATACCACATTGATATTCCATTAAATCCTTCATCCGCTCATGCAACACAAACCAACTAGTACCTCAAATTATCTGCAAATCTCGCGTTCATCCTCGTGGTGGTTAAGCCAACTTCCACAGGCGATCCAAACTCAAATTGCAACATATATCATTCACTGGTAAAAGAGAACTCTCTACAAAATATCTTAGGGATCATACAACCTCAAGACACCTTGCAGGGGATAACCCACCTGCTTTGCCTCAAACTGACATCTCTATAAACCCTTCCACAGTCACGACTACTACGCAATCACTTAATCTTCTTGATTCTGAATTGGTCAACAAGACATAAGAATCTACTTCACTCCACAACTAAACAACATGAGAGATCCCTCCATACAACCATAACTCGAGACCATACGCCAAATCAAGATAGAAATCAGACACCTCATAGCCTTTTCTACATCTCAAGAAAACTCTTCTCGTCACATTCGAATAATCTGAACACACCCCGCAGTCACATCATACTCACCACATAGTCATCCAATCACAAATTCCACTAATAGGGACACCACCGGACATATAAGTCCCAAAATCACGTGCTCACACAATCGAAATCTTCGTGCTCAAGCTACAGTCAAAACCCTCAAGTCCTCCAGACTGGCCCCTCATCAGCACACAGAAATCACATCTCGTACCTCATCCATGGAATCACAAGCCGTCGGCGTATAGCCGATACCGAGCACTCACATGTGCATACGAATACGTGGAAGGAATTCAAAGATTTACGCTTTAAGCTGAATAAATATCTCACAATAAGGAAAGAAAGATGTGAAGTATATCCTAAATGTCTTGTAGCCTCTCGAAGATAGGTATGGACGTCATCATACCGATCCGCAAGACTCTACTAGACACTTGCTCATGACTTGTAGAACCTATGAACCTAGAGCTCTGATACCACCTTGTCACGTCCCAAAATCCAACTAGTCGTGATGGCACCTAACTCAACCCGCTAGGTAAGCCAGTTAACCACTAACCAATTCTAATAATAATCAATAAAGCAATTAAGTAAAGAAATTATCTAAATTTGATACATTGCCCAAGAACTGGTAGTACAAATCATAAGTTTCTAAGAATAGAATTTACAAAGCTGAAATGAAATAAATACATCGTCTGTTTGAAAAGTACATAAACAGAGTTTTACAGATCTAAAACTACCACGAACAAGAGGCAGCTACAACCGGGACGTAGTTACATCTTCAATCCAGCTCCCATTGATCATAGTAATATCAACAACCAATATCTGCACGCAAGTTGCAGAAGTGTAGTATCACTACAACCGACCCCATGTACTCAATAAGTAATAAACTTAACCTTAGGTTGAAAGTAGTGACGAGCTTGTACCAAGGTCGGGTCCACACCAAAAGCCAATAACAGTCCATAACAACTTAAAGCAAATAATATAAGAAGTAACTCAGAGATAAAAATGCTCAGCAAAATCATGATTTCTGAAAATGGTTCTGCCTTTCAAGTACATCAGTGAAAACGCAAATTATTTACCGAAGTTGCCAAAAATATGAATAAGTTTGAAAACAATAATTTTTTCAAATATCCTTTCCACAATAAATAAGATGTTTCATTTTCTTTCCAGATAGAAAGTGTGAAATACCTCTCTATGCCCACATATCAATGTGTGTAAAAAGTCATGAATGACGTGATACAGTACAACATGAGGAAAAATACATCTTTATGCCTGTATGTCATGTGTGCATGCCAATGCCATGTATCTCAGAGATGAATCATGTACTCACACTCTCAGAGTACTCAATCTCACTGTCTCGCATTCCCTCTTACTATGCTCAGCACACTCAATCACTCAGCGCTGTACAATACCCGCTGCGGCATGCAGCCCAATCCATATATGACCATAAGGCCTATTGCAGCATGCAACTCGATCCACATATATATAGTCGACTGCGCTAACTGGGGGTGTGCAGACTCCGGAGGGCTCCTTCAGCCCAAGCGCTATATCGATGCGGCGTGCAGCCCGATCTCATAAAATGTAATCAATACAACATACTGCGGCGTGTAGTCCGATCCCAAAATACCAGTATAACATGCTGCGGTGTGCAGCCCGATCCCAAAATATGTAATCAATACAAACTGCTGCGGCATGTAACCCGATCCTTAAATATCACTCTCACTCAGGCCCTCGGCCGCATTCAGTCATCAATTTTTCCAGTCCCACTCATGGGCTCACAATGTTATAAATCTAGCCCGACAACAATGATATAATATATCAATAAATAATAACTGAGACTGAGATATGGTATGAATGTATGGATATGACTGAGTATGAAATATCAATGAAATCAGTGAGATGACAGTAAGAAACGGCCACTATGGGTCCAAACAGTATCTGCATAAAGCCTAAACATGATATCTAGGATGATTGACAGCTCAATTACATTATCACATGGTGAAAATACGGATATTAATAAAATAGGGCCACTATTCAGTGCCATGGAAACAACGAAGTCCCAATTCACATGGTGCACGCCCACATGCCTGTCACCTAGCATGTGTGTCACCTCAACACAAATCACATAACACGTATTTTGGGGTTTCATATCCTGTGGAGATTAGAAGAGTTACTTATCTCGGACAAGCAAATACCAATGCCGAGTAAGCCAAGCGATGCTCGAAAGATGCTATCACGCGCGTTCCGACCTCTAAACGGCTCAAAACTAACCAAAAACAACTCAAATACATCAACCAATGCTAAAGGAACCAATCTCGGTCGAAAAGGATCAAATCTTGAATCAAAGCCCAAAATCGGCCAAAAGCCCAACTCGGGCCCGCACCTCGGAACCTGACAAAAATTTACAAAATCCAACAACCCATTAAATTATGAGTCCAACCATACTTCTTTATCTATTGTAATTGGTTTCTCTTGAATTGTTTGATGTTATTAAGTCATTTTTGATTAGATTTGAAGAGTGTGGAGGCGATTTTTAGGGAAAAAGCTATATTCGAGGGTTGATTTGGCCTAGGTGAGGTAAGTATTTTGCCTAACTTTGTGTAGGGGAACTACCCCTTAGAATTTGGGTTATTTCTGTTAATTGTACTATGTGGAAGACGTGTACACAAGGTGACGAGTTTGTACATGAGCTATATATGGTATTTTGACTGGTTTAGACTTTTAGACTTCTTCCATGTATTTTATTGAATTTGTTATAACATGTTGCATCTTTCATCATTAAATTTACTCTCACGTGCTCTAATTGACGTTATTAGCACTTGTTCTATCCTTTATCGTTGTAATTGCTCTTATATGCTTTAGTTCAATTCGCTATCTCCCTTATTGTCTTGTTACCCCTTTTATTGTTGAATTACTCTTACTTGAGGTTGTTATTTTGTGGAATATCTTCTTGTTGAGTTATTGGTGTTGAAGTTGTAAAAGCCATTATCACATTGATGTTGAAGTTGTTAGTTGTTGATATATCTCTTCTTGTTGAGTATTCCTTATTTATTTTGTTGTTATTGAGATTCTTGTACACATTGTGATTGAGCCATGAGCTATATGTTGTGATAATTTTGGTATTGTTGATTTGGCAAGTGTTGTGGCATATAGGCACATGTGGTGCGAGTTGATTATTTTGTTGTGATATTGATAGCATGCGATGGTATAAGGATAGGGGTTGATATGCATGCGGTGAGATAAGGTGGAGTTTATACACGTATTGCTAGTAAGAGAATTATTTGAAGCCACGCGGTGAGATAAGAGGACTAAAACGCGTGTAGTTATTTCGGGAAAATATTTTTACAAATAATTGCAAGGCTCATGCGGTGATATAAGAAAAGATTGTGATTGAAATTGTGAAATGTGGATATGAGGCGTGGTACCTCGGTTGTGCTTCTTGTTGTACATTCCTATGTTAAAAAGGCTTATTGGTTGAACAATTCTTGTTGGTTTCTTCCTTGTCTTACTTGTTTTTGTTCGTATTTGATTACTTGTGGTTCTCATAATGTGTTCTCTTCCTGTTGCCTTTTTGGCCTTAAATTCTGTCATTAGCCTACGTTATTATACTGCTTTGTTATTATTCATTTCCTCATTTTTCGTTATTGGTCTTTATTATACTCTGTTCTGTTTATCTTGTCCTAGTAGGTATCTTGACCTGGCCTCGTCACTAATTTACCGAGGTTAGGCTTGATACTTACTGGGTACCATTGTGGTGTACTCATACTACGCTTCTGCACATTTTTGTGCAGATCCAGGTAGATCTGCCCGTGCCGGACGCTAGTGATCATTCAGCTATTTTCGGAGACTTCAATGTATACATGTTCGACGTCCGCAGGCCTCAGAGTCACCTTATGTTACCTTCTCATTGATGTTTATCCTTTTATCGGACAGTGTTGTATTAGAAATTTTAAAGCATTTTGTAGAGCTTATGACTCAGTTCCACCGATTTTGGGAATTATGTTGTCGATGTTCCATTCTGGAGTTATTATGAGCTTATCGGTTTATTTTATTATCTCAATTTTGTTATTTCTATTAAGCTATCCGTGAATGTTAGACTTACCTAATCTTAGAAACTAGGTGCCATCACGACATCCCAAGTTGGAAAATTAGTGTTGTAACAGATTGATGAGGAGAAGAAAATATTGGCAAGTATATTTAAATAGAGTGGTATAAAGGAACAAGCTATGAGACAAAAGTTTAGAGCTAGCTGGATTGCTGGGGGGGATGCTAATTCTAAATATTTCCATGCTCAACGAAAATTAGAACAAGCAAAAATATTATAGCATCTATCTATAATGCTTGTGGGGTTAAATTAACTAATCCTGAACAAGTTAAAGCATAATTTATTGCTTTCTTCTCCAGCCTTAGCCCTTTTGGGAGACTGCAATGCTCAAATGCCCTAGCCTAATTCAGAGGTGACTATGTCTAACCCAAAAACAGAAATTAATTCTCATTCTAGAGAGAAAATTTGAAAAACAATCAGGGGTATGCTAGCTGATAAGTCTCCTAGTATGGATGCATACCCAGTTGAATTATTTATAAGGAACTGAGGGTTGGTTGGTAATGAAGTGTGTCAGGATATTCTAGACTTCTTTGAAACATGAAAGCTCATGAGAGTTTTGAATTGCACATTCATTACTTTAGTGCCAAAGGTAGCCTCTCCTACTCAGATCAAAGACTATAGGCTTATTGTCTATTGTATGACCTTACATAAGATTATTCCAAAGTACTGACAATGAGAATTAAAGCTATTCCAAGGAGATCACTTTATTTATTGTTATTGCCATGGAATACCTGCAAAGACAGATGGCTCAGCTTGCTCTAAATAGCAACTTCAGTTTTCATTTAAGATGCAGAAAGCTTAGCTTGGGATGATTTATATCTGCTTTGGAGATGATCTGCTCATGTTCTGTAGAGCTGATCCCATAACTATAAGATTGCTGCAAGGTGTATTTCAGAAGTTGTCAGTTGCTTTCAGGATTGCAAGCAAATGTAGATAAGAGTGCAATTTAATTTATGTGCAAGCAATTGTGGAATATTGCCCTAAAGAAATTGTAGATGGGTTCACAGTTATTATACAATATCATGAATAAGCCATTGGAAACAGCCACCATTTCCAAGAATGTTGCTTGGCTAGTGAGAAAGACCTGGAAAGAAGACTGGGTGGGATACAAATAAAGGAAAAATTGTGATACACATCGCATGCTACTATAGACTAGCCACGTGCAGTGGATAGGTTACACAAGATTATATTGGACTACTGGCTAGATATTCTTTTAGGTACTGACTAAAAAGAAAAGAGTATCACATAATTAGGGCACATGGAGTAACATTTAGCAACTCTGTTGACAAAAAAATATTTGAATAAAAATACCCCTAACTATTTCCAGGAACGATTACTAGAGTTTAAATATTTGTCAGTTCAAATATCATGAATTGTTCTTGGAGTTTGAAATATACAATTCGAACTCCAGGAATAATCCATAGAGTTTGACCCTTTATTAATTCAAACTCCAGGAATATTTTCTGAAGTTTGAGTTTACTGTTTCCAACAATTAAGCACAAACCACCCAGATATTTCATTAATCTCTCACACCTTATTTATCCAAGAAACACAATGGTGACATTAAAGTAGTTAACGACGCCGTTACAATTTAAAGTAAAAACAGCAAAATAATGAGCCCGTTTGGATTGGCTTTAAAAAATGGCTTTTAAGCGCATTTTTAGCGGTGAGACTTGTTTTCTAAATAAGTAGTTATACGTTTGGATAAAAGTGAAAAAAAAGTTGTTGAAGTGTTTGGTAAATAAGTGCAAACAAGCACTTTTTCTGTTAAAATCACCGAAATATCCTTAAAGCTGTTAACACTAAAAATAAGCTTATTATTACAACATCCTTAATGTAAAATTAACTCAAATACGGACTAATTTATGTCTTAATTAACACTAAATTAAATTAATTAGATAAGATTATATATCTATACTATATTAAAAATACGAAGACCTTTAAAATGTCGTTCGCCTTTTTTACCCTTTTAAAATAGAGTTCACATTAGACAAAATAGTTATTTAATTATTCTCCTAGCTAATATTTAGGTATTTGAATCAAATCAAAGTTATTATTTTTAAATCTTTCCTTATCTGAATGAAGTAAGAAGTCCTTATATTTAGGATTTTAAAATAATTGAAAATTTTTACCTAGATTGTTTCCAAGGCAATACCTTAATTTACCGTAATGCATATTTCCGTCAACTAGATGAAAAGGACTTTTTTGGGTAAAAATTTTTTATTACAGAATTTGACTTTAAGAAATATTAGCTTTGAAATTCGTCTCATAGCTAATAGGATCCGTCACAAACCTATAGCTAAATTCTACTCAGCAATGAATATTTGCCTTTTAGCTACGTAATTTATTTGTCATATTTTTTTATTTCTTTAGTTGCCCTGTCTAAAATACATATTACTTAAACAATGTTTTCATCCGAAGTTAAAATGAAATAAGGATAAATAATAAATTACTAAGCTATCAAAATTATTTTTGCTGACTAAATAGGATTAATATTCGTCATTTTCAAGAGTTTATATTTTTTAAAATTTTATTTTATAATTCAAACATATTATTTAATAATATTTATATAATTTATGATGTTTATACCCATTGATATAGGGTACATCCGCAAAGCGCGTATCCTAAGACTAGTACTATATTAAAAGCACGAAAGCCCTATCAAAATATCGTTCGCCTTTTTTTACCCTTCGTAAGTGTATTAAATGTTGGATATAATTATAATTCTAATAACTATTTTCTTGGAAAAAATTGCCGTATTCCTGCATAGAGTTTACACTGTTTGGGATTCTTGCCTACGCGGTTTAATTACGTCCCGTTTGTATCAGTTTTAGATTTAATTTCCCTTGACTCCTTGGTCTTGGTTTAGTATTCAATTTCTTCTTAGTTACGTCCCTTTTGTATTAGTTTTGGATTCAATTCCATTGTCTCTTTGGTCTTGGTTTAGGATTGAATTCCTTCTTAGTTTACTGACCGTATTAGGATTGTCCCCTTCCAATCTTTACTGTGTTTTGGATTCAGTTTAGGTTTCTAGAATTTTATAACCAAACCAATTTATAATAAGGAGGATGTTTACCCGAAAAATCGGATAACGTTAAATTTGTGTATGATTCTAAGGATATGTGATACGGTTTGATACAAATCGTAGAGGAAAATAGAAATATTTGAGTTCTTGGCTATGAGAATGGGAATAGTGAGCAAAAGAGTGAATAAGGTAAAATAAAACAAGCATGAGAAGATATATTTCAACATGAGAAGTGATCTTTTGTTATAATGTATTTTTCTCTGTGTGTCCTGCTTAAAAGGATCCCCCTCCTTTTATAATAGAGGGATCCTACTTCATTTATAATAAAATAAAGCGTATAGTGGATGACCCATGATGATTTGTCTCTTCCTCGATTCCCGCCAAGATTCTCTCTCTTAGTGCGGTTGTAACGACTCTTGTCTGTGAACTCGATACTGGCTCGGACTCGTTATTGGGTCGAACCCTCGGTTTTGACTTGAGTTCGACCTCCGGGGTGGGCGTAGCGCATATCTAACCTCGAAGCAATGCCTTGCGGACCGATTCGGTCATGGGCTCGACGAAAGTATCGAGCCGACTCCTCGATCAGCCTTCGGACTCGAGGCTCATTTGTACTGCCTTCGGAACTCATCCCAAAATCTCACTCCGGTTGCTTAACATTAGAACTCGATCGATGTCACGACCCAAAATCTAACCATGGTCGTGATGGCGCCTATCGTGCTACAAGGCAAGCCTATTTTCCAAAATATTACTACTAAATCGATTATAAGAATTTAATAAAATATTTGAATTTTTTTTTCATAAACTAAATCAACTCTAAATATAATTATAGAAAATACGGAAACGAGCCCCAAACAACGGGGTGCCACTAAGTCATGAGCGTCTAAATCTATGAACTAAGAAATAAAACTGTCTAACTGTCAATACAATCCAAAAGAAGAAATGATAAAGGAGTAAGAAGGTCCTGCGGACGCTAGCAGCTACCTTGCAATCTCCACAGATACCCGGCCTGAACTCAACGATCGCCGCGCTCTAACTCACCTGAATCTGCACATAAAGTGCAGGGTGTAGCATGAGTACAACCACCTCAGCTAGTAACAGAAATAACTAAGGAACTGAGCAATAGTGACGAGCTAAGTAAAACAGTCCAATTATTTATTTTCAAAAATAAACAGAAATAAATAGGTAAATTCCATAACTCTGTAAATGCCCCAAAGAAGTTTAACAGATAAATGTAGCAACAACACAAATAAATACAGCCTCACAGCAGTGTCACTCCATCACTCATCACTCGCACTCAGCACTCAATACTCAAAATACTCAACACTCTGCGCTCACTGGGGGTGTGTACAGACTCCGGAGGGGCTTCCAAATCCCAAGCGCTAAGCACGGACAACTCACGTGCCATCATATCAATACCTGTATCCGCACGGTCAACTCACGTGCTACGCGGACAACTCACGCACTATGGTATCAATACCTGGACCCGCACGGTCAACTCACGTGCTACGCGAACAACTCACGCGCTATGGTATTAATATCCTCACAACCAGGCCCTCGGCCTCACTCAATCAATATCAATACCTGGATCCGCACGGTCAACTCACGCGCTATGGTATCAATACCTGGACCCGCACGGTCAACTCACGTGCTACGCGGACAACTCACGCGCTATGGTATTAATATCCGCACAACCAGGCCCTCGGCCTCACTCAATTAATATCAATACCTGGATCCGCACGGTCAACTCACATGCTACGCGGACAACTCACGCTCTATGGTATCAATACCTGGATGCTATGGCAACACTTCACTGCCAGCCTCTCTTTCGGACGCGGCCTCGGATGCTTCGCATCCGTAGGCTCCTCCGCCAGCCTTTGATAATTTGGTCATAACTTCTTGTAGGAATGTCCAAATAATAAACGGTTTGAAGCGTTAGAAACTATATTCAAATACCTTTAATTGGATAGGTAATACACCACATAACTCCTTATATATATGTATATATGCTCGTCCAAAGTTTGGTCTTATGCGTACTCATTTGCAACTTTAGTCTATCATGAAATTCTCAACTTGACTTGCACTAAGGGCTCTCCCTAGACCCCACATCACTTATAATATGACTCTTACACTTATTATCATATCTAATTGATATCCATTCCATTAATAGACCTCGTCTTCACACAAAATAATATAATTAGTGCACATCGACTTTCTTAATAGCGCTTAAGTACTTCAAAATTTTTCGGGGTGTTACATTCGAACGTATGAAGGCCGTAATCTATTTTGACCGTATACAGATAGTCCCCTCGTTTCTCAGGAAGGATGTTGTGAGAATCGATATGATCTTCGATGATTCGATCGGGTTATAAGCTGACGTTTTCACAGGGCCCGATCATGACGTATGTGATAGCTGTCCCATCGATTTAGTCTTTTCAAGGTATTTAATGCATGTCAGATGGTGGTCGGCCACCTCTGATATTGAACCGTCAGGATGCAAGCCTATAAATAACCCTCCCCATCTAACATTTACCACTTTTACATCTTTCACTCTTCCAAATTTTCTTACCCTTTCTCTCTATTCAGCCGCTTGCAGAGCCATCTGCACCAATTTTTGACCTCTCTTTGCCTTTCTTTCTCTTGTATCAATGGCCAAAATTTCGAAAACTGTACCCCAAAAGGAGAAAGTTTCTTCTTCACGGCCGTCCGGTGACAAGGCGCTGGTAGAGCCGCCTACCTATGAGTATGTTCCCGGCCCGTGTACTCTGAAGATTAATTTTAAGGTTGAGAATCCTTCATGTGTTCCAGGTCGATGTGAGCATGTGTCGATGTACATGTGCTCGATAACGGAGGGTCATCTCGAGGCTGTGAGAAAAGACTGCAACTAGGGTTCCGAGGTTGTGTTACAAATTCCCTCCCCCGAAGAGAGCGTCATCACCCACGTGGAGGGGTTTTTAAGTGTTTACACTTACCCCTTCACATTGGGTCCCGTCGACCCGGTGATCATCGATTTTTGCAAGAGATATCAGGTCACCCTTGGTCAAATTCATCCCTCTCTATGGCCTATAGTAACCTTACTTCGCTTATTTTCCAACAAGGCCGGGGGAGGGGGGGGCTAGAATTTTTCCTGAATCACCTCATACGACTGTATCGGCCTCAAATCTTTTGAGGACTAATCAGGCTTCATCGTCGGGCATCGAAGGCTTTAATGTCGAGCATCGACAAAGACAAGGATCAGGGTTGGATGGGCCGTTATATCCGAGTGAGGACCCGTGACCTCATTCCAGAAGAGAAGATGCCGTTCCTTGAGGAATGGAATTTCGACCGTAAGTGGTTTTCATAAGACGTTGCTTTTCGTGTCTTTTTTTGATTTTATTTGATCTCTTTCTCTGATATACAGCTGCTCCTTGGATGCCACAAGCGGTACCCGACCTTGAGGATTGGGTTCGGAAGTTAGCCTCGACTTTCTCTTATGCCGAACACGCTTGGCGTGATTTGGCAAAAGGTAGATGGGAGGCCAAGAATCATGGTAAGGGTTGCTTCTCGTGTTTTTCGAAATATTTTTTATGCTCCATTCATCACCGATTTCCTTTCATGCAGGTGTAACCAAGGATGCCGTTTTGAGGCCTTCGAGTGGTGAAGAAGGAACCAAGTCCCCGGTCCCGGAACCGGGAAAAGATAAGAAGCGAAAAGCTGTCTCTCGGTCAGAGGACCCCAAGCCCAAAACTCGAAGGGTGAGGAGGAAGGCAATCACTCTTTCGATGGACTCGGTCCAACGACTGAGGGAAGAAGAAGAAGAAGAAGAAAAAGATGATGCATCGGCTTTGGTGATCCGATCTGCGAAAGTAATCGAGGTCGCCAGAGCTTCCGAGCCGATGGAGGCTGTACCAGTCGAGGTTGATTTTGGTACCCTGAGTCTCGATCATAGCATCTTGAGCGATTCGCTTGGGACCATGACAGTGGGTCGTTTGCCTTCTCTTCCAACCTTTTCTGAGGAGGCATTAAAGAAGGCTCGAGAATTGAAGACCCCCGATATGAGAGAGGGTTCTAGTGTAGGGAATCCTTTTCGGGATTGCTTTACAGGAGTCGATGATGCCTCCAACATTAGTGATGCTTCTCTTCTCCTAGAGGAGGCCCAACGTTTCATTACTCAGGTAATGATTTTACTGTACTTGGTTTCTTCGTTCTTTCCCCAAACTTGACTTGTGTTCTTTCCCTACTGTGCAGGTCATTAGTAGGTTTCGAGTCGACCTCAGCCAGTGTGAGGTCGAGCTTCAGAAGGTCTCGGGGGAGAGAGATGCCCTGCGACTTCTTTGCAGCCAAAAGGACGAGGCTATAAAGGACCTTCAAGCAGATTTGGCTAAGGCTCGTGAAGATGAGGCCGAACTAGATAAGCAGGTGAGCCTCGTTCTGTTAGAGTATGGGTTTGACTCAACTGTGGAAGTTAACCCTTCGTTATCTCAGCTGCAACAAAAGGTTGAAAAAATCGGGTTACTTTGGGAAGAAGTCGATCAAATCAAGGCTGAATGTAATCGGTGGAAGGAGACTATCAACCGCCTGGCTGCGAAAAAAGAAACCATCTTGGCCAAATTATTATCGGCCGATGTTCAGCTTCGAAGCATTAAGCAAAAGGGTTCGGCTCAGGCTAAGAGGATCGAGGAGCTTGAAGCACGACTAGCTGAGACCAAGGCGGAGGTTAAGTCATCGAAAGTCATGGCGAACAAGTCCATTGCCGTGTACCGGGCTGATGCCGAGGCTGCTCAGATGGAGGCACGAGAGGCGGCGGATAGTGTCGACACTCGAGCACATTGGATTGCCAAACTTGCTAAGTGTCGGTCTCGAAGGGAGACCCTCGAGGAGATACACGCTCGAGGTTTCGACCTTGCTGAAGAGATAAAGAAGGCTAAAGAGCTCGAAGCTGAAGCTGAAGCCTTGGCTATGATGATGATGATGGCGGTAGCAAGAGAGGATC
Source organism: Nicotiana tabacum (assembly GCF_000715075.1). Lineage (NCBI taxonomy): Eukaryota > Viridiplantae > Streptophyta > Magnoliopsida > Solanales > Solanaceae > Nicotiana > Nicotiana tabacum. The sequence goes on along the minus strand of NC_134083.1, from coordinate 94,611,562 downwards.
CAAGAACGGGGGAAGCCCGATAAAGAAGAGACCGTTCCTGAGGATGACCAAGAAGTTTAGTGTTTAGTTTTTACGTTATAATCAACCATGTATATAAATTTGAATATTGATAATTCTGCAGACTTGCTTCTGTTTCGTAAAGATTTTATTCACGCCTTTATGAATGTTTTTACAAGGATCTAAACAACTTAATCGATTTTGGACTTCGTAGTCTATATAATCGAGCGAGTGCTTATTCAAACTTGAAGTGATGTAGCCCTTACACTTATTAGTTGAGTCAATGATTCGAGCTCGAAGAAATATAGCCTGTAGGCATAATGGTTGAGTGAGTGCTTGCTCGAACTCGAAATAAAAGTAGCCCGTAGGCTTAGTAGTCGAGTGAATGATTCGAACTCGGAGTAATGTAGCCCGTAGGTGTAATGGTCGAGTGAGTGCTTGCTCGAACTCGAAATAAAAGTAGCCCGTAGGCTTAGTAGTTGAGTGAATGATTTGAACTCGATTTAATGTAGCCCGTAAGCGTAATGGTCGAGTGAGTTCTTGCTCAAACTCGAAATAAAAGTAGCCCGTAGGCTTAGTAGTCAAGCGAATGATTCGAACTCGATGTAATGTAGCCCGTAGGCGTAATGGTTGAGTGAATGCTTCCTCGAACTTGAAATAAAAGTAGCCCGTAGGCTTAGTAGTCGAGCGAATGATTCGAACTCGATGTAATATAGCCCGTAGGCATAATGGTCGAGTGAGTACTTGCTCGAACTTGAAATAAAAGTAGCCCGTAGGCTTAGTAGTCGAGCGAATGATTCGAACTCGATGTAATGTAGCCTGTAGGCGTAATGGTCGAGTGAGTGCTCACTCGAACTCAAAATAAAAGTAGCCCGTAGGCTTAGTAGTCGAGTGAATGATTCGAACTCGATGTAATATAGCCCGTAGGCGTAATGGTCGAGTGAGTGCTCGCTCGAACTCGAAATAAAAGTAGCCCGTAGGCTTAGTAGTCGAGTGAATGATTCGAACTCGATGTAATGTAGCCCGTAGGCGTAATGGTCGAGTGAGTGCTTGCTCGAACTCGAAATAAAAGTAGCCCGTAGGTTTACTAGTCAAGTGAATGATTCAAACTCGATGTAATGTAGCCCGTAGGCATAATGGTCGAGTGAGTGCTTGCTCGAACTCGAAATAAAAGTAGCCCGTAGGCTTAGTAGTCGAGTGAATGATTCGAACTCGAAATAATGTAGCCCGTAGGCATAATGGTCGAATTTATCTTAATTCTGTTTGCGTAATGAATCTCAAAATAAAGGAATTTTTCTTGGATATAAGATGTCAGTAAAGAGGAGAACTTTCTTTGCAAGTCACTATACATGTGTTCATGTTTCGCGCCTGGGTTCGGGCCAACTACATGAGCATGGTTCGTTTTGACCACTTGGCTCTTACAACTTTTCCTATTGGAACCCCGTTGTTGCGAAATAACTTTCTTGCATCAGAACTTGATATATTTGAGGGCTAATGCCCCCCAGTATTCGAGGTCGATTTTAAAGAGGCCTCGGATACTGCAGCATGATCATTAGTTGCCTCGTTAAAAACCTTTCTAAAAAACCCATTTGGGATAAAACCGGTCTAAGGGAAAAAGAGTGCAACGCGTGCTTTCGGATCTTAAGGCTCCTTATTGAGGGATCCATCTTAGCTCCTGATCGAACTTCTGCAGGGGTCAGTTTTGAAATGTAAATGAATGCGGGAGAGTCGTACCTTAGCAGTAGTATTGCTTTAGATGTGCCACATTCCAATTGCTTGATAATTGTTTGCCGTTTATAATACCGAGCTTGTACGATCCTTTTCCGACGTTCTCGAGAACCTGATATGGTCCTTCCCAATTTGGTCCTAGCTTTCCTTCATTCTGATTTTGGGTATTGATGGTGACTTTCCTTAGCACTAAGTCCTTGGGCTTGAAATGGCGGAGCTTGGTTCTTCGATTATAATATCTTTCGATTCGTTGCTTTTGGGCAGCCAATCGGACGAGAGCAGCTTCTCGTCTTTCGTCTGATAATTCGAGGCTGGTGTTCATAGCCTCGTTATTAGATTCTTCCATTTTGTATCAAAATCTGGTACTGGGTTCGTCGACTTCGACTGGTATCAATGCTTCAGACCCATATATTAAGGAGAACGGGGTCGCCCCCGTACTGGATTTTGACGTCGTTCGATATGCCCAAAGGACTTCGGGTAGGATTTCTTTCCACTTTCCTTTAGCCTCGTTCAGTCTCTTCTTTAGGTTCTGAATGATGGTTTTGTTCGTTGATTCGGTCTGTCCGTTCCCACTAGGGTGATACAGTGTTGATAATATCCTTTTTATTTTATGGTCTTCGAAGAATTTTGTCACTTTGCTGCCCACAAATTGTTTCCCATTGTTATATACTATTTCGGTGGGTATCCCAAATCGGCATACGATATGATCCCAGATAAAGTCTATAACTTCTCTCTCTCTTACTTTCTCAAACGCCTGTGCTTCAACCCATTTAGAGAAATAGTCAGTCATAAATAAAATGAATTAAGCTTTACCTGGGGTCGATGACAGAGGGTCGACGATATCCATTTCCCATTTCATGAATGGCCATGGGGATAGGACCGAATGAAGTTGCTCTCCGGGTTGATGGATCATTGGTGCAAACCTTTGACATTTGTCACATTTTTGAACAAATTCCTTCGCGTCTTTGCCCATATCGGTCCAATAATACCCTGCCCTGATTATTTTTTGGACTAATGGATCGGCACCGGAGTGATTCCCACAAGTGCCCTCATGCACCTCACGTAGGATGTAATCGGTATCTCCTGGACCCAAGCATACTGCTAATGGTCCATCGAATGTCCTTCGGTATAGCATTCCATCTGAAGCCAACGTGAATCGAGCAGCTTTGGCCCGTAGGGCCCTTGAGTCTTTAGGGTTCGATGAGAGCTTTCCGTTCTTTAAGTATTCGATATACTTATTTCTCCAATCCCAGGTTAAGCTCGTAGAATTTATCTCGGCGTGACCTTCTTCGATCACGAACCTCGAGAGTTGAACGACAGTCCCTGAGCTCAAGTCACCTTCCTCGACCGATGATCCTAAATTTGCAAGTGCATCAGCCTCACTGTTTTGCTCTCGTGGAACATGTTGTAAAGTCCATTGTTTGAAATGGTGCAAAGTGACATGTAGTTTGTCCAAATACCTTTGCATTCTATCTTCTCAAACTTCGAAGGTTTTGTTTACCTGACTTATCACCAACAAAGAGTCACATTTGGCTTCGATGACTTCTGCTCTCAAGTTTTTAGCTAGCTCGAGACCTGCAATCATGGCCTCATACTCGGCCTCGTTGTTAGTCAACCTGGTAGTTTTAATAGATTGCCTAATAGTGTTACCTATGGGTGGCTTTAAAACTATGCCCAATTCGGACCCTTTTACGTTCGAGGCCCCATCCGTAAAAAGGGTCCATACCCTCGAGGACGTACCCGATTTCAGCAGGAATTCTTTTTCGACTTCGGGTATGAGGGCTGGCGTGAAATCGGCCACGAAGTCTGCTAAAATTTGAGACTTGATGGCCGTATGGGGTTGATATTCGATATCGTACCCACTGAGCTCGACGGCCCATTTGGCAATCGACCCGATAGTACGGGTTTGTGCAAAATATTACGAAGTGGGTAAGTTGTTAATACGCATATGGGGTGACATTGAAAGTATGGTCGTAACTTTCTAGAGGCGCTTATCAGTGCAAGTGCCAATTTCTCTAAGTGTGGATATCTAGCTTATGCTTCTCCTAAGGTTCGACTTATGTAATAAATGGAAAATTGAGTACCTTGCTCTTCCCGAACTAGGACACCACTTACTGCGATTTCTGATACCGCTAGGTATAAGAAAAGTTTTTCGTCTGCTTTCAGAGTGTGAAGTAGTGGTGGGCTCGACAGATATTGTTTCAGTTCCTTCAGTGCATGTTGGCATTTCGGGGTCCAAGCGAAATCGTTCTTCTTTTTGAGTAGGGAGAAAAATTTATGACTTCAATCTGATGATCTCGAAATGAATCGGCCTAGGGCTGCAATTCATCCCGTTAGCCTTTGCACAGTTTTTACACTGTCCACGATAGTGATATCTTCGATAGCCTTGATTTTATCGGGGTTAATCTCGATTCCCCGATTTGATACCATGAAGTCGAGGAACTTGCTTAACCGACCTCGAAAGCACATTTTTCGGGGTTGAGCTTCATGTTGTATTTCCTCAAAATCTCGAATGCTTCCTGCAAATGGGTCAGATGGTCCTCTGCGCACAGAGACTTAACTAGCATGTCATCAATGTAAACTTCCATTGGTTTACCTATTTGTTCTTCGAACATTTTATTTACTAGGCGTTGGTAAGTAGCCCCCGCATTTTTTAGCCCGAAGGGCATCACATTATAACAATATGTTCCATATTTAGTGACAAATGAAGTTTTTTCCTGGTCTTCCGGGCTCATCTAGATTTGATTATACCCGGAGTAGGCATCGAGAAAAGTGAGGATCTCGTGGCCGGCTGTGGCATCGATCATGCGATCGATGTTGGGCAGCGAAAAAGAATCTTTGGGGCATGCTTTGTTTAAATCCTTATAGTCCACGCACATTCTAAGTTTGTTTCCTTTTTTAGGCACTACAACTATATTGGCTAACCATTCGGGATATTTCACCTCCCGAATGGACCCTATATTGAGAAGTTTGGTTACCTCGTCTTTTATGAATGCGTGTTTTACCTCGGACTGGGGTCTTTTCTTTTGCTTTACCAGTCTGAACTTAGGGTCCAAGCTCAGCCGATATGTCGTTATGTCCGGTGGAATCCCTGTTATATCTAAATGGGACCAGGCAAAACAATCAATGTTATCGATAAGAATTTGAACAAGTTTCTTCCTGAGTTCGGGACTCAACCCCGTTCCCAGGTATACCTTTCGTTCGGGCCAGTGCTTGATTAGTGTGACTTGCTCCAATTCCTCAATTGTTGATTTGGTGGCGTCGGAGTCATCGGGAATCGCGAAGGATCGAGGGACCCTTAGATCATCATGTTCTTTTACGGCTGGTTGTTCTCCGTACACTATTTTGACTCCTCTCGATGTTGGGAATTTGAGGACCTGGTGTAGGGTCGAAGGTACAGCTCTCATGTTATGGATCCATGGTCTTCCGAAAAGAGCGTTGTACCTCATGTCGCCTTCGGTCACATGAAACTTCGTTTCCTGGATGGTTCCGGCCACGTTTATTGGTAGAATTATCTCGCCTTTGGTGGTTTCACATGCCATATTGAATCCGTTTAGAACTAGGGCGGCGGGTACGATCTGTTCTCGCAAGCCGAGCTGCTCTACGACCTTCAATCTGATGATGTTGGCCGAGCTACCTGGATCAATCAACACACGCTTAACTTTAGTTGTACGACCCCTTCTGCATCTTGATCATTGAAGGACAAAGTTCCTACGGGTGTGTAATCCTGAGTTCGAGATCGCTTTTCTCTCACAACCGATGTTTTAGTATGTTTAAGCACCAGTCCCTGAGGGGTATCGGCATAACCGGGCTACTTCCTCTCTTAGTTGCCTGCAATCTTCCGTTCTGTGGCCATGGGTGCCATGATATTCACACATTTGACTGGGATTCCTTTGGGCAGGATCGGTCTGCATGGGTCGAGGCCATCTAGTGTCTTTGATGCGTTCGATAGCAGACACAATGGTGGATGCATCAACGCTGAAGTTATATTCCGATAACCGAGGTGCTTCTATAGGATCGGCATATTTATCGAAGCCGCTCTTACTCATAAGTCCCCGAGAATTTTGCCCTCAATCAATCCTTTGATTGTTCCGAGCAGTATTGCGTGTTGAACCGTTATTCATCCGATCTGCGACGTACGGTTGATATCGGTCTCTGTTCGACCTTTGTTCTATGTCGATCTCCCGTTGGTTTTTAGTAGCTGTCCTGTTCTGATGCATGGATTCAGACGGAGCTCCTAACTGGTCATCTTCGACCCTAATTTTCGAGTGATATCGGTTGTGTATATCTGCCCAAGTTATTGCTGGATACTCGACCAAATTTTGCTTCAGCCGACGCGATGCTATCGAACTTTGCTCGTTCAACCCTTGGGTGAAAGATTGGACGGCCCAATCGTCTGTGACCGGTGGCAATTCCATGCGTTCCATTTGAAATTGGGATACGAATTCCCTCAGCATTTCATTACCCCTTTGCTTTACTTTGAAGAGGTATGATTTCCTTGTTGCAACCTTTATGGCACCAGCATGTGCCTTTACTAGGTACTATTGTGGTGTACTCATATTACACTTCTGCACATTTTTGTGCAGATTCAAGTACATCTGCCCGTGCCAGACGCTAGTGATCATTCAACTATTTTCGGAGACTTCAAGGTATACCTGCTCGACGTTCGCAAGCCTCAGAGTCACCTTCTATTACCTTCTCATTACTGTTTTTCCTTTTATCAGATAGTGTTGTATTAGAGATTTTAGAGCATCATATAGATATTATGACTCAGTTCCACCAGTTTTTGAGATTATGTTGTCGATGTGCCATTTTGGAGTTATTATGAGCTTAATGGTTTATTTTATTATCTCAGTTTTGTTAGTTCCGTTAAGCTATCAGTGAATATTAGGCTTACCTAGTCTAACAGACTAGGTGCCATAACGACATCCTAAGGTGAGCAATTGGGGTCGTGTCAAGTTGGTATTAGAGCTCTAGGTTCATAGGTGTTGCAAGTCATAAGCAAGTTTAGTAGAGTCTTGCGGATCAGTACGGAGACATCTGTACTTATCTTCGAGAAGCTATGGAACTGTCAGGAAATTTCACTCCTTTGATTCCTTATCATGCAAATTGGTTGACTTCGAAATCTGAATCTTTATCTTTATATTCTCTCACAGATGGTGAAGACATGCACTGCTAGATCCGATGATCAGACATCTGCGCCCTCTGCTAGAGCCGTGCGAGGTCGGGGCTGGGGTAGAGGCCGGGGAGAGGCACATGCTGTAGCCAGAACACCTGTCCGAGCAGCGTCTGGGGATCAATAGCTTTGGTTGGGAGACAGGTACTCGAGATGCCTGTTGTTGCCCTTGGACTTCAGGAGACCCTAGAACAATGTTTGAGCTTGTTCGGCACCCTAGCTCATGTGGGATTGATTCCCCTAGGGGAGGAGCTCAGACTCCCATGGTTCATACTCCAGAGCAGCGGGTCCACATTGATCAGGTTCTGAGTGTCATGCCAGCACAACCAATTATTCTGGTTCAGCCTGAGGTCAGGCCAACGACATCTGAGGATGAGGAGAGGAGACTTGAGAGGTTCAAGAAGTGTGATCATCCTACTTTTGATGGCGCAACTATTGAGGATGTACATGGTTTCCTAGAAAAGTACCACCGTATTCTCCGCACCATGGGTATTGTGGAGGTGAGAAGAGTTACTTTTACTACATTTTAGCTGTCAGGATCAGCGTATCAGTGGTGGTAGGCTTATGAGGAGGGTAGGCCTACTGATGCAGCCCCACTCACTTGGGCTCCGTTTTCAGAGATGTTTTTGAGAGAGTTTGTTCCCCAGACCCTTCGTAATGCTTGGTGCATAAAGTTTGAGCAGTTGTGTCAGGGAACTATGACAGTGTCAGAGTATGCTATCAGATTCAGTGAGTTATCCCGACATGCACATACCTTGGTTTCTATAGTCAGAGAGCAAGTCCGCAGATTCATCGAGGGGTTCAACTGTGGTATTAGATTTAGTATGGCTCGAGAGTTGGAGACGGATACTCCATACCAACAGGTGGTAGAGATTGCACGGAGGTTGGAAGGTATGCGAGGTCGTGAGAGAGAGGACAAATAGGCCAAGTGGCCTCGATATTCGGGAGGATATACTGGTGCATGCGCTCTTGTTGCAGCCCGTCATGGTAGAGGCTATGTGAGCCGCCCAGTTCATTCAGCACGTCTAGCTACTAGCGGTGCTCCTGCTATTCCGAGTTCTGAGGTTACCCATTTTGCTTAGCCACTGTCTAGTGCACCTCCTGCACGGGGTGCCTTCAGTGGTCAGTCTAGCTGACCGGGCCAAGGTCAATTTTAGCAGCCACGCCCACCTAGAGCTTGTTTTGAGTGTGGTGATACCAGACATATGGTGAGTGTAATACCCCAGAAAAATTTCAAAGTACTTAAGTGTAAGGCATGGTAAAATTTGCAAAGAAAATAATGTTTCATGGTGCCGGACTAGGCTTACGTGTTTGAGGCCGCGGTTCGGACTTTTTGGGTTGAACAATGCACAGGTAAGTAAAGGAAAATTTTTGCCTGAAAAGTGCGTTTATGCGGTCCATTATGCGATCGCATAATCACTCTGCGGGCCGCATAATGGCCGCAGAAATGAGCAGGAGAGGGCTATTTTAGAAGCAGCTATGCAGTCGACTATGCGACCGCATAGTGACCGCATACACATGCAGTTCTTTTGGCTATTTTGTAACCAATTATGCGACCGATATGCGGTCGCATATGCGACCGCAGAACCTGTTCCGGAGCTCAATTTTTGGGTTTTTAAAACCCAACCTATTTCGTTAAATACACTCTTTGGGTCATTTTTGAGCTATTATCTGACATTTTAGAGTGAGAGAGGGTGCCCTAGAGTGAGAAGGTGTTCTCCAATTATTGATTCTTCAATTCTTTCCCAAGTTTTGGAAGATTGAGAAGGGAAACTCACTAGGTCTTCAACCTAGAGGTAAGATTCTACACCCTAACCCTCAATTTTGAATTTTGTGTAGAAATGGATAATAAGCAAGATAATATCTAGGCAAGAGGGTTGGTTATTTTACATGCATGTGTTATCAAAGGGTGCAGAAAGATTGTTGAGCTAAAAATGGTAAAGGTTGGGTTGTGGGATGATGGAATCCTCCATAAAAGGACCTTGAAACCTTAATGCACATCTAGTGTTTGATAAAATGCTCAAATAAGCTAGACCATGATCATCTTCCTAATTTTGGTTCAATTTGTTATATTTCTAAAATAGATTGAAGTTGCTAAGAATTTCGGAACATTTAGAGTCTAAGGAAGCTCAAGTGAGGTATGTTGGCAAAACTCTTCTTTGAGAATTGGAATTCCCATTATCCTTGTAAGTTCCGAGATGTTGATTATAAATCGAGTATTCCGATAAGTTCTGTGATGAAGATATATGTTCAATCCGTGTTTCAAATGCTCTTATCATATTGCATTATAAATTGAGGATGTGTCCCAAATTATGGATTATGTATCCACGTGTTATAATTTCTAGTCGTGATTTATGTGAAAGTTATTATGCCAAGTTGTGTAGAGATTGTGATTGTGATACACCTCTACCCGCATACATTGGGGTGAGGCGGCATGACCACTTTGTGTAGGAATTATGGTATTGTGGGACTGCACCTCTACCCGCTTACATTGGGGTGAGGCGGTACGACCGCTTTGTGTATAGTTTTGGTATTGTTGTGGCACCACCACCCACATACATTGGGGTGAGGCGCCATAGCCGCTTTATGTAGGTTCTTGGTATTGTGGTTATACATCCACCCGCATACATTGGGGTGAGGCGGCAGGGCTGCTTGATTAGGGTTGTGGCATTGTACGTACACCTCCACCTGCATATATCGGGTGAGGCGGCGGGGCCGCTTTGTGTGAAGATGATTATAGAGGATCTCATCTTGAATCCTATAAATGTTATTGATAGCTTTTAATAAGCTTGATATGGTTTAAACAGTTATCTATATTATTCTATTGCCGCACTGGTTCATCATATTCATCTTGTATTTTTGAATTCTTAAATTAGTGTTTAGTTTTCATACTAGTACTATTCGACGGTATTAGCGTCCCCTTTGCCGGGGGCACTGCATATTTAAATGGATGCAAGTGGTTCCACAACAGGAGATATTGAACAGTGATAGCAGTACACCTTCTTCCCAGCTGACTTGGTGAGCCCCACTTCATCCCGGGGTCATGTATCTTTTGTTCTTTGTGTATTCTGTTTGAGGTATAGCCGGGGCCTTGTTGCCGGCATTATCATTGTACTCATCTTTATCTATAGAGGCTCCGTAGACATAGTGTAGGTTGTGTATTGGTGATGGAAAAGACAAACTATATTATGTTGTGGTTGTATTACTTGTCCATTTGAGACTTTAAAAATGGTGAAACTTATGGTAAGAAATTGGTAATTATAGACATGACCACTTTATTATTTAATTAAGGAAAACATATATTATTTTTGTTCATGAATGAGTTTGGGTAGAAGAAATCTAACAGGCTTGCTTGGTCGGGTTCACTCGGTTGAGCGCCGGTCGCGCTCCTCGGTTTTGGGGCATGACAAACTTGGTATCAGAGCCTAAGGTTTTAAAGTGTCCTAGGATGTCTCAGAGCTATGTCTAGTAGAGTCCTTATTATCAGTGTGTTGTTGACCACATCTATAATTAGGATGCTACTTGGGCATTTAGGAATAATAACCTTCTTTCATGTTCTTGATCGTGCGATAAAGATGGTTGTAAGATTGTTCCTCCTTTAACTCCTGCGTTGCTCTAATTTTCAGTACATGGCACCTAAGAAGAAGGCAAGAACTGGCCAAAGAGCCAATGTCATCCTAGGAGTGACAGTTGACCCTAGAATTGATGATGCAGGTGAGCACCCGAGGAGTGAGGATATTCCTCCAGTTACCACACTGCCTGACTCTACTACAACTGATCAGACCGCACCTGTCCCTACACCTACTGAGGGTGCAACGGTCCCTCCAACTGATATTCCAGTTCCACCTCCAGCTCTAGCTTCCGATTCTTGTGTGTCTGATATTGATATTAGGGGAGCCATAAAAATGTTGACACAGATAGTGTCTTCTCAGGCCCAGAGATCGAGTATTGGGCCTATTTCTTCCAGCCGTCCTGGGAAATTTCCTAGTTCCAGGATGAACAAGTTTCTTCAGTTAGATCCTCCAGTGTTTACGGGTGCTGATCCCGAGGAGGACCCCCAACACTTCATTGATGAGATGCACAAAACTTTCCGGGTTATGCATGCTACAGAGACAGAGGGAGTAGAATTGGCCTCCTATCGCCTGAAAGGGGTGGCCTACTCTTGGTTTGAGTTGTGGGAGGAATCCCGTGAGGAGGGAAGCCCTCCAGCAAGGTGGGGTGAGTTCACAGATGCCTCTATGGATCATTTCTTGCCTACCGAAACTAAGGCAGCTTGTGCTGCTGAGTTTGAAAGTCTAAAGCAGGATAGTATGAATGTGTGGGAGTACCATATAGAGTTTGCGCACCTGTCCAAGTATGCTATTCACATGTTGCCCACTATGGAGGCTAGAGTGCGTCAGTTTGTACCAGGCCTTAGCCCTTTGGTAATTAATGAGGCCCCTATAGCTACCTTGAATTCCGATATGAACTATGATAAGATGATGGCATTTTCTCAAGCTAGAGAGACCCGCAAATTAAAGAATAGAATGGAGCATTAGAGTAGCAGCAAGGCCCGATCCGCGGGCAACTTTGGTAGTTCTTCCGGTGGTGGCGGTGGTAGGTTGGCATTCAGGGGAGCGTCATCAGGACCATCCCAATCATTCACCCAGTCTTCGATAGGTGCACAGTCATCTAGACCCAGTCAGGGCAACAGGGGACCCCACCAGTAGGGTCGGCCCGACAGAAGGTTTCAGCAGCGGAGGCTTCCATGCCCTAAGTGTGGGAGGATGCACTTTGGGTCCTTCTTCATGGACCTACCAATATGCTATGGGTATGGTGTGATGGGTCACATTCATAGAGATTGTCGCTCATCCCGCCGAAATATGGGCATAGGTGCGGCACAACCAGCTAATTCTGCAGCTACTTCATCCACAACACCTCCAGCTCGAGGCACCCCAGCACCCGTAGGGCGTGGTGTAGCTAGGGGTGGTGCACAGAATTTGGGAGGACCGAGCAGATTTTATGCTATGCAGAGACGTCGGGAATCAGAGGCTTCTCCAGATGTTGTCACAGGTATATTAACTGTCCAATCTCATGATGTATATGCTCTTATTGATCCCGGTTCCACTTTGTCATATGTCACTCCTTATGTTGCTATGGAATTTGGGATAGAACCAGAACAACTTCATGAGCCGTTCTCTATATCTACTCCGGTTGGTGAGTCTATTTTGGCTGCACGGGTTTATAGGGATTATGTTGTCATGTTGCGTGGTCGGGGCACCGTGGCCGATCTTATTGAATTGAGAATGGTCAATTTTGATGTGATAACGGGGATGGATTGGCTTTATTCATGTTTCGCCAAGCTTGATTGTCGAACCAGAACTGGTAGGTTCGAATTTCCAAATGATCCAGTTATTGAGTGGAAGGGTTATGATGTTGTGGCAAAGGGTAGGTTTATTTCCTACCTTAAGGTCACAAAGATGATTAACAAGGGATGTATTTACCATTTGGTCCGGGTTACGGACACCGATGCTGAGGCACCTACACTTGAGTCCGGGCCTGTTGTGAATGAATTTTCGGGAGTATTTCCGGATGAACTCCATGGGATCCCACCAGACATGGAGATTGATTTTAGGATTGATGTGATGCCAGACACGCATCCTATATCTATTCCACCCTACAGAATGGCACCGACAGAATTGAAAGAGCTAAAGGAGCAATTGAGATATTTGTTAGAAAAGGGTTTTATCCGGCCAAGTGTGTCGCCTTGGGGAGCACCGGTCCTTTTTGTAAGAAAGAAATATGGGTCACTGAGAATATGTATTGACTATCGACAGCTTAATAAGCTCACAATCAAGAATAAGTACCCACTGCCAAGGATAGATGACTTGTTTGATTAATTGCAAGGTGCCAAGTACTTCTCCAAAATTGATTTAAGATCCGGGTATCACCAATTGAAGATCAGGGAGCAGGATATTCCGAAAATAGCTTTTAGGACCCGGTATGGGCATTTTGAATTTATGGTGATGTCGTTTGGGCTAACAAATGCCCCAGCAGCCTTCATGGATCTTATTAATTGAGTTTTTAAGCCATTCTTAGACTCTTTTGAGATAGTGTTTATTGACGATATTCTTGTATATTCACGAAGTCGAGAAGACCATGCCGATCATCACAGGGTAGTTCTGCAAACCCTGCATCAGCACCAGTTATATGCAAAGTTTTTAAAGTGTGAATTTTGGCTTGAATCAGTCATATTCTTGGGTCATGTAGTTTCTAGTGAGGGAATTAAGGTTGATCCTCAGAAAATTTCAGCTGTGAAGAATTGGCCGAGGCCTACAACTCTAACAGAGATTCGTAGTTTCTTAGGCTTAGCTGGGTATTACAGAAAGTTTGTGGAGGGGTTTTCTACTCTTGCCTCTCCATTGACTAAATTGACACAGAAGGTAATTAAGTTCCAATGGTCAGATGCTTGTGAAAGGAGTTTCCAGGAATTGAATGCAAGATTGATTACGGCGCCGGTGTTGACTCTACCAGAGGGTATAGATGAATTTGTGGTATATTGTGATGCTTCAAGAATCGGGCTTGGGTGTGTATTAATGCAACATGGGAAGGTGATAACTTATGCTTCTAGGCAACTAAAGAATCATGAAAAGAACTATCCAACACATGATTTAGAACTTGCGA